>NC_033797.1:72835436-72843095 GCF_001876935.1 Asparagus officinalis
CCAATCTGACCTAACCCACACATGGAAAAAACATAACAAGGGACAAAGTGAGTCAATGAGCTTTAGTTAAAACCCATACAATTGGGCTAACAATGAGCTTTAGTTAAAACCCATACAATTGGGCTAACAACATAAGACACCCAATACAACGCTGCGTCATCCTTCATAGGGAAGGGATTCCCAACAATCTGTTTGGTTATTTCAGTTTCAAATATTTTAGCACCCAACCGAACTGTTGTTTTTTCTAATTAGGTTGGGTTAATCGGTTCGTTTGCACTGAAGTTTACTCATCCCTACCATCCAAGACCCTGACCGAACACATAATTTCCCATTTATTCAAATAAATTATGAAACAAGCATCTTGATATCACAAGTAGTATTTTCGCAACATAAGGTCATCTATCATTTATGATTCTGAATGAACTTTTTTAGAACTTTTTTAGATTGTATCCCTGGAATCAGCTTATCAGCCTTCTTGCTTGTTACAGGTAGTGGTATTTTGTGATTGGATTTGACTACAGTAAAAGATTCGATGATATCATAGAAGAAGTATGCATCATTTTATCACAACAACATCATATGCAAAGCATATGCCAGAGTTTCAATACAAAAATAACACGATGCAATTTTATAAGAAGACATGATGATGGATAAATAAACAAGCTACCTGGCTAAAGCGCAGTGAGAGTCACACAAACGTCAGCATTTTCTTTCAAATGAATGAAACAAGTTCATTTTTGTAACATCATAACAACGAACGATTCCTAAATTTTTCTTTCTCGATCCGTTCCATTACCATTTCCTTAGTGACCTATATATGGCAGTATCTCCTGGGGGTACCAAATCTGAGAATGACAATAATCCCTCGGATAAAGTCCAACCTTCTTTCTGAAAATCTCGTAACACGCATTTGGTAAATTGAGTATAGCATTGCAGCATTCCCGACTGATATCCGCCTTATTTCCCAGTGCCTTTGAGCGCAGGTACGAGGGTCTGCACCCTGCAATGTGCTTAAAACGCGATAAACATTCACGACGAAGATCTGTGCCTGGTGACTTGGGAGGAGTCCAGCAGGGTTCGAGGTGCCTCCATCGAGCTTCTCCACCTTGTTCGTCGTCGAGGCAGACTAAAGCCTCCGATGGTGAAATATAAATAATGGATAACAAACTTAGGAGGAGGAAGGAAAGGAAGGCTTTCTCTTGCATTTTCACCACTTTCCTGTTCTACATCTCAGAGGAACCGGGAGGTTACATATATATGGTGTTTGCTTACGTTTAAGAGTTGAAAGTTACTTGAATGTTTAAACGAGAGGCTATTTATTAATAAAATTAATATATAACTCGCAAAGAGTAATGCTAAAATATTTGTTTAAGAAAACCTCAATGTAACGTGGAACTACGGAATTATTATTATTATTATTATTATTTTGTTGAAAAGAAAGGTGAAAAAGGACCATCTTTACCAAAACATCTATAAGTAGCACCATGTGCAAGAGCAAAATAATGAACACGGTCAAAGATATATATATATATACATATATAAAACACCACCAACTTTATTCATATATATGTATACCCGCTTATTCCAAGTCTTTTTTCCACATACCCTCAACGTATAACACACTATTACAAACCAAACCAAACCAAACCAAAACACACCTTCCCTCAGCGAAGCAAGTCGCTTTGGGGCATTTATTTTACTTATCGACACTTTAGCAAACACGCACAAATATTACAGTAACATTAAGCATAGGAGATAGCAAATCCATAATTATTACAAACGCAAACCTTATTTATGTAGCATGATATCAGCCACGGCGAAAGCTCCTGACTTGGCGAGGCGTGACGGGCCCACCATCGCCCTCATCTTTGAGTTTGATCAAGGTGTATACTGTGGCTCCAACGATGGCTCCGATGGTTGGGGCAATGAGGTATATCCAAATCTGGCTGTAGTTGCCTGCTGCTACTGCTGGGCCCAGGGTTCGAACAGGATTCATAGATGCTCCACTTAAAGGCCTGTGTTTAGTCACATAAAAATTTCATTTGTTCTTGATATGCAAAATAAGAAGAAAAATGTATTCGTACTAAAAACCATGAGAATGCTTTTGTTTTTATGTCCTGAATGAGAAGTTCCGAAATGATTTTCCATTCATGCTAAAAAATTTTGCACTTAGCCACCAAGTTTCATGTTTTGCAAAATGATCAGAGCATTTCCACAAAGGAAAATAATAGTTCTTAACGGATTTTCTTCTAAATGCAGAATGTCTTTGGTAAAACCAACCTGAACAAACATGTCAGATTTCACAGGGATACATCTTGTTTTGAACAATTATAATTTTGTTATGGTAATATCGAACCGCTTCAAAGTAGTATTCATGATTTGATTGAATCACTTCAGAGTAGTACTCATGATTTGATTGAATCGCTTCAAAATTTTGACTAATTGAACTTTCCTAACTTTGGATCAAGATAGTAGCTAAATGGGGCTCACGCGCTATAAGAATGTCAACTTTCTATGCATAATTTTCTGGCGAATTCTTTGATGTTATCCCTATAAGTGTTAGACACTTTGATTTGAATCAGCTTTTACATTGTGTGACACGATATGTCAATCGCAATTGTTCATTACTTGTCGATGGCATATACTCATTTTAAGTCTCTCGATTTGAATTGCGCTCATTTTAGTTCGCTCAGAAAGAATCGTAACCATCCAAGAAGTAACATTCATGATGAAACATTTCTATCATAAAAGCCAGGGATGAGAGCATCCAGATTACTTAACCCAAAAAATTGATGATGAACTTGTTCAAAGGTCCAAGAGGAGCAATTCAAGTAGCATTGGTTATAAAACAAGTATGCTGAAAGCAAACACAATCAACTAACCCGGCAATAAGAATGTTAAGCATGACAGTAGCCCCAACAGCAATCCCCGCCAATTCTCCAACCTAAACAGAACAACAAATATCCACAAGGTAATCCTAAAGAACGAACAAGTTATAGAAATATCTAACTAATAAATAAATAAACATACGTACCGCACGAGTATCAGTAGCCACGGCAGTAACAACAAACAGCAGATTAAACGTAATCACAAACTCAACCAAGAAAGCCTGCGCAGTACTAACAGAAGGCACAGTAACTCCCCCTGATTGAAACGGGTGATAAATCCCCTTCAGCGCGTAAGCAGCACAAATAGACCCGGAGACTTGAGCAGCAATATAAGCAGGCACCTGAGGCCAAGGAAAGTGGCGGAGAGCAGCAAAGGCGATGGTGAGGGCCGGGTTGAGGTGGGCCCCGGAGATGTGGCCAGTGGAGAGGATGACGATCATGACGGCTAAGCCTGAGGATGCTGCGTTACCAATTAGGGTCTCTGCACCGTTGTACTTCTGGTTCACGATTGGAGCTGCTGTTGCTCCGAAGATTAGGATGAATGTGCCCACGAATTCTGCTCCGAGCTGCGATTATTATATATCAACTGGTCAACATACGGGCGTTAAAGAGTGTAAGAATTCTCATCCTAATGCAGAAATTATAACTTTACAGGTTTCTTCGATGTAACAAGGATCGAAAAGTATAGGAGTTATTCAGCATTTTCAAAGCTTAAGACTGTAATTTGGAAGAAGCTGAGATATATTAAAGTAACAGCAGTTGTAGTTTTTTGCTCTAATTTCTGAATAGAACCCTTGATTACTACAGTTAATTGAGGGTCCTTTTCGATATTTAGTCCGTAAAAATTTTTTTTTTTTTTTACACACACTTAAATTTCCAGGTGATCATACAGATAGATCAGAATGCAGGGATCAAGTGGGGGTTAGTTATACTGAGATGGTTCTCGGACAGAGGAATTGCATCAATTGTATGTCTAGCACATGGGGTAGAATAATCACACTTTTAGTTAGCAGGTAGGCATGCTTAGGTGCAGATTATTCTGTCTACAACTATCTTTTGCTGGCATTGCTTAGTTAATTAGTTGTACATGGGTCTATGGTATTTGCAGCTCAAATCATCCATGCCAGAATATCAAAAGATTCTGATTTTTTCCCACTGAATTATGTGCATATAATGAGAAGTGGAATAAGAACAAGATATGCAACAATTAGAAAAAAAATTTTAAAGAAAACAAAAAACCTCTGTACTCATGGATTTCTTTTAGGTCTCGAAATTTCTAGTTTGATAGCAAGATATATTTATGCTTCCATTTTTTTTTGGTGCAATGTAAAAATAGCAAGTCTTTAGAAATAGTGATAGAAGGAGAAATGTGGAAGGACATTTTGGACCTAATTATACATAGATTATAACCCAAGGAACCTATATTACTATTAATAAATGTCAGACCCAGAACTTTACCCAAAAAATTAAAAAATCCGTGAACCAATTTTATTTGTTTTCTACACCCTATTGAAGGCTAGGTGCCCACCAAAACTATATATTAATTAGTTTTCTTGTCTCCTTCATTAACATCTCGTCGCCTAATGTATTATTTTATGTAAGCAGCATTGAGCGACACCATACATTTGACTTTGAGAACAGCAAAACAGCCAAGAGCCTCATCTCTTATTGACTTTTGAATACATCAGAGCCAATGAAGTTATCTCTTACATTATTGTTATTATTTTAAAGGATATGGTGAGGAAGTAGAAAATAAATATGAAGTTGTTGGTTGGAGGAATTTCTTCTGAAATTCTTACAAATAATTTAAGATGAATGCGTCTTTCCAATACAAGGTAAGAGATGATACCCACTTAAGAAAAATTCCTCAAGGACCTAAAATATGGGACCAATAGAGGGGACAAGTAAGGTGTCCCCCTCCTATTGGATAATGAGTTGGTCATCATTAATGATAGTCAACTCATTATCCAATAGGAAGGGAACACCTCACTTGTCCTCTCTATTGGTCTCATATTTTGGATCCATGTAGCAAAGCTCCCCACTTAAAATAGTTCGCACTTATTAGGAATTCTTTGGTACAAGGGTAAAGGGGTTAAACTTTACCCTTGTAAACTTACTCATAACTTTAACCATGTTTGTTATAATGTTAACATTCCACCAAGGTTAAAAGTTTAAGGATAAACCTTACTAAGTGAAGGGGTAGGATAGGAGGGGGGGGTTAAGAGGTAAGGGGGGCTGAGTTTAGGCTTGATTCAATTAAGCATGTGCAATTATAAATAACTAACAAAAAAAAGTTTCGAAACTTACCAAAAAGCCCCTAAAATAAAAGAAATACAAATATCCCCTTGTAAATAGACGATTACAAACAGCCACCCAACAATTCCAAAAAACCCTCAAAAATTCAAAAATTGTAAAAACACCCTAAAAATTCAAAACATTCAAGTGACATTGAAATTTTCAAACAATATAGAAGCCCCCTGAAAATTTTAAAATTTATAGAAAACACCCAGAAATTTTAAAAATTACAAAAACACCCTCAAAAATCAAATTAAAAGAATAAATTGAAACTTTCAAATCTAAAACATTACAATGTAAATTAGGGAAATACAGACAGCCCTAAAAGTTTGGAATTTGTATACAATACCCTAAAACTTTAAAAACTTGCAAAAAACCATAAAAATTCTAAATTTACAAAAAATGGAAATTTCAAACGTAAACTAATAAACTAAAAAAATAAGAATTACAAACAACCCCTAAAAATTTTCAATTCTGCAGAAAACAACTTGAATCTTTTAAAATAGAATAAAAACACCCTCAGAAATTTAAAAGTTATACAAAGAGCTTGAAAGTTTCAATTCTAAAAGAGAACATTGAAAATCTATGAATTAAAAAAACCTCCTAAATTTTAAAATTTGCAGAAAACGCAGTAAAGTTTCAAAGTTGCAATAAACACCCTCAAAAATTCAAAATTTACAGCAGACTATGTGAATATTCAAACCTAAAAATAGTATACTGAAAATCTTGGAATTACAACTAGCCCCCTCAAAGTTTTTTGGATTTTCATATAACACCCTAAAACTTTTAAAACATACAAAAACACTCTAAAAATTCAAACTTTGCAAAAAGAGCCTGAAAACATCAAACCAAATGCAGTACACTGAAAAATGTTAGAATTACATATAGTAGCCCCTGCAATTTCTTATTTGCAAAAAACACCCTGAAATTTTCAAAGTTGCAAAAAACACCCTAAAATTGCAAAATTTCTAGAAAATAGCTGAAAAATTTTAACATACAAATAGTAAATTGAAAAATACAGGATTACAAATAGCCCCTCGAAAATTTTGGAATTTTCAAAAAACAACCAAAACTTTCAAAAGTTGCGAAAAACACGCAGAAGGATTTTTTCCATTTACAAGAAACGCGATGAAAAGGTAAAAAAATTACACAGAGATGACTTTTGTAATTTCAATTTTTGAGGGGGCTTTTAGAAAATTTTGAAACTTCTAGGGTGTTTTCTTCACAGTCAAAAATTTTTAGGTGGCCACTTGTAGTTTCTATATTTTCAGCGTACCGGTTGCCGGTTTGAAATTCTCATACGTATCAGAGGTGACTTCCAGATATTAAAATGCTTAAACCTCAGAGAGGGGGCCAGCAAAGAGCCACAAGAGCTGACCCCAAAAGAACAAAAAGTGACGCGGTTGATTTGATTGGAGGCTGAGAAATGCAATCAAGGGTGAACTAGTAACCGTCCAAACTGGGTCATCTCTTATTATAGATTTTTAGACAACAAATTAATTGTACAAATTGTCACCTCCGGCTAACAAACTGCCATAAACAAAGAGGGCTACGTCATTTAGATAACTTAAATGAAACCAAGGTTCTCACAGCTATGTCACACTATTATAATGCATTTCCAGCGAGAGCAAGAAACTAACGAACCTTGATGTCCACCTAATGCCGCCTTTGCTCATCTCACCTAGATTGGAATAATACTAAAATTTTCGTTTAGAAATATAATCAAAAGAGTAATATACTGAAGTCCGTTGACGCGTGGCCGTGGTAAATTCCAACAATATGACAGAGAGACAGGGCAAGGCAGTATTAGGCCATTTCGTTTCTGAAGAATTTCTATTTTACTGTTCTTCTAATTTACGAATGATAGATTGAATCGTGTTTATTTCCAGTTGTAACTGTAAATACAAGTTCACTTGATAGCTACAAATATATATTTAACTATAGTTATTTTATAATTTTTTTATATTGTGATTAGCTGCTGCAGAATCTATTTTTTTTTAATTACCATTATTTACTACTTATCATCACGTATTTTTTTTTTTTTTTCGAATGGAAGGTCAACTGCAGGGTACCCACAAAGCTCAAAGTTCCAAGATACTAAATCCCAGTTAATGCGGGGTCATAACTACGGTTTGGATTTCAATAAAAATCCCCATCAAAAACACGAACTAATACCAGAGAAGTTTCCAAAAGTCGGTTACAAATACGACGCCGATAATAGTTTGCTAGCCTAGCCATTAATAGGTCATAAGTACAATTAATTAGTGAACTGAGCCTGTTGGCTAGTTCAAGTTGGCACGTGCGTACCTTCCTGGTGAGGGAGACGTCGGGCCTGGGGAAGTCAGTGAGGCACGTGGGAGACGCAGCCCACGACTCCACTGGCAAGCACTTGTTGCAGCGCGGCATCGATTTCCTATCGTACTCCAGCGAGTCCACCCTCAGTGACGTAAACAGTGGGGCCCCCGGCGTCCCCGGC
>NC_033797.1:72843105-72849008 GCF_001876935.1 Asparagus officinalis
GCCGGTGCCGACGCAGCCGTGGGCGTTCCCGTCTCAGACTCCGGCATTGCGAACAACTTTCAATCAAATTTTGCTTTTTTTTTTAGTTTTTTTTTAGTTTTTTTTTTTTGGGTGGGGGTAGGGATTAATTAGGAGAAGAGGGAATTTTACATAATTTGTGGGTTTTTTATAAAGATATCGCTATGAAAATGGAGGGATTGTAGCCAGATTAAGGTGGCAAAAGGAAACTAATTTACTTGCTAAGATACATGAAGAGAAAATGGTACCTTTTTTTGTGAAATTTTTTTTTTTTTCGGGGGGGTTGGATTGAGAGTGGGAAAGGGAAATTTTACATGTTCAGGGGGCTTTTATAAAGGTTTTTTCTAAGGAATAAGGACCGAGAAACAAGCCAGCTTCACAAACAACTGAAACTAGAAAGAACTCCTCGACAGGCACATAAAGAGAGCTTAAACAAAATAATGCACAAAAAGGGAATGGGAACAAGAAATGGTACTTAATTTGGGTATTTCTATGCGAAGGCTCTAATTAGCTTGGAAAGAAAAAGAGAGGGGTGGGAGTTTTGAGGGAAGAGGAATGGGGACTATATAGGTAAGGGAGGTGGGGGAGGTCCGATGGCTTTGAATCACAGCTAGGCCCCGTTCCCTTGAATTTTTTTTTTTTACTAGAAAAAAGAAACAATTTAGTGAAGGAATTGACATTAATACCCTCAACTATAATTTAGATCCTCCTCTTTCAAAGCTGCAGCATACTTTCCAGGGCTCTTGTTGGTTAATGCCAATAGACCCCTAGTATTTACCCAATTGCAAATGGACTCCATGTAGTCCTATTTGTGATTAATAGAACCCTTAGGCTACGTTTGGAAACTTGGATTTGGATTTGGGAAGTTGATTTAAAATCAAGGGATTTTAAATTTAGGATTTGAAATCCATGATTTAAGAAATCTTTTGTTTGGATATCTTTATTAAATGAAAGTATTTGAAATCTTTGATTTCAAAATCTAGTGGTTGGGTACTTTATTATACATGAATTTGAATTTAAAATTGATAAAAATTTATTCTCTTAACCCATCTTGTTTACATCAAATGCAGATCTCTGCTACCATATATTACCAGATGCTTATGGTCATTATTAGTCTGTTACCATATATTATCACAAAATAGTCGAGTAACACGTACATGTATTAATTACATCGTGATTATTCCATGCTCATTGAAGAACACAAACCAGTATCAAATGAATATCAACAAAACAGAATCAGACACCGCAATGAAAGGCTAGCTGGCAAAAATACATATATTAATTACATCGTGAATATTAAAGGGAAAGCACAGTATAACCCAGCAAACAGAATCAGACAAAATAGAATAATGGCAATAACAGACTTCAGAGTATCAACAAAACAGAATGAAGGCTAGCTGGCAAAAATAAGATCTTAATTATTACACATAGCGTTCTGATACCAATTCTGTTTCATTCCCCCAAATTGACATCCCAGAATTTGCCGAGAGAAGCAACAAGCATGAAGACCCTTCACCTGATATCGGATTCATTACCTTAAGCTTCAGCAAACCTGGCAACACAGCAAGTAACAAGGATAAGTTCGGAGAAGAAAAAGCGTGACAATATATTCAAGCATTCTAATTATCCTCTTGTCCAATTAAAATACTAAGCACAATGTTAGATAAGCAACAACAACATTAACCAAGGATCAGTTAATTAAAAATGATCAAGATGGTTCAGCCTTTTCCTTGTAGATAGAAGAAACAGTAAGTTCACAAAAGCAACCAACCCAACCAACCCGTCCTCTATTTCAATTTGACAGTTGCTGCCACTTTTTCTTCAAATAGAGATATTGTTCGGTTGCCGAACCTAACCCCCAGCTCCTCATGTGAAAATTAAAAGGGCTTGATCATTCATACCACGGCTCTTCACCTAATGTTCTGACTAACATTATAAAAAAAACATCAAACAATATACAAGGAGAATCATTAGAAATTCTGAAGGGAGAGACCAATTACTGGATTAATTAGGTTCATTGTTAGACCATCAGATATGATAATTAGCAATAATGCAAATAGTCCTGAAATAAATAAAATGCTTACTGGTCCTGCACTCGCAAATAACATGGAGTTAAAAGATTGTGATTCATCCAGTATATACATATAGTTACAAAGTGTTTTACTTGAAATTGTAACATCAAACAATAGTTCAGTTTTTGAAACACCTAAAACAAGGAAGAGCCTGTAATAGGAAAAGACCATTCCCCCTTCATAATAAACAAGAAATCATCAATATTTACACTAGAAATTAAAGAATCTAAAATGGGGTTTTACTAAACAATGATGGTTATTTCAAGTAAAGAAACAACCCCTAGAAAGCATAAGACTGGACCATTTGTTCCCAAATGTGACTTGACTGCTACCAAGTCGAATGCATCATACAACAATTGGCAGTGTATCAGTGAATCAACAGTGTGTCAGTGACGAATTCAAGGATTATGGAAAGCAGAATCCAGTAAATCAACAGCGATCAGATTATGCGTCGATCCCGTTCAGATATCCTATTACTAACTAATTTGATCAGAATAGAGGAAGAATGCTAAATAAACAGGAAGACCGTGGGATCCAAGACCAGAATTCTACAGTGAAAAAGTCAGAAACACACACTTGTCAAATAGGGTTTTATTTCATGGAAATTTTGATCACATCAAATAAGCAAAATAAAACTAGTGAGAAGTTTACTTGCAAGTATCAGTCATATCATAAGCTACCTCAAGCAAAATTCAACAAATCATTTGAGTTGTAAACGTAAACTGAGAAACAAAGAAAATATGAAGGATTAAAATACAGTGAGAAGTTTTATTCCGAAATTGAAAGTGCATCCACATTGGCATGAGGGTTTTGCTTATTCTAGAAGATATTAATTAAGTTTTGCAAAATACAGTGAGAAGTATTCTAAAATTTGCATGTCATTATCCATGGACAAGGTCGTAAGCTAATGTTGTGATAAAGCTAGAACAATGGATAAAGGAAATCCCACTCGCCCATCAATTATTATAAACGTTTCAAGCAATGACAACAACAGTGGAGACCTCCAACCTTACATCCCCTGTTTCCATATCGCATCCCTCTCATCAATCAACTTCCTCAACTCAAGTCTGGAAAATAATTCACGAGGCTATGAGCCGCAGTCGACATTGGTTCTTTGAATTTCCCTAGCAATCAATACCGCTCAAAAGCAACCAAATGGCTCAGGATCTTTACAGGTCATTTACGGTCATATAATAACAAATCATATGCATATCATTAAGGTTTTCCCACAGACATATAACAACCAAAACTCCACATTACCTTCAGTTATCACAAGCCCATGTTCATCTTATGTAGAAATAGAATCCCTGTAGATTTTCCTGAACTGTGGAATATAATTCTCTCAAACTCCAAGACTTGCATATTCCAAACCCCTGATTACCAATGAAACTTAACCTTACTTGATAAAACAAACCAGTCACAACAGAAACAAAAAATAATAGTACAGAAGAAAAAAGAAAAAGAGAAAACTGTGATTATCTTAAGTTATCTGCAAAAAAATGACAGATCCTCTTTTGAATCATTACCTAATCCTAAACTAAAGAAAAATAATAGTACAGAAGAAAAAGAGAGAGAAAACTGAAAACTCACTTTGTCACGCTCAACTTGGGTCCAATGCTCCAATGCTCCATTGCGTTCCAGTCAATTTACTCAATACCGAGCGAGAACCGACAATATTTATAGCCATAATAAGCAAGCATGATAGGGGATTATCTCAAATGAAGTTAGAAAAGATTAATAACAAACTATGATTCATCATTTAAGCAGGTAAAACAGTAAGACTCCACTCATTAATTGCACATAATATTTGCATCAGCCGAAAAGAACAAGCTGAGAAGTAGCACAAGTGTAAATCATGATTTCATCTTCCTATCCAAGCCTTGAGATCTTACAAGGTTTCCTGCCCATTTCACCTTCATGCTTTACAAACAGCAATAGGTTGACATAGTGCTCCGCGTGTCACAGAGGAGGATACATAATCATGATTTCAGCTTTCATCACAAGGGCCTATTCATGATGAGATCGACTTCGAGTTCCTTGGAAATCTCAGCGGAGACCCGTACACATTGCACACCAATGTGTTCATTCAAGGAAAAGGAAACAGAGAGCAGCAATTGCAGGCTCGCAACACCCAAATTCCTTCTCCGATTTCACAAGACCAAGTCAAAAAAAAATTAATAGTTGAAGAAGTAGTTCCTAAAGCAGGATCAACTCATCCTCAACATTTTATCTATATATATTGATCTAAATATCCTACAAACTAACAGAAACAATCCTAATAGCACACAAGAAGCCCAGCTCCGACTCCAATTGCAGGCTGATCAAGCTCCCATCAATTTACAACCAGCGTCATCAAAAATCCAAACTTTTTGACACAGACAGCTAAATACTTCAACCAACACCGAGATGACATAAAAGAATCGAAAATTCACACTTTCAAGTGGCAAAAAAAATGAAGCGAGAGGACACCTTACCAGTTCGAAGGACTCGAAGTCGGAACCCTAGACTTCGATTCGAAAACGGAACCCTAGAGAGGGGGATCGGGACTTGAAACGAAAGAGAGAGGCAGGGGGATAGGGGGAGAGGCGGCGGCGGCGAACGGGGTGAGGTGGCGGCCGGCGACCGGGGGGAGGGGAGGCGGCGGAGGGAGGGGAAGGGGGGAGAGAGAGATTTTACGAAACGAGAGAGAGAGAGAGGAACGGACTTGAAACGAGAGAGAGGGGATGCGGTCGGGAGTTTGATAAATGACAGGGGTGGGGTGGAATTTGAAATCACTTGTTTGGCTTCCAAATTCCTTTTTGTTAAATTCAATTGATCAAAATCTTAGCTCAAATCAGAACCCAAACTAAAGATTTGGATTTGAAATACCTGGATTTTAAATCCAAGCCCAAATTCAAGTTCCCAACGCAGCCTTATGGTATTTGTCCTAAAGTGCGATTAATTATTATCTTAGTGTAACTTTTTCAATTCATTGAAAAGTTTAAACAAAACGATCATGAGGATCTATCTCACTAATAAAATATGAGGAATCTACCGTCTCCTTAACAATCATTTTAATGATTTAATGATTTAAGATAAAAAATTATTTAGGGTGTCTATTTACAAAAATGGAACTGCAGAAAGGCAGAATGTAGATGCAAATTAATATATATATATATATATATATATATATATATATATATATATATATATATATATATATATATATATATTATATATATATAATATATATACACACAACAATGTAGAATGTAAAGATGGACAATTAAATGGAGCACATAAGCTGAATTTTGGTATTACTATATGTGCTTATCCTTATTGGGATATAAAAATATGTGTACTTAATATTCCGATGATGAAGTCACTTGCCATAATTAATAAAATAAGTTTGAGCAGGATAGAATTTGAATATTAATAAGATATTATTGATTATGATTAAAAACTTAGAAAAAAAAGTGAGTTGAATCTGAAAACACAAGACGACAGAGTGTTTATTGGCAAGAACATAATTGTAAGTACAGAGTTAGTACTGTGGTTTTGGTAGGCCTTTGATATACACCCTTAATTGTAATTTTTTTTAGAAAAAATTTTTGTCTCTCAAGCAATCGTAAATCGGTATTTTTGTCCTACAGTTTGCCTTCAACTTGACTATTAATTGGAATATGTCGTTGTAGGCGTCAAAAAATGCTGAAAGGAATCCAAACACAGCTCAAAAGGAAGTCATCCAAAATGTCAAAAAAAACACAAGTATAGACTGTCTCGCATGCGAGACAGTCTTTACTGTCTCGCACGCGAGACAGACTTGACTGTCTC
>NC_033797.1:72849027-72873987 GCF_001876935.1 Asparagus officinalis
GACTTTTACTGCCTCGCCCCCGCGAGACAGTCTTTACTGTCTCGCCGTGCGAGACAGAATTTACTGTCTCGCACGTGAGACAGCTCTCAGAGACCCAAAACTACTTTGCATAACCGCCAACACGTGGTCACTAACTGTTCAAGAACGTGGGAAACGTTGTGGGTGAGAATCACGTTGATGACTGCCAAAATAACGGAGTTTCAAAACGTGGAAAGGCAGTTACAAGAAACTGTCGGGCAGTTAACGATTTCCGAGACAGAGTTTTACTGTCTCGGAACCCGAGACAGTGTTTACTGTCTCGGAACCCGAGAGAGAGCAGAGGTGCTGATCTTACGGCCAATCCTTGATAATCAGGCTTTGACTTGATTTCAAGAAGAACGACTATCTTACTTTGATAAGATATCGTTTCAAATTCTCACTTCAATAAACGAAGGAAGAATCATTAAACCCCTCACGATTCAATCAGAATCTGTGATTTGGTGGTCCACGAGTCAAAGCGCTCCCGGCACAGGCAAAGATCCCACGCAAGCAGCGATCCAAACAACGATCCTGCGTTTGTTTCTCAAGAGTTGTAATTTTTATTTTGTTATGTAAAAGGAGTCTTATAAAAAGGCTATCTCTTTTTTGAATTTATTGTAATCGACCGAAGATATAATGAATTCCATGACAAAGTCAACTTTTGACGCAAACAAGCTGGCGACCACAGTGGGAGCCAACGGTCTCGCTGTCGAGACCGTCGTGTCGCAGCCAACCATCAAGATCCCGGTTGAATCAACGGTCGAGTATGAGTTCGACCAAGCGAAGTTTGAGGAGTATTTATCATCCTCATCTGTAAAGTCTTCCTCGCCTCGCAAATGCAGGAAGATTTCATCTTTGTTGAAGTTGTCAAACACTACAGATGAAGACTCTCGCTTAATTGTTGCTGAGAATTCTACTCGCAACCTCTCTGCTCATAATGACTCTTCTTCAATTAAGGAGTCATTAAATCAAAGCCCGCCGGCATTGACGAAAAGAGCTCGTCAGAGACAACGCCAACGCCGCGCTCGCCAAATGGCTAAGGCCTTGGAGCAACCCGACGGAGTTCGTTATCATGCGGACTTAGAGTCGAGGAGGCATCGAGTGGTTCAGTTGTCTCAACGATCAATCACTTATGTCTCTGCTAAATTCACGACGGAAGAATGGACTATTGTCAAAAGGACTCGTTCGACCCTTAAAGAACGCATACAAAAATGTCGTGCAAACGCTGCTCATGCCCGTGCTCTCTTACAACAAAGACGAGAAAGGATGAAGAAAACGGTGGCCAAAGAACCACCGAAACTCTGTCAAGTTTGGATTCCAAAGTCTGAAGTTGTAAAAAATCAGCATTCGGAGCCCGTTAGGACTCCACACCCACAAGGGGGTGGTTCTAAACGTATGACTCTTGACATAACCTTGGATCGCTCAGAGGCGACGACAAGTCATCCTGGGTATGTTAACAAGGTTCAAACACAAAAACAAAAGATAGGTTGCTCTGGTCACCATGCTGACGAGTTATACTATCAAACTAAAGGTGGAAACAAATCACATAAAAGGACTGTTCGAGAAACGAATCGTCATTGTGTATGTGAAAAACTTATCAAAGCAGTGTTGTCCAAATGCAACTACTTTAAAGCCATTCCGCCGAAAGTTTCTGTGTTCCAGGGACTTTCTACTGAAAATGTCGAAGCCTAAGCCGAGACATTTCCGCAAGAGAAAATCAGCTGCCAAAGATGATGAATTCCCTGAAGTCACCATCAACGTGACTGATAAAAGAAAGTCTAAGCAGCATTCAAGTGACTCAAATCCCGACTTTTCCCCGAGAGGAAAAGTCAATCAAAGAATTGCTCAAAGGATGTCTCGACTCCAACTAGGAGCCATCAGACGCAGAGATTACAAGAGAATGCAAGAAGGAATGTCCTCGGAGGATGAATTCTCGGACACTTGTTCTGCAATCGCTTCTGATGATACAATGTCTAGCACGGGACAAACCAGAGAAGTACTCACGATCACCTCTAATCAATTTGCTTAAATGCTTCAAGAAGCTCTAGCGAAGCAACGTAAAGAAATTAGAGCGGAGATGAAGGCAGAGATGGAGTTAGCTATCCAACAAATGAGAGAATTGCTAACTCAACGGCCTCAACCTCCTGAGTCCAGTCAAAGAACTGAATCCAGCCGCCACACTCAGAAGATCCAGAAGTGGATGAAGTCATCTTTGCTGATACACCTCCCAATAGCAATAACGCTGGGGTGGTTTAACACACCCTCCCAATAACGATATTGGGGGTGGTTCAATGGCACCTCTTACAGGGGGTGGTCTAACTCATTCTCCTCAACGTCCTTCAAATGAAGACATAGACGATGATGAGAAAATGAAAGATCTTGAAAACAAAATCAACGCTTTGATGACGGCTCAAGAAATGAAGAAGACGGGTATTCCATGTCCCTATCCAAGAGAATGGAATTCAATACCGTACCCGGCAAAATTCAACATGATTAACTTCACACCGTTTGAGGGGAAGAGCTCGCCTATTCAGCACTTGATTTATTTCAAGTCTCATTTGGGCATGATCTCTGGAAACGAGGCTTTAATGGTCCGGTCATTCGTTGGCACCCTTCGTGGGCCCGCCTTCGATTGGTACCGACGTCTCAAGCCTGGGAGCATCAATTGCTGGGATAACATGGAAAGTTTATTCCTCAGCAACTTCTTCGATGATGACACCGAAGTGTCAATCGGAACCCTTTTGGATGAGAAGCAAAAAAGACAGAGAGTCAGTCGACAATTTTGTCAAGCGCTTCCGTGGCAAAACAATGAATTACGGAGATCCTATTACAGAGGAGTTCATCCTACAAACATGCCACAATAACCTCTCCATCGATGTCCTGGAAGCTCTGGGGGTCGTACCATCCACCACTTGGAAAGAGTTAAAACTACGTGGTGAACAAGCTGAACACTTTCTTAAAAGAAAGAAAGCTGAGAAAAGCCGTCCGACGACATCTGCAATCACTGGGAACGCGACTCTCGATCCGAGGTTCCAAAAGGAGTATTCTTTTGAAGATGATGAAGCTCCAGCCATATTGGAATACCTCCTCGCCAATGATAAAATCGAGCTACCGCCTATTAAAGATCAGGAGGGTGCTAAGATGATTACAGATCCAAACTACTGTGCATACCACAAAAGGATTCTTCATCCCACCAATATTTGCTTTGGACTCAAAAATAAGATCCAATCATTAATTGACTCCGGCGTCATAATGGCGAAACAAGCCAAATAAAGACGACCAAACTACTCCATGGGATACACGAGTATAAACTGTTTTCCCCTAACTCCATGGGATACACGAGTATAAACTGTTTTCTCCTAACTCCAAAGAGTATACGAGTATAAACTGCTTCTCAACACTCCAAAGAGTATACGAGTATAAACTGCTCCTCGATACTCCAATAGGTATATGAGTCTAAACTGTTTCCCACTCTTGACGAGAAGTTCCTGGAGAATTTTTACATTCTTAAGGATAACTCGGTCATAAATCCCCTCTCGATTCGTTCCATGAACGAGAGGTCCACAAATTGAACGATCAAACCTTTAAACAGTTAGGATCGTCTCAAATTCCCATCTTGGTCAAACCTTTAAACAGTTAGGACCAAAGCCAAAATCCCCTCTCGATTCGTTCCATGAACGAGAGGTCCACAAATTGAACGATCAAACCTTTAAACAGTTAGGATCGTCTCAAATTCCCTTTTGGTCAAACCTTTAAACAGTTAGGACCAAAGCCAAAATCCCCTCTCGATTCGTTCCATGAACGAGAGGTCCACAAATTGAACGATCAAACCTTTAAACAGTTAGGATCGTCTCAAAACTCCTACTTGGTCAAAACCTTACTCAGTTAGGACCACAACCAAAATCCCCTCTCGATTCCTTCCATGAACGAGAGATCCACTTTTAGTTGAATAATCAAACCTTGTGACATTTAAGATTATTCAAACCAATCCAGATTCTCTAAGTGGAGATCCCACTTGAAGTTTTCCTTTGCACTAGGAGATAGAATATAAAATTCTTCCTCTCCATCATCCGGGTTCATCTCTACCAACAAACAAGAGACCAGGAGATAGAATATAAAATTCTTCCTCTCCATCATCGGGTTCATCTCTACCAACAAACAAGAGACTAGGAGATAGAATATAAAATTCTTCCTCTCCGATTCCGGGTTCATCTCTACCAACAAACAAGAGATCAGGAGATAGAATATAAAATTCTTCCTCTCCATCATCGGGTTCACCTCTACCAACAAAAAAGAGACCAAAATACTCCGATAGGTACACGATTCTAAACTGTTTCCCTACCCTCAACAGGAAGTTTCTGGAGAATATCACTCAAAATATTCTTAAGAATAACCTGGCTACCTCCCAACGGGTATACGAGGTTAAACTATTTCCCGAGAACTCCAAAAATACGAGTATAAACTGTGTTCCTATGAAGACTGATACAGTGATTAACAATGCGGTATCAATTTGATGACAAAAGCTGAATTCACAAGTACAAATTCCAGCTTCAATTCAAGATCTCGACGACGGTCAAGCGATGAACGCCATGCCGAAAGGATCTTAGCTATTCTACAAAGCACTGAATAGACTGAGAGACAAAGAGATCAAGTGTTGAAGCCATCTACAGGTTCTTCTATACGATCTACCCAACCAAGCATGGAAAGGATCATAAGTAAGACCTATCTTATCCAAAGCATCCCAGAACTCCTCTATAAAAGATTGAGTCTGGAATACTTTGAAGGGGGTATCTGTAGGCGTCAAAAAATGCTGAGAGATATCCAAACACAGCTCAAAAGGAAGTCATCCAAAATGTCAAAAAGAACACAAGTATAGACTGTCTCGCACGCGAGACAGTCTTTACTGTCTCGCACGCGAGACAGACTTGACTGTCTCGCGGGCGAGACAGACTTTTACTGTCTCGCCCACGCGAGACAGCCGAGACAGTGTTTACTGTCTCGGAACCCGAGACAGTCTTTGCTGTCTCGGCTGCCGAGACAGCAAACACTGTCTCGGAAGCTGATTTTCTCCCAGGGGTTATAAATACTCCCCGATATCGATTTTTTTAAGGAGGAAGCAGAAAACATCAGGGCTGATCATTTTGAGCACTTCAGAGCAGAGAGAGCAGAGTTCCTGAGCTTCCGGCCATTCCTTGAGATTCGAGCTTTGACTTGATCTTAAGAAGAACGACTATCTTACTTTGATAAGATATCGTTTCAAATTCTCACTTCGATAGACGAAGGAAGAATCATTAAACCCCTCACGATTCAATCAGAATCTGTGATTTGGTGGTCCACGAGTCAAAGCGCTCCCGGCATAGGCAAAGATCCCACGCAAGCAGCGATCCAAACAACGATCCTGCATTTGTTTCTCAAGAGTTGTAATTTTTATTTTTTTGTGTAAAAGGAGTCTTATAAAAAGGCTATCTCTTTTTTGAATTTATTGTAATCGACCGAAGATATAATGAATTCCATGACAAAGTCAACTTTTGACGCAAACAGTCGTATATTTTATTAATAAGTTAATTATTCATCATACCTACTAAATTCTATTTAATTGATTTCTTATTCCATCTTCCACCCTTCTTTTTGTTAAAGTTGCATAATTAGTGAACTACTCTTAATCATAACTAATGATAATTTATTAAAAAATCTCATAATCATATCTTTTTTATATATATAAATTGGTGCACTACTCCTATGGGCTCAAAAACATGTTATGTGTCAACAAAAAAGAGTGTCACATGTCCATTTATCCTATCTTCACCTAACAATCATAATTAAAGTAAAACAATTGATAATTAAAATTTTCTAATAATCAAAATCTTCCTTTCTAATCCTCTTTACCTAAAAATCTTTATCAAATTTAACTATCCATAGTTTAATTCTATTAATCAAAGCCATCCTATATATAAAAGATATTTTCCAATATTAGAAATTATCAACTATATCCGTCAAAATCTAGAAATTAAGAACAATCCCTTAAAAATCCAAAAAATACAAGCTACCCCTTGAGATCTAAAAATTAGAAACAACTTCCTAAAAAAATCTAAAATTTTACAGAAATTCATGAATAAGAATGTAGCGACAGCAGGGTTCGCTGAGTGCATGTTTCGTAGGTTGGGTTTTGCAATTCAGAAAGGATTAGCAGTGCTGCAGCTTGTTGCCCGCTTGTCATCATCACATGTGTAATATTTCTCAATTATGATATTAAAAGGAAATGATAAATAGAAACATAAAAAACTAGAAATTTGCACGTAGCCCCTTAACACTAAGAAATTAAAAATAAGACCCCAAAAATTCAAAAATTACAAGTAACATAATAAAGTTCAGAAAATTATAAATTGGCCCTTTTAAAATCCATAAATTACAAACAACTTGTAGAAAACCTAAAAATTACAAAAAAAGTCCAATGAAAAGTTCAAACTTGCAAATAGCCCGCTAAAAATTTATAAACAATCTTTTGAATATTTTATAACTAGCCCTTTAAATATTTCAAACATTACAAATATCACCTTGAAAATTTTACAAGCAACCCTTTGACAGTTTTACCCATGAAATTTGCAATTTTTTTGAAAATAGTATGAACAACTTCCTTAAAATTTACAAATGACCACTTGAAAGTATCAAAAACTATAAACACCCCCACAAAAAAATCTAAAAACCATAAATAGCACACCCTAAATTTTCAAAAATTTATAATTAAATCCCTAAGAAATAATTACGGAATGATCCAATCCATCCGTGTATCATAATAAATAACCATCTTCATGATCATGTGTATGGAGACTTGCAAGTAATATAAAGAAGATGGACAAAAAATGTTGATATTTAAATATTGATTTAGTAAACTACCACGACGTATGGAGCTGACCAATATCCGCGATAGTGCGTTGACAAATGGAGCTTTAAATGGCCAAGTATTGGTCAGGTTCAAGGTACCTAGGTCTGCATTCTGTTCTAACCTTGTAGCAAAATTTCATACTATGATTGAAAAAAGGAGATATTTTTCTTCCTTCTTTTCATCAAAACGATTACCCTTTCTATTACATATAGTCATTGTTAATGGATAAAAAATTCTTTTTTTTAAAGAAATATGATATTATAACCGCAGTTCTCATGATTATATTAAGGAAATGCAATTAGTCCAGACGAGACGAGACAAGACGAGATGAGACGAGTTCAGACGAAACGACACCCCTTGTGTCGACACGAAAGACGGTCTTAGTCGACACGTCCTACGGTTTCAGTCGACACGCTTTGACAACACCAAACCAGACGAGACGAGACGAGACGAGTCCATACGAGACGAACTGTGGCCGACTTTACAACCGGACTAAACATCTCATGATAGTCCACTCCTAGTCTTTGGTGAAACCCCTTTGTCACTAAGCAAGATTTGTACCCGTCTATAGAACCACCAGGTAAGCGCTTAAGTCGAAAAATCTATTTACACCCCCACAATATTTTGCACACCATTGGGAGGTACTAATTCCCAAGTGTCATTACGAACTAAGGCATCAAACTCCTCAGACATCGCCTGTCGCCATCTGCTATCTTTGATAGCCTGAGTTACACATGTGGGTTCAATATCTATGGTGAGTTGAGCAGAGAGGCTAAGTTTATTGATAGGTTTGTGAATGTTGCTTCGGAAACCGATGATGATAGGCGATGTGCGGCTCGGGTGCGGGTCGAAGGTGGTGGTAATGGGTTGTCTGAGACTTGGACAGGTGGGGGTAAGGCCAGGGGAATGGTTGGCAAGTTGCTGGGTGCTGATTCAAGTATTGGGGCTGGTAGTTGTGGAGGCAAGGTGTTTGTGAGGGTAGGTGAGGTGGGAGGTGGGTTGGGAAGAGGGAGAGGGATGGCGAGAGGAAATGTTTGATGTTCTACCATCTCCGTTTGTGTGTTGGAGTCGACGGGCAGGGAGTCGTTGGAACAAGCTTTGGATGATGTGTATGAAGCCGGGAGAATGACATGATGTGAGATCCAGGTGTCGGTCTTCGACTCATCGAGGCAAGCGAGATGCGGATTGAGTTTAGACATGGGAAACTCAGACTCAACAAATCGAACATGACGCGAGATGAAAGTCTTTTGAGTTTGTGGATCAAGACATATATAAGCCCTCTGTGTAAGGGAGTAGCTAAGGAAGACACAAGGCGTGGAGAGACTGGCAAGTTTGTGAGGCGAGTATGGACGAAGCCAAGGATAAGACAGGAAGCCAAAAGCTCGAAGTTTGGAGTAGTTTGGTGGCGACTTAAAGAGTTTATGGAAGGGAGATGTCATATGAAGAGTGGGTGTAGGGAGACGATTTATGAGGTAGACTGCAGTGGAGAAGACATATGACCAGAAGGAGAGTGGTAAGACAGCTTTAGAGAGAAGGGAAATACCCGTTTCAACATTATGATAGTGTCTTCGTTCCGAAAAACCATTATGTTCTAGAGTGTGAGGTGGCGTGGTGATATGCGATATGTCATTTGTGGATAGATATGTCGCCAGTCCAGTGGATTTGGCGAGATTCATATATTCGTCCTTGAGATAAAACAACTTTCTTAGGAGTTTTCCAAATCGAAATGGATGCCGTAATACTAGAGATGGACACGAAAATTAATTTGGATCTTCTTCACTATCAAAAAGTAGGTAGAGACTATTACTTTTATCACAACCTTCGATGATCTAGTGGATAATTATGATTTGTTATAATACTCATCCGTAGCCCATTGAATTGTACTCATTCCTAATTTGCACTAAAAAAATCATAACAATCGACTAAAAAGTCAATATTTGAAATAAATAACAGGTAGCGCATGTAGGAGTTGTTTTGTCTCACCAATGGAGCACATAATGTATACGAATTTTACTTTGGTAATCGTTCTCTTCCATTCACCACATCTTATGTCCCACGGGGGGATTATCATTGGAGTTAGCATTATTCGTTCGATATTGTCCTACAGCTTATGGGACTACCGACCAACCAATTGTGGTCCTTGTTCTGCCTTCTCGCTCTCTCGGTACACCTCCGTGCTTTTCTCTAGCTTTTTTTCCACTGGCCCATGTCCTTTCCATTCTCATTATTCTTCCCTTGAAAAAAAATTAATGACCTTGCTTAGTATTTGGCCCACCTCCCACTCAGATCTTCGAAAGTCAATCGTCATGGTTTGCTCGTTTTTGTGCTGACCGTGGCCATTCCCAACGCTCGACTCATGCGCACATAACTATTTCTTCACCTTCTAAGTACAAGTTTGTTTTCTTCAAAATTTTACACCGAAAAGTAAAACACTTGAATCAGATTGTGTTTGTTTCGATGAAAAGTTAGCGGAGAGAAAAGGCCGAATTCTTGTACCGTCGTCAAATTTCCTGAGTCAGAAATCGTGTACGCTCTTGCAGATTCTGCAGAGCAAAAGAAATGCGCTTATCTCTCTACTCCGACCAAACAAAAAAACACATAAATATTTGATAATTTGGGATTTGTAATAAATTCTGTATTTGTCCAAATTGCAAAACCCAAATTTTGGAGCCAGCAACCACTGATGGAAAGAGAGAGAACTTTTGTCCTAGGCATTATCAGGGCGGTGAGCATCCATCTGAGGAAAGTAACGTTAGTGATGTTTAGTCTAACCTGGACTAAATTATATTTCTTTTCACTTCAAACACAATCGATCGACACGAAAGTGATCACATTATAATAATTAAATAATAAAAAAAACACTCGAACGCGGTCTTTGTGGTTGCAACTGTGGATCTCTAGGGGTATTACTCAGATTGATTCTTTACCTCCTTAAAGCAAAGTAAACTGAACATCATGCACAAGATGTCATGCTTGATGCTTTTTCTCATCTCTTGTAGGCAACAATGACACGAAGCACTTTCCCCCAGCATAAACTAGGCTCAAGAAAAACCTAGGCTCAACAGTCTAGGCTACCTCCTTTAAACTTTGGTAGATTCTCGTGCTTTGTCACAAACGTCAAGATTGTATAAGTGCTTAGCTTACTCCTACAAACCATTCTTTTGGTAACTTCCACTAGAACAAAAGTGGAGGGGGTACAATTTGAGCAGCTTGGAACTACTCCTCAAAGCCTGGCCAAACCCAAAATCCCTCCGAATACACAATACAATGTTTGGTTGGTGACAAAAACAAATTAACCCTACGTTTTATGTATGGCAACTCACGCATACTCTCGAAACGTACCCAATTCGTAACAGACGACGTCTCCGAAAAATTTCAAATTTTTGGAGAGGATACTGTGATCGGCGCACACAGCGCGGACTAATATTCTGCCACTGTATTTGACAGTTGAAACATCACGGACGAAAGGGTAGCGTACTAGTACAAATATACATGTATTTCCAAATAGAGACTTCCCAATATTGTGATTCACATTACTAACGGCCATGATGAGTGACAGTTCAAAGAAAAAACATAATGGAAGTGAATGATTAGCGCAAGCAGCGGCCGCATGATTAACTGCATATCCCACATTTCGGTCATAAACGGCACATCCACTACAAAGAAATGGACCCTATCACAAGTTTGTAGTCAAAGCATGTCTTGGGCCACATGGAAAAATTTCAAATAAAGGAATGGACTGTAAGTAAGGAGAAAAGAGAAATTAGTGTCCATTGATCACTCAAGGACACCTTTCTTCTCTTTTAACTTGAGGACAAGATCTTGTGGGAGTCCTTTTCCGGATGCTTGAATGATGACAACCTACTCAATGGCAGAATCCCTACTAAATGTCCTTCTCCTGTTTCAACCACTTCACATATCACCCATAAAACAAAAACTTTGGTATTGAGATTAGTAATGCCCCTTTAAGACTTCACTAACCGATGCATTAAGAAAAAAGAACAAAGGTTTTGGAGATCATCACGCGAGGATTTGCCATACGAGGAGTCTAATGAGCATAAAATGGCCTCACATGGAGGACAAGGACCTAAATGAGGACTAGGAATTGGATTCGTTAGCACCAGTAATCTCTTTTGGGAGCTTTAATCGTGGAAATAATCAAGGGAGCAAGTCACTAAGCAACTTCTTAGTGTTTTTAATTCGTTCTTCTACTAACTCGCATGATCTCTGAATAAATATACTGTGGTGTGTCAGGTGTTAGCAAATCAATGGCCTGGAATTTGCTTTTTTGTTAATGCTGATTAATTTAAAAGAGAGTCGCTAATTATAGAAGGAAGGTAGAACCTTCTGTCCTGTCCCAGTCCAAAAAGGATAATGTGGATACATGAGGATTTTGCAAGCAAAACCATGCACGGATTTTGGAACCACATGGTCACCATCGCGGGTTGTTCTTCCTCCTCAAAACTCTTGAGGGAAAAGAACAAGAAACAAGAGCGAGGGACCGGCGATTAGTCCTATTTTTCCCAAAAGAAATCTTAGAAAAATGCAGATGCACATGATGAGTCAATTTAAAAATGGTGATGCCTCAACTTAGCTCCAACTTCTCCTCACAAATTCCCTTGTAGGCCACTATTTAAATAACCTGCTATCCAGCTGCCAGTTGACCTTGGCTAGGCTTTCTGTTAGGGCAATAAAATGCGTTAGTGGCACAAACCCCCCGTGTTCACGCATTCAACTAGCTCTTGGAAAGTTGAGAGAGATGTTGTTGGCTCGTGTCGATTGATGTGCGCAGCGGAATAGAAGAAACACAACCAAACTGAGATAAAATCAGAACCAATAGGTAAAACAAGAACCAAACAATGCAAGACACAAATTTTACGTGGTTCGGCGAGTTACCTACATCCACGGGGCAAGGAGGGGATGTATTTTACTATTACAGAGAGAGGATACAAATAGAGATTACAAATTCACTCAAAACTCACAAATTAATCTCTCAAACAAAGCTCCCAAATCTCTCACCAAATCTCCTAATCACACAGCTCAAAAGTCTCTCTAATTTGCCTTAATAAAACCATAAAAACGTGTGTTTCAAAAAAAAATCAAAACACAAACCAAATCAGAACAGGAGACCTAAATCAGGCCCAAACCGATGAGCGGCAACCGCCGACAATAGTCGCGGTTTTGACCGTGGCCAACGACAGAAACTAAAAATCGATTACAGGGTCCGCGGTCGATCGATCAAAACTCCAGAAAATACCTTGTACTCATGCACATTTTCGATCAACCGCACATGTTGCCGCGGTCGACCGGACAACACCCAGACTATTTCCTGCTTCGTTTTTTCTAAGCTTCGTCGCCATTTTCACCGTTTCTACAATTCTCCACATCGGCGAAGTTTCCTCAAAACTGAGCCGACACCAATACCAACCAAACATCTCACTTGTTGAGTCCAGTACGAAGTGGAAACAATCTACGACATCAGACTCAATCCACAACAAGTCGAGAACCCAAACGAGAATGCGAACAAACTCCAAAATATCGGTATCAACTCATCAAACTGGCTGCATCAAAATGACTGTTTACGTATCCTCTTGTCTAATGAATCAAGCCTCACGTAGTTTACCCAAATGGCCTCCAGAAGACCCTCAACACCGAAGAATGTTCAATAACTCCAAACAATGATCAAAATTTACTCCAGTGATAACTTTGATCAACATATCTGCAGGATTGTCCTTTGTGTGGATCTTCTCCAACATAACATCTCTATCATCCAAAACGTCTCAAACAAAGTGGAATCTAACATCAATGTGTTTTGTGCATACATGATATAATTGGTTCTTTGCCAAATAGCTAGCTGACATGCTATCATAATTCACTCTGATGGTCTCCTATGCAGTTCTCAAGTCTTCTAATAATCCTTACAACCACAAAGCCTCCTTCACAGTTTCAGTCAATGTCATATACTCAGCCTCCATAGTAAAGAGAGCCACTGTAGACTAAAGTGTACACCTCCAACACACAGGTGCTCTTGCCAATGTAAATACATATCCTGTAGTAGACCGGTGTTTGTCAAGATCCCCCGCATAGTCTGAATCCATATATCCCACAATCCTGCCTAGTCTTCTCATTCTTCTGAAATACCAAACCAACATCCACGGTACCTTTGATATACCATAAAATCCACTTCACGGCCTCCTAATGACTCTTATCGGGGTCGTGCATGTACCTGGACACCATGCTCACGGCTTGTGACAAATCTGACATTGTACACACCATCGCATACATCAAGCTACCCACCATATTGACATATGAAATTTTGGATATATAGTCACGATCCTCAAACTAAACATGTCACTTCTTAGCTGAAAGCTTAAAGTGGGGAGCCAATAGAGTACTCACAGCCTTGGCATTACCATCAAAATCAAAATTCTTCAGCATCTTCTGTAAGTAACTCCTCTGTGTCAACTTCAACCTCTCTTTCACCCTGTCTCTCTCAATCTCCATACCCAATATCTTCTTTTCTTCTCCAATATCCTTCATCTCAAATTCAGATGACAGCTCCCTTTTTAACTTTCTAATAGCTGAAGTATTCCTGAAAGCAATGAGCATATCGTCAACATACATCAATAAATAAATATACTCACCATTCTGTAGCTTGTGCATGTAAACATATGGGTCATATGGGCTCCTCGTGTACCCTTGGCCAATCATAAAACTATCGAATCTCTTGTACCATTGTCGCGGCGATTGCTTCAATCCATATAGAGATTTTTTTCAGTCTGCACACTAAATCTTTCTTGCTTGCAGCTCTAAAACCCATAGGTTGTGTCATATAGATCTTCTCTTCTAAGTCTCTATGTAGAAATGTTATCTTCACATCCATCTGGACCAAATCTAAATCCAGCTGTGCTACCAATACCAGTAGTATTCTTATCGACGAATGCTTCACGATCGGTGAGAATACTTTGTTATAATCTATGCCCTCAAGCTGGGCATACCATTTGGCAACCAATCTGACTTTCTACCGAATATCCCTATTAGAAGATCCTTCTTTCTTTGCATATACCCACTTTCATCCAATAGCTTTCTTACCATTCAGTACCTTTATAAGTTCACAAGTGTCGTTTTTTTGAAGAGAGTGCATCTCCTCCTCCATAGCTTTCCTCCACCTGATTGAATCAGAGCTTGACTCTACTTCCTTATATGTAGAAGGAACCAAATCATAAATGACCTCAACTGATAAAGCATATGCAATCATCACGTCATCATATCTAAATGGCCGACGAATAGCCCTTCTTGGTCTATTAGCTGCAATGAACTCCTGAATATGATCATGTCCTTAAGTCCTAATATCCATTGTATCCTCCATCTACCCATCTGTCATCACATCTCCTCTCAGTATCACCTTTGTAGGAGCCTCAATGGATACAATGCTATCTGAAGTCTATGGAGTCACATCATCCTCCACCTCTTGTGATATCCCGCTAGTCTGGCCTTTCTCCACCTGCTGAGGGACTTGAGGCCTCATCATATACGCTTCATCAAAAGTGACATCTCTGCTAATTATTATCTTTTTTTCTTGTGGATCCCACAACTTGAAGCATTTAACTTCATCTCTAAAGCCCATAAAGATTGCTTTTATAGCCCTCGGATTCAATTTTCCATCATTCACATGATAGTAAGATGGACACCCAAATATCTGAATCAAATCATAATCACTAGCCACTGATCCAGACCATAGCTTAATAGGAGTCTTCTCATGTATCACAGTGCACGACAACCTATTCACGAGATGACTCGCATAAACCAACGCCTCTGCCCAAAAAGATCTAGCCAATCCACTCCATGAGAGCATACAACCTTCTCCAGCAAGATACGGTTCAATCTCTTGAACATCCCATTTTGTTACGGTGTCTCCCTAACTATGAAGTGTCTTCTAATGTCGTGATCTCGGCAAAACTGCAAAATGAATCACTCTTGTACTCACCACCATTATCTGAACGGAGTACCTTCACCTTTCTACCTGTCTGTAGCTCAATTTTCTTCTTCTACTACACAAATATATCTAAGACCTCATGTTTATGCTTCATAGGGTATACCCAATTCCTCCTGAAATAATCATCAATGAAAGTGATAAAATATTTGGCCCCACCAAGTGATGTGTGCTTGGAAGGACCCCAAATATCTATGTGAACGTAATCCAATATACCTTGGGTGTTGTGAATTGCGGTGTTAAATATCACTTTTGTCTTCTTTCCAAGTACACAATGCTCACACAACTCTATCTTGTAGGTCCTTGCACGTTTCAATAGTGTCACGCCCCACTTCCCAAAATACCGGGGAATCGAAATGTGAATAAGCCCGCGACGTATTAGATTGAGGAGAATATATAAAAATTATTTTTTCTCAACCTAATACGCTAAGCGTCAAGCAATATATGTGAAGTCACAGGTCCCTGATCACAATTAGTAAGAATATAATGAACAACTCAGAACAAAAAGGTCATATCACAAATGAGATAATATCTAAGACACAAAGTTTGGGTGAAACATGCCCTTATTACAACACTATCCAACTAAATGCTGAAGAGATATAGAATATATCAATCAACAGAAATAGAAAGAACTACAAAAGTAAACTAGGACCATCAACTAATAAAAGAAAAACTAGGCTCCGACTTCTTCTTCTACTCTGTCTGCAAAGTACTCCTGCTGAGGATACTCGGGCTCTGGCGTATCTCCAAGATAGACATGTCCTTCCTCTAAGTCTGACGTACACCAGAGAAAACTGGTGTATGTCAGTGTACATGGCACACAACAAGACCCCACAAAAGAAAATAGAAATGGTCGAATGACCAACACAAAAACCGATGCAACAACAGAAATGAAATAGAACGTGCAATTAAAACTCTAACAAATCAAAATACAATCCACCACTAGAGTATAACAATCAGAAGAATCCATAAATATCCGAGTAATAAGGTCATACAACTACATGGAATTAATACTTAAAAATCTACAACACGAGACGTAATACGTCGAGCGAAATAATCCAAACAAAGAAACCCTCATGTATATACCATATGTCTCAAATTGTAAATAATTAAATATTAATCCCAATCTATGTATGAAAAGAAAAATAACTAGTCCACATCGCATGAGAATCCACAATCATCTAAGTAACGAGGTCATGTAACTAACCATCCTATAATAGCTCACTGGTCCATATCTCACATAGAGTCAACGTTCATATTCTTGGATAAATGACTGTTTATGAATCCTCTACGTGCATCTAATACAGCTACACGAATCAGTCAGAGGACTACACGTAATCCGATTTTGGCCTGGTCCACTCTCAAGCAAAACTCGGGTGACTACACAAATTCACTAACTAAAGTGACTACACGAATTTACTTTAGCCCAACAAACCAACCCCAGTGACTACACGAATTCACTAGTGCGAGCCTGGAAGATACATCAACAGCCACATCCGATCACATGAATCAAGACTTCTCCATCCCAACTCTTCTCGCTTTTCTAAGTCAACAATCATAACTTGAACTAGATCTCTGTTCCACCTCCTAAATTCAGTCAACGCACACACACACATGTCACTAAGTCTTGTTCATGATGCACAAAGCCACTAAGTCATGAACTACTAGTGGTTCTCAAACACAACAAGGAACAATAAATGCAGCTAATTCTATATAATAAAACATGATATATCACGTAATTAAAATAAGAATCATGGAATCGACAGATGCTTTGTACATAAAATATGCGGTCAACAACCATCAATCACACGGCCATAAACAAATTTAATTCAAAATAAATAATTCTTTTGCAAAATAAATTCCTTACAAATTATCTCTCATCATAATTACTCAAAAAACAATCTCTTAAAATAATAAATTCATAAATTCAAAATAATCTTTTTACAAGATAAATTCTCATTAATTCAAAATAGTCTATTTTCCCAAAATAAATTCTTTAAAAAAAATATTTATCATTCTGAAAAGATTTCCTTCCACAAAATAAATTCTAAAAAAGATATTATAATTATTCTAAAATAATCCCGTTGTCAAAATAAAATTTTTAATTTACTATAATTATTCTGAAAATACTATTTATCACATAATTACGATCCATTTAATATTATTCATCAAACCCACGTAGATAATTATTAACAGATCTAAAATACTAATAAATAATTAAAAATGTAAATTCACACGTACGACAAATATAAGAATTGAAACGAAACAAAACGGGAATCAGGATCTTGCCTCGGGTTATTGTCGAGGATGTCGTAGAGGGCAGTGAGGGTCGTCGAGGTGACTGTACGGGTCACAACGGGTTCCGCGGCTTGTCGGAAAGTCAATCAGTTAGAGTACAAAAAGGGAGGCGTTAGTAGCGATTAGCGATATTCGAAGCAATATAATGAGAGATAGAAAATGAGCCTAAGTGAGAGGGAGATACTGTGTGATGGACAATATAAAGGGCTACACACTGGCGAAGATGGTGATGAAAACGGAGACAGGAGGTGGACGAAAAACGCGTGCGAAGTCGGCATAAAAATGTAGAAATTTGCTTGCTGTTCGGTCGTTGTTCGGGATCGTTCCTCACTGTTCGGTGCCTTCCCTTGCTGTCTGGGCTTGCTGAAGGTGGGAGGGGGTTGCTGGTGTCATCAGGGTGCTGGTATCAGGCTGGGTGACGTGGAGGGGATTGTCGGGGCTACGGTGCAGGCTAAAAAGAGAGCACAAGAGAGGGCTGTCGGACGTGGGGAGAAGCACTGGAAGAGAGTTGAGCGGGTGACGGAGGAGTTGCGGGAGGAGATGGATGAAGTGGGCTGAGGGCGCGAACAAGGAGGCAAGGCGGTCGGAGCTCGACGTGGAGGACTCTGAGAAGAGAGAGGGTGGGTTTGGCGGTCAGAGATTGTGGCGAGCGGTGAAGAGACTGAGCGGCGAAGGAGGATGGGAGATGAAGTAGAGGTTGAGGGCTGCTGGGTTGTCGGGGAAGAGAGGAGAAGAGAGAGAGAAGAGAGGCTGGGCGAGGTGGTGAGCGCCAGAACGGAGGAAGGGAGGAGGCGGAGGTGAGAAGGTCACGGGAGGGGAAAGAGAGAGAGGAGAGAGAAGAAAGAGACGAGAGAGAAGAAGAAGATGAAGATGGCTGCGGTGTGCTCATGTGAAAAAAGAAAAGAAAAAGAAAGGATTTATATGTAGATTAGGTTAGGGTTAGGGTTAGGGTTTAAAGTTAAATATTAAACATAATTAAGAAAAAAAATTAAGAAATTTTTAGAATAATTAGGAAAAATCAATATTAATTATAATAATAATAATAACAATAACAATAACATAACAAATTTTAATTCAAAAGTTTTCACTGCATCAAGTTAATTTATAATTATTAAAATTATTAAATAAATATAAAATTAGATTTTTAAGTCGTAAAAAATTCTAGAAAATCGAGAAAATACAAATACTCTTTTAAAAATAATAATTAAATATTTTAAAATACTAGAAAAATTATTTTAACCAGTATTAAAAATTTATGGTTATTATATTCTACCCTCCTTGAAACAAATTCCGTCCTCAGAATTAAGATAAGAAAGAACCCAATGACAGAGATATGGAACGAGAGACTCAACTCAACACATATAGAGAAGAATTCAAAATAAATTGCATATCCATAAGCAGAGCATGAGAATAACACAAGTCAAAATACAGACACACAAACACTAAGTTATCATAATATAAATATACATTTTGTTATAATAAAAACACTAGAGCTATATGAATATAAATATACAATTCACTATAATAAAACACTAAGTTACCACCATAGACACAAAATGATATTTAATCATATAAAGTAAATATAAAATATTTATAGCACACATATAGAAAAGTAATAAAAACATTCTATACAAAGCATCAATTAGATATAATATTCTGTAAATAAAGAAGATGAGAAAAATATGAATGTAAATTCACATATTGTATATTGAAGGCATGAAACATGTTATGAGAATGTATTAGGCATCAATATTAAATATAAGTTATATGGGCAAGTCAAATACAAAGTCAAACAAGCAGAATATGATGATACCAGTTAATAGTAAAAGGTATATAGTATAGATTAATAATATATAGTCAGAGAATATAAAATAAGTAGGAATAATGATAAAGTAGAAGTATAAAAATCACGCAAATCATCAAGGGAATGTATATAACGTAAGGTCAGAAGAAGGGTCGGCCCTGGGCATAGGCGGGATAGGCCTTCGCCTAGGGCCCCTAAAAAACAAGGGTCCCCAATGTAATATTTGATATATTTTAGATAGATATATATATATATATAGAAAAGTAAGAGGACTTTTGTGTAAAATTGTTAGAGGGTTCTAATAGCATGATGGCTCCTCCTGTCCCTATCTTAGTTACTGCTGACTGCTCTCACAAAAAAATGAGAGAGAAAACCCTAGGTCTCTCTCTCTCTGACCTCTCTTCTTCCAATCGCCCGCCGGCTTGTCCTCCTCCCTCTCGCCCGCCGGCCACCGCTATTGACCAAGGTTAGGGTTTCTCACTTTCTCTGTAATTTCTCAGTTCTCACTAGGGTTTAGGAATTAGGGCTTTGTGGAATTAGGGTTTAGGAATTAGGGCTTTGTGAAATTGAAATCGAAATTAATTTGGGTTTTGTGAATTAGGGCATAATCAAACGGGATTTGGCGGATTGTCAAGAAAGAAAGCATCTTCAAAGTTCAAACTTGGAAGAAATTGTAAGATCTTTACTTATACAGATTTTAGTATTTAATTTCAAATTTCAATTTAAATATTTGATATATTTTAGTCCCTAACATGCTTTTTGGTAGGAATTCTTGATTAGTTTATTTTTCTCGATATTTATTAGATTGTAGCAAATTCAGAATTAAATTTGGATATCATGGCTCCTCGAAAGTATATGTCTGGACATGGTAAGCGGATAAAGAAACAAAAAAAATTAAAGAATTCAATCGATCTCAAGTGGGAGTATTTGAAAATTTTATTACTAGTAGTAGAAATACATATTCTAATTTAGTTCAAGATTCGGTGAATGTTGAAAATGAGCAACCTGAAAATCAAGAAAGTGAGGATTTGGTTAATGAAAATTTGAATGAGAATAGAAATTCCATTGAAGAATGTGAAGAACCTAGTAATGTAAATGAACATGAAGGAAATGTAAATGAACATGAAGATTTGGTACAAGAAGAAAACCTTGAAAGAAGGCCTTCAAACATAAATGACCCAGGAAATTAGAAAAATATTGGTCAAAGATTGAGAGACTTACTAGTTGAAAGAGGTCCCAAAAGAAATGATAATCTTGATTTTCCGAAAGATTCAGAAGGAAGACATTTCTCCTCAACACATTACATTCGTAACTTATCCAATGGTGAACATCATGATAGAAAATGGCTAATCTATTCAAATTCTTTGGACAATGTTTTTTTTTTTGTTGTAAGTTGTTCAAATATGATGCAAACAAAATTCAATTGGCAAATGATGGAGTTAGAGACTGGAGAAATCTCAGTGCTAGACTTAAAAGTCATGAAACAAGTAGTGAACATATTGTTTACATGAAAAGTTGGATTGAATTAGAGATCAGATTACGGCAAAATGCGACAATCAATAAAAGTGTTGAAGAACAAATCAACAAAGAACGAGAACATTGGAGAAAAGTACTATTGAGAGTAGTTGTTGTTGTGAAAACACTTGCTAAAAATAGTTTGGCATTTCGTGGAGATAATGAGAAGCTTTATGGAGAAAATAATGGAAATTTTTTAAGTATAATAGAAATGATTGCCGAATTTGATCCAATAATGAAAGAGCATGTTCGTCGAATTCAGGAGAAAGAAATTCATTATCATTATCTTAGTCACAAAATTCAAAATGAATTTATTCTTCGAATAGCAGATGAGATCAAAAGTTTAATCATCCAAAAGATTAAATAAGCAAAGTATTTTTCTGTTATTCTTGATTGTACTCCGGAAGCAAGCCATGAAGAGCAAATGTCACTTATATTAAGATGCGTGAATATTTCAACAAGCCTAATAAAGATGGAGGAGTTCTTTTTAGGATTTTTAAAGGTGGATGATACATCAGGATGAGGACTTTTTGAAGAACTTGTAAATATTTTGCAAGAGCTTAAACTTGATATTGGTGATGTAAGAGGACAAGGGTATGATAATAGTTCTAATATGAAAGGAAAACATAAAGGTGTACAAAGAAGATTATTAGAGATAAATCCTAGAGCATTCTACACACCTTGTGGTTGTCATAGTCTTAACCTTACACTTTGTGATATGGTAAACTCTTGTTCGCAAGCTTCATCTTTTTTCGGAGTGGTGCAACGCATATATTCATTGTTTGCATCTTCTACAAAGCGGTGGAAAGTTCTTACAAATAATGTTAAAGGTTTCACACTTAAGCCACCATCACAAAGTCATTGGGAAGGTCAAGTTGAAAGTGTTAAAGCAATAAGATTCTAAGCTCCAAATATAAGAGATGCTTTGATTTAGTTCTAGTGAATATCCCAAGACAAAAAGTGATGTTGAGTGCTTAGCAACATATGAAATTCAGAATTTTGAGTTCTTACTTGGTATGGGTATTTGGTTTGATATTTTGAATGCTATTAACAAAATAAGTAAAATCATGCAATCAGAGGATATGCAGATTGATGTTGCTATAGACCTTTTAAGATGGCTCATTTCTTTTTTGAAAGCTACAGAGAAAATAGATTTGAAGCAGCTATGGTTGAGGCTCAAGAAATTGCAGTTAGAATGAAAGTTGAACCTATTTTTCGTGAACGTCGCATCATTCATAGAAAGAAACATTTTGATGAAAATGCTAATAAAGAGATGTCAATGACAGCTGAAGAATCCTTTAGAGTCAATTACTTCATATATATCGTTGATCAAGCTCTTTCTTCACTCAAGAGTAGATTTGAACAGTTTCAACAGTATGATGAATCTTTTGGTTTCTTGTTTAATTTGGAGAGGTTGAAGTCTGTAGATAATGATAGTTTGAAGTGTTCATGTCTTAACCTTGAAGATCTCCTAAAGCATGATAAAAATGTTGATATTAATGGGACAGAATTGTTTTTAGAACTCCAAATCTTAAGAGAAGCATTATCAAGAGGGACAAAAAAAGCAATTGAAGTATTGAATTTTATGGAAAGGCTAAATTGTTTTTTTCCAAATGCCTGGATTGCTTATAGAGTATTATTGATAATACCAGTTACAGTTGCATCGGCCGAGAGAAGCTTTTCAAAGTTGAAGCTCATTAAATCTTATCTACGGTCAACAATGTCACAAGCGAGATTGAATGGATTGGCTATGATATCTATCAAAAAAAATTATTGGAGAAGCTTGATTGGAACATTTTAATTGATAATTTTACAACTCAAAATGCAAGGCGATCCTATTTAATGTAGTATGAATTGTGTTATTTATAAAGCATCAAGAAGTTTTTTGATTTTAATATTAATACGATTATGTGCTTATTGTCTCATTTTAATAAAAAATATTTTGCTATTTTATAAAAAAAATTGTGTATGAAATATTGTATATAGAGGCCCCTCATTTGAAAGCTTGATTAGGGCCCCGTGAAAAATTAAGAATATCAAGGCCGACCCTGGTCAAAAGAAAGTCTGGTATGTAGTATAAATAATAAGAATGATGCAAGTATAACATAAAGAGAGTGAACATATATTAAAAAAAAAGATTACATAGGTATAAAGAAGCATGTATATAGTAAATAAAATAGTTGATACGTATCAAATTATAAAATAACACAATATATAGGCATATGCAAAAATATTAGTATCAGTCAACATAGTTTAATAAAAAAGAAGTCAATAACGAATATACAATTATAGAAAAATATAATATCAACATGATATTATTGATATAGTATCATAAGAAAACACATCGTAGTGTGAATATATAATCAATAACACAGAATTGGCAAAATGAACAAATATATAACATATAAAAATATAATATGAAATATAAATACGTAATTCAAACAATTGTCAATCAATCACTAGAACATATGATAAAGTATATCAACTCAATAATATAAATAATTAAAAGAAGAACATAAAGAAGATAAAAGATAAAAAGATCTCAACAAAATATAAATCATTCATACGTAAGCAGATGGTAAACATGATAAACAAAAAATATAAAACACAATACAATTAATAGATAAATTATATACAAGAAAAAGGAAAAAAATATTTGAAGAGTATATAAGCAAAACAAAATAGCAAAGAATCAAACAGACGTATAGTTTAGACAACATAATAGACAACATAAAGAGACATTAAAAAAAATTAAATCACAATAGAAATATCATACAATTAGTTAGTAGAATAGACATTTAAGATATACAAAAGTATAATTACAAACTAACACATGAATGCGTTCAACAAATCACATTCAACCAAATAAGACATATAAGACATAAATTTCGAAAAATAAAAAGTTGCAATTACGTTAAAAAGGTTCAAAGATAGTATTATGACAACATATATTTAAAGCAATCAAAACATCAACGTACGTAAGAAAACATAGATATAATAATCAAAAAATAGCAAACAGTAAAGGTAGAACATAATGATAATTTCAATAAAAATAGTTGTAGTTATGATTAACAATTTTTAAGAGCGTATGGCAGTAAATAATTATCATACAAAACACAATATCAAATCAATATTAAACATGATATAGAAAATAAAATCATCATATATAATAGCCATGAAAAATAAAAACACATACATAATAATAAACATACAAAAGTCTGAATACTCATAGTACTAACCATGCTAACAAGATAAATTATGATGAAAATAGTCATAAAATATTATATGATAAAATGAATATAAGAGCAAACAAGTGATTCAAAATAAACATATTATACAAAACATAATTATATATATTTGACAAACAATATGATAAATCAGAAATATTAGTAATATTCATAAGGTAAAATAATAAATATAAACAAGATACAACAATAATAATTATCACTGTATAAAATCAATTTAGATATAGCAATATATTACATAGCAGTCAAAATCACATAAATACAATCAGCATAAAATACATACTACTAATTATAGTAATAAGTTGATATAGAATCATCAATCTTAAAAATCAATGCATTCAAATAAGTAACGAACAAATTGACAGCAAAAAGCTCAAAAAATAAATTAACAAATACAAAAATCGTTGAATACACTGAAACATAAATATTATTTGAAATTATCTTTTTATAAAAAAGAATAATAACTAATGATACGATATAATGTATCAAAATCCTATATAATTAGTAACTCAAACATTAAACTTAACAATATGAATAATTGCTTGAACATCAAAATAGAAATACATTGCTCTTGGAAATAACGGAACCAATATGAACATACTAAAACAACCTAACAAGACAAAACTGAATGATAAGATAACTATGTACTAAAAATGTTATGAGTTGAAAAATAAAGAATAAGAATGCAATGCATATGTAGAATATTAAAATCATGAACTTATTAATGTATATCACTAAAAATACAAACAACATATAATAATCTAAAACATAAGTAAATAATATATGGTACGATAGAAAAAACGTATACATACACAATTTAGATATGCAAAAAATATATTCAACATAATAAAATAATCTAAATATCAGATACGTTATGTGATGTATATGTGAAATCTAATAACATGATTCAGACAATTGAAAATATATAAGTAATGATATATATTTTTAATAAAAAAACATATAATATAAAGGGCTACACACCGGCGAAGACAGTGGCGAAAACGGAGACCGGAGGTGGATGGAAAACGTGTGCGAAGTCGGCACAAAAATGTAGAATTATGCTCGTTGTTCGGTCGTTGTTCGGGCTCATTCCTCGCTGTTCGGTGCCTTCCCTTGTTGGCTGGGCTTGTCGGAGGTGGGAGGGGGTTGCTGGTGTCATCTAGATGCTGGTAGTAGGCTGGGTGACGTGGAGGGGACTGTCGGG
>NC_033797.1:72874143-72921494 GCF_001876935.1 Asparagus officinalis
GGTAGAGGGAGGAAGAGACGAAGCGGAGGTGAGAGGGTCGCGGGAGGGGAAAGAGAGAGAGAGGCGAGAGAAGAAAGAGACGAGAGAGAAGAAGAAGATGAAGATGGCTGCAATGTGCTCACGTGAAAAAAGAAAAGAAAAAGAAAGGATTTGTATGTAGATTAGGTTAGGGTTAGGGTTTAAGGTTAAATATTAAACATAATTAAGAAAAAAATTAAGAAAATTTTTAGAATAATTAGGAAAATCAATATTAATTACAATAATAATAATAACAATAACAATAACATAACAAATTTTAATTCAAAAGTTTTTACTGTATCAAGTTAATTTATAATTATCAAAATCATTAAATAAATATAAAATTATATTTTTAAATCGTAGAAAATTCTAAAAAATCAAGAAATTGCAAATACTCTTTTAAAAATAATAATTAAATATTTTAAAATACTTAAAAATTTATTTTAACCAGTATCGAAAATTCATGGTCATTACAAACAGCCTCTGTTTCGCCAATACCTATAGGGACTTATCAATAGTGTGTCCCAATCTCATATACTATAAACTGATAGTATCCTCCTCTGTGGTAATCGAAGCTATCAGACCTCCTGTTACTGTCTTTTCCTTCAAGTAGTAAATGTTATTTTTCCTGACACCTCTCATCACCACTATGGACCCCTTCGTGACCTTCAGAGTTACATTCTCCATGATCACCCTATAGCCAGATGCCTCCAAAGTTCTAAGTGAAATGATATTCTTTGTTAACTGCGGAACGAATCTCACTTCCTTCAACTCCCTAATCACCCCATCACACATCTTAATTCAGACTATTCCAATACCACCAATAGGGCATACGTGATCATTACCCATGAGCACGGCATCCCCTCTTTTCAACTCTTCAAAGCTGGAGAACCATTCCCTTCTAGGACAAATATGGTATATGGTATCCGAATCCAACATCCACTCCGTAGAGTCGGTGTAACAAACTGATGGTAGTGCTGGGCATGAGTAGCCCGAAGAATCTGAATTTGAATTGTCACCACGAGCGTTGGTAACATTCATCTCTGAAGCTTGTACAGTTTTCCCCTTATTCTTTCCGACTCGATCTTTCAACTTTGGGCATTCGTTTTTCTAATGTCTATCTTCTTTGTAAAAAGCACATTGATTCCTATCAATACTTCTATGGCCACCTCTCTACTTCGACTTTGAATGATTGAATGGACGACGGTTTGGACTACGACCTCTCACTGCCAATGCATCTCCCGATGTCTTCTCGGAGGGTTCACTATTACTTTTTCTCAACTCATAATACACCAATGCTGAGGTCACCTCCTTGTAGCTGACAGTGGTTCTATCATTGATCATCGTAAGAACAAAAGTACCATAATCCTCTTCTAGTAATGAACATAGTAACAACATCATATTGTCTTCATCCTCTACCATGATATCCACATTGGTCATATCTGATAGCAATTTTGTGAAGTTATTAACATGCTCTCTAATGGAAACTCCCCTCTTCATCTTGAATTGATAAAACCTCTTCTTCAAGTAAAGTCGATTCTCAATGCTCTTCGTAAGATACTTCTCATTTAGTGTTTCCCACAACCGTTTCACCGACGTCTTGTTCATCACATCATAGATCAAATCCGGCATCAAGCATGACCTAATAACCCCACATGCTCTAATGTTAACTTTCTTCCAAACCTTCTGTTCGCGTCAGAAATTTGATTCATTTGGAAACTCGTTATAATCGTTTATCGACTTACAAGTTCAAAAGAGTGAGCATTTTTATAAGACTTCTCTACACAAAAGAGTTTAAACAGAGAATTTCCTAAAACACACGCAGAGGATGTTTATCAGCTGCTGTTTACGTAGGGTCTTTGCCTGTGTCGGGATTTATCCATGAACCACCGCGGATTAGATCCAGTTGATTTTGTTATCTTGCAAAGGAAATAAGAAATTGAAGTGAATGACTCAGCAAGGTGAGACAAACACTCTTCTCGAGATCACAACAACAGTGCGATCCCAAGGAAACTATAGAAGAACGTTAAAGAGGTGTAGATCTCTCGAAGTCTTCCTTTTTTTATTGAAGAACTCGCCAATAATTTGCTTCCTCCTCTCTGAATTTCATGCTCCTTTCTCTCTAAAACGTCAGAGCTTCACCGTTGCTCTGAAATTCCCTATCACTATGAATAAAGGCCCAAGGACTGTATTTATAGGCTTCAGAAGCTCTATTTTTGGATAAAAACGAATGATTTGATCTCATCTTCAGTTATAACCACTTAACCACGTTCAAAGATAGTCTCAAATCAGTTGGGGAGGTTCTGGGATGAAATCTTATCAAAAAACGGGCGAAAATAGCCTTACTGGGCGAGAGACACCGCTGGTGTCTCGCCCATTGGGTGAGACACCGCTGGTGTCTCTCCCATTTGGGCGAGAGTCGTTCGCGTATTTCCACTGTTTTGCCTCTAACTCTCCCGTCCAATCTCGAAATGAAGTGATCCAAAAGGCGTTGGAAAGATGGAGAAGGTATCTACAACTTTCTATAGGTGAAATACACATGGAGTGAGCAAGACGCGAGTGGCGCTTCGTTCTTTGTGGGTGAAATATAACTCCCGATCGAGTCGTTTCTTCGTTATTTTTCCATCCCGTTGACTCGTATGCTTTGCCAACTCGCTTCATGCACTTGTTAGCTTCACTACGGCATTAGATAATCCTACTTGACTTGGATAATAACGTTCTGTGACGCCCCTGTTTTCACTCATGGCTGCAGTCCAAGATGAACCCAGAGATGTCAAACCTGCCATGCACCCACACTGTGCAACAACAAGTTTCACCAATTATAGTAATATCCTCTAGTGGGGTCAAATAAAAGCGTAGGTACAAAATAGGCAAAGAAGTAGAACAACAATAATAGACATGATAAAGAGGATAATATCTCATAAATAAGGTCATGTCTCAACTGAAAATAAACTGAAATACAATTGGAGTCTGCAATAACATACGATGTCTCAACATGAATCAAAACGGAAAGTCGAACTAAGGCTCATTGCCTTTACAAAATGGAAATAAACTCTGAATAAAATTTAAAACTACAGTGGAGCCTCTAATAAATCTCTCGGAACGGCGACTATGCAAGAACTCCGTCATCCTGCGGCTCTCCGGAACTCCGAGCTACCTGAAAGGGTATTTTTAAAAGAAAAAGAAACAACAACAAGAGCGTCACACGTTCATCATTTTTTCTCCGTCTTGAGCTGTGTGCAGGAACCTATAGGCAATTTTTGATGCCTACAGATACCCCCTTCAAAGTGTTTCAGTCTTATTCTTTTATAGAGGAGTATGAAATACTTTGGATATGATACGCCCGACCTTCAATTCGTTGACTTTTTTAGCTTTCAGTCTATTCAGTATTTTGTCGAATAGCTGAAATTCTTCCGATGTTGTGTTTATCGTCTGATCGTTGTTAAAATCTTAAACTGAAGCTGGTGTATTGATTTCTAAATTAGCTTGTGTTGTTGAATCAATGTTGAACTGATCATCTTCGTCAGGAGTTTGCATCTGAATCACGATTGAACTCGTAAGGATCATCCTTTGATCTGAAATTTTTCTTGAGCCTTATTTCGGCGAAATTATCAATGTGTTGACCAGCGTCGACCTTCGTTATAACGTGTTGACCAGTGTTGACTTTAATTATTGACGCGTTGATCGGAGTCGACCTTCATTACAATGCGTTGACCATCGTTGACTTTCATTTGCAACACGTTGATTGGTGTTGACTCTCATCGCAACGCGTTGACTGGCGTTGACTCTTATCGGAAAGCATTGATCGGCGTTGACTCATGACCTCGTGAACACGGTTTAAAGTCATAGGTTAACTGGTGTCTACACAGTTTAAGCTCTTAAGGTGTTGGAGCAGCGAGGACCAGTTTATACTCGTATACTCCTGGGAGTTTCAGGAATCAATTTAACCTCGTGTACATGTCGGAGGTTCAAGGAGATGTAGTTTATACTCGTATACTCATTAGAGTGTCACAGGCGTGCTGAGAATGTATCGGACATATGCTAGAGAAGATCTTTGTGGGAGATAGTTTCTTTTGCCTCGCGTGAGCGAGACAGGTACAACTGTCTACGATGTTGCTATCGGACTGAATCTGTTTAAGTATAAACCTGCGTCCTCTTGGGTCATCTTTGTCCACCTCCTTAAGTTTGAAAATTTTTTCAAAACCCTAGGAATAGAGTTTTCAAGCCTTCTTCTTTGCAGTTACAAAAATTTTGGCTGGAGTTGAGGTTAGCTCGCCTGTTCAAATCCCGAGACCAACTAGTGAAGCTAATGCGTCAGTGATTTTTGTACCTTATTATGATTACTCATTCTGTTTAGAACAAATAAGCATAATACTCATAGGATTTTTGGTAAACCTTTAGCCATCAATGGGTTTGATGAGCCTTTACCGATTATCATTTGAATCGGGCTAGCATGCAGATTGTTTAAGTCCGTTCTGCATGTAACATTGTGCTAAAAGAGTAAATTTTTTAGTGCTATAATTTTAAATACATAGACTTAATCATCCCTCGCAGGATGCTCATAGGATTTTTAACAAACCCTCAGCCATCAACGAATTTGACGTGCCTTTACCGATTACCGTTTGAATCGGGCTAACATGTGAATTATTAAACCCGTTTCAAATGTAACATTGTGCTAAGAGGATAAACTCTCTTAGACTTGGTGGTATGATTTTGAATACATAGACTTTGTTATTTTTACGGAAAATAACTAACCGACAATGCGTGTTAGGTATAGACTTATCTCTGATTAGGGATCGAGATAAATTCCCCCAGATATAGATTCTGGTGTCTTTTCACGAAAAAAACTAACCGACAGCATGTGTTAGATGCATGCTTATCTCTATTTAGGGATCGAGATAAAGTCCCCTATGCATGAAAAGTATGGATTTTGATAGTAGAAAATAGTGTCTTCTCTTAGGGCAAAGACGAACTCGGTGCCGGAGAGGAAGAATTTTATATTATATCTTCTGCTACAAAAGCAACTCAAAGTGGGATCTCCACTTCGAGAATCTTGAAAGGTGAAACTAAGAGTGGGATCTCCACTCTGAGAAACGAAAAGTTTTAGATAACCCTAACTGTTTAAAGGTTTGACTATCCAATCTAAAAGTGGGTTTCTCGTTTATCAAGATGGAATTCTAATTTTGGTCCTAATTGTTTAAAGATTTGACCAAGTGAAAGTTTGAGATGACCCTAACTGTTTAAAGGTCTGATTGCTCAAGTTGGAAGTGGACTTCTCGTTCATGGAAGGAATCGAGAGAGGATTTTGGTTGTGGTCCTAACTGTTTAAAGATTTGACCAAGTGGGAATAGAGGAATGACCCTAACTATTTAAAGGTCTAGTCGTCTGATGTGGAAGTGGACCTCTCGTTCATGGGAGGAATCGAGAGGGGATTTTGGTTGTGGTCCTAACTATTTAAAGGTTTGACCAAATAGGATTGGAACGACTCTAACTATTTAAAGGTTTAATCATCCAATTTGGAAGTGGATCTCACGTTCATAGGAGGAATCGAGGGAGGATTTTGGTTAGGGTCCTAACTGTTTAAAGGTTTGACCGAATAGGAATGGAGGAACGACCCTAACTGTTTAAAGGTCTAGTCATCCGATGTGAAAGTGGACCTCTCATTCATGGGAGGAATCGAGAGGGGATTTTGGTTGTGGTCCTAACTATTTAAAAGTTTGACCGAATAAGATTGGAACAACCCTAACTGTTTAAAGGTTTAATTATTGTCCAATTTAGAAGTAGATCTCTCGTTCATGGAAGGAATCGAGAGGGGATTTTGGTTGTGGTTCTAACTGTTTAAAAGTTTGACCGAATGAGATTTGGAACGACTCTAACTGTTTAAAGGTTTAATCATCCAATTTGGAAGTGGACCTCTCGTTCATGAAAGGAATCGAGAGGGGATTTTGGCTTTGGTCCTAACAGTAGGAAGGTTTGACCAAACAAGCAGTGGGAGTGGGGTACAAATAACAATATGGAATGTTGACTTATACAAATCAATCGGTTGGGGCTTCGGTGTCAAGTGACCGGGACTTAACACAAAAAAAAGGTTTGATAATTACCAAGGATCAACAGATCGAACTTTTGAGTGTTGTGTTAGGACTCTAAAAGCGATAGTGTTAAGTGCACAAACACAGTGGGAGTTTGGATGGACTCAACCGATAAGAATTTTGGTGGACCCACCATCAATTAATTTGATCAGTGAGGGACTTTGTGGTAGAGGATCGTGAATCATCAAGCAGTCCACAGTTTCATCATGGGAATTTCGTGAGGAAAAATTAACCATATGAAGTTGTTGAATCCCATCTCAATGAAAGAGTGCTCTGAAAGTCACAGTGAGGGGTTTTAATCATCTTGAAAATGATTAAATAGCCACAGTGGGAGGTTCTTTAATCATTTTTATCATGATTAAGAATGAATTATTCTGATGATTGGTTTTCACCTTGAATAATCAATTGGTTTTGGGTTATCCTTAAAAATACTATGCGTAGTATTCTCCAGGAACTTCCCATTGGAATGCATTGACGTATTTCACCCCCCAGCTCTTTGGCAAACCTGAATCCAATTATATTCGGTCATATTGTCGGGTTATCCTTAGGAATATTAAGAGTAATATTCTCCAGGAATTTCTTGTTATTGGAAATAAGGGAAGCAATTTATCCTCATATATTCGTTGGAGGTTGGGAAAATAGTTTATACTCGTATACCCATTGGAGTATCAGGGAGTAGTTTAACCTCATATACCTGTCGAAGGATAGGTCGTCTTTATTTGGCTTGTTTTGCCGTTATGACGTCAGAGTCAATTAAAGCTTGGATTTTGTTTTTGAGGCCGAAGAAAGGCTTGGTGGGATGAAGAACCCTCCTATGGTATGCACAACATTTTGAATCAGTAATCCTCTTAGCTCCCTCCTGATCTTTAATAGGTGGTAGCTCAATTTTGTTGTTGGCGAGGATGTACATCAAGATGGCTGAAACTTCATTATCTTTGAAAGAATACTCCTTCTGGAACTTTGGATCAGGAGTCCTTCGTTGTTTCTGAGATTGTTGTTGTGATATTTGATTAACATCAACAACAACCACAGGTGCTGCTAGCTGGCTTCTCTCAGCCTTCTTTCTTCTGAAGAAGCACTCGACCTATTCTCCATGCAGTTTTAATTCCTTCCAGGTGGTTGAGGGGATAACCCCCATGACTTTGAGGACATCGAGGGAGAGATTGTGATGGCAGGTCTAGAGTATGAACTCCTCTATGACTGGATCTTGGCAATTCATCACCTTATTTCGGAAGCGTTGACGAAGGTGTCAACTGACTCTTCGTCCTTCTGCTTCTCGTGTAGAAGAGCTCCAATTGACACTTCAGTATCATCATCGAAGAAATTGTTGAGGAATGAGTTTTTCATATCATCCCGGCAGTTGATGCTTCCTGGCTTGAGACATCGATACCAATCGAAAGCGTCCCCATGAAGGATGCCTACAAATGACCGAATCATCAAAGGTTCGTGTCCAAAGATCATTCCCAGATGGGACTTGAAGTAGATTAAATGTTGAGTGGGTGAAGCTTTCCCGTCAAATAACATGAAGTTAATTAGATTGAACTTTGCCGGGTATGAGATTGAATCCCACTCTCTTGGGTATGGATGCGGGATACCAGTCTTCTTCACCTCTTGAGCAGTCATCAAGATATTGATTTTTCTTTCTAGATCCTTCATCTTTTTATCCTCGCCTGTATATTTCTTCGGGCGATTTTGGGGAGGAATAATGGGGCCACCCCCAGCGTTGTTATTATTGATGGGACCACCCCCAGCGTTTTCGCTGTCGGGAGGGGTATCAGTGTTGAGATTTTCCTCCACTTCCAGATCGATGTCTGCCTGATTGGTAATATTATGACCGCTGGATTCGCCAATTTGATCTGACAAAGTCCAAATCTGTTGGTCATGTAATTCCCTTATTCGATGCATAGTTAATTCCATTTCAACTTTGAACTCCTTCTGCTTGGCCAAAGCGTCTTCGAGGATTTTGGCTATTTGCTCGGTGTTAATCATGAACACTTCACGAGCTTGTCCCATGCTAGACATCGTATCATTAGAGGTGATTGCGGAACAAGTATCCGAAAGTTTGTCATCTGAAGACAGTCCTTCGTGCATCCTCGGGTAATCCCTATGTCTGACGACTTATAGCTGGAGCCAAGATATTCGTTGGGCTATTCCTGAATTGACTTTTCTTTCTGGAGAAAAGTCAGGATTAGAGCTGTTCGAGGCAATCACGGACTTTCCTTTGTCAACCATGTTAATAGCGACTTCAGGGAATTCGTCCTCTTGACCGGTTGATCTTCTTTTACGAAAGCATCTTGATTTAGATTTGGGCGCTTCAGTGGAGATCATTTCGAATACCGAGACCCTCCATGGATCAGTCCTAGGGTAGCTACATGCTGATAATACTGTCATAATTAACTTTACACACGGACAATGAGAGTCTGATTCTGGGATACTTCTCTTTTGAGATTTTTCATACCCCTAGCCTAATAGTACAACTCATCGGCATTGTAGCCGGAGCAACTTATCGAGTGTTGGCACAACTTCTCAGGTGTAACGTCATCATCGTCTGACAGATATGTTTTCTTCTGGGGATATACTGCCTTGTTGGCATTCTTAAGAGTCACACGTTTGGAACCACGCCTTTGTAAGGGTGGAACCCTAACGGGCTCTTGGCCTTCCACACGCACCCCCAAGCAGGCGGTTACTGAAATTAGTTTGTTGGGAAGATGTATACGACCCCCAGTCTGAAGAGTTGATCGGGATTTGTTTGCCAGACCCAAGCGTTCTTTGACAGGAGTCTTACCTCAATCTTCGTGTAGAGGACCTAGGCGATTCTTCAACAGAATTCTAAACTTGGATAGATTCACGCTGCCATAGGGCTTCACCGGAGGTAGAGGAGCAATAGGAACAGGATCGAAAGTTGATGGAGGCTGGAAAGCAGCCTTGGAGCTAGAATTAGATGAGAGACACAACTGGTGTCTCTCCTAAAGTGGAGACGTCTTGGCTATTTTTGGTGCCGTTTTTGGCGATGTTTTGGCCTTTGGCACCCAGACTTGTTTGGATTTTGGTAATTTTTTGACCACCTCTTCTTTTTGTAGCTCTTGTGCCTTTTGTACAAGGGTCCGTGCTTGTGTAAGAAGTGCGCGGCGCTTCTGATTGTGTTCCTCGAGAGTAGAACAGGTTTGTTTGACACGAACCCATTTGTTAGTTGATAATTAGGAGGAGGAACCCATTGCTTGCTGTGGCGACGGCTTAGTCGTTTGGCGCCTTCTGAATTCTAAGTCTGTTTGATAGCGGAGTCCGTCCACTTATTCCAGAGCTTTAGAGAATTGACGTGCAAGACATTGGGCTACCTCTGACGAGACCTCTTCGTCTGAATTAGTACACTTTTAATGGGCAACTCCTTGACTTGTGAGGAGTTATCGCGAGTATCAGATCCTACTTCCTTAGATGTCAGGGAGGAGTCTTCAACAATAATTGGGTGAAGATTGACACCCTGGACCTTCAGATCCGAAGACCAACGAACCTTCTTCAGGGAAGTGGTCTTCCTGCGCTTGCAAGGAGAGGAAGATCTGGAGGAGGAGGAGGAGGAGTACTCCTCGAACTTCTGTTGGTTGAATTCATACTTGACCTCTTCATCAACCGGGATCTTGGTCATCGGTTGCGACACGATAGCCTCGTCAGCGAGGCTGTTGGCACCCACTGTGGTCGTCAGCGTGTTCGCATCGAAAATTTGATTCATTTTGGAACTCGTTACAATCGTTTATCGACTTACAAGTTCAAAAGAGTGAGCCTTTTTATAAGACTATTCTACACAAAAGAATTTAAACAGAGAATTTCCTGGAAACACACGCAGATGATGTTTATCACCCGCTGCTTGCGTGTGGTCTTTGCCTGTACCGGGGTTTATCAGTGGACCATCGCAGATCAGATCCGGTTGATTTCGTTGTCTCGTAAAGGAAACAAGAAATTGAAGTGAATGACTCAGCAAGGTGAGGCAAACACTCTTCTCGAGATCACAACAACGGTGCGATCTCAAAAAAACTATAGAACAACATTGAAGGGGTGCAGATCCCTCGAAGTCTTCCTATTTTTATTGAAGAACTCACCAAGAATTTGCTCCCTCCTCTCTGAATTTTGTGCTCCTTGCTCTCCAAAACGTCAGGGCTTCGCCGTTGCTCCGAAATTCCCTATCACTGTGAATAAAGGCCCTAGGGCTATATTTATAGGCTTCAGAAGCTCTGTTTTCGGATAAAAACAAATGATTTGATCTTATTTTCAGTTATAACCACTTAATCACGTTCAAAGATAGTCTCAAATTAGTTGGGGAGGTTCTGGGATGAAATCTTATCGAAAAACGGGCAAAAACAGCCTTACCGGACAAGAGACATCGCTGGTGTCTCGCCCCTAGACCGAGACACGATTGGTATCTCGCCCATTGGTCAAGACACTAATGGTGTCTCGCCCATTGGATGAGACACCACTGGTGTCTCTCCCATTTGGGCGACACGTCGTTGGCATATTTTTGTTTTTTTTGCCTCTAACTCTCTCATCCGATCTCTAAATGAAGTGATCCAAAATGTGTTGGAAAGCTAGAGAAGGGATCTACAACTTCCCATAGGCGAAATACACAAGGAGTGAGCGAGACACAAGTGACGCTTCGTTCTTTTTGGCTGAAATATAACTCCCGGTCGAGTCGTTTCTTCGTTATTTTGTCATCCCGTTGACTTGTATGCTTTGTTAACTTGCTTCATGCACTTGTTAGCTTCGCTACGGCATCAGATAATCCTCGTTGACTTGGATAATGATGTTCATCGTCTTTTCTCCGTCTTGAGCTACGTGTGGGAATCTATAGGCAATTTTTGATGCCTACACCTTCTCCTCCATATCAGCGGGCTTCTGTTGTAAAATCAAGAGTCTCCTCCAAATTATGGGCATCCAACGCATCCATCACCTGATACCTCCACAAGCCGATGTTTATCTTGCCATCAAACTTTTGAACATCAAGTTTAGTGTTATTGATGCTCAAACCCTGTATCGCCTTCGAAAGAGACGATCCTGTTATACTTGCTTCACCCATGTTGATAACCTGATCTCTTCAAACAAGAATCCTATAGAGAATCCTCCAAATGAGCCCCGAGCCAAACCCTAAGCTCTGATACCACTTGTAGTGCGCAGCAGAATCGAAGAAACACAACCAAACTAAGATATAATCAGAACCAATAGGTAAAACAAGAACCAAACAATGCAAGACACAAATTTTACGTGGTTCGACAAGTTGCCTACGTCCACGGGGCAAGGAGGAGATGGATTTTACTATTAGAGAGAGAGGGTACAAATAGAGATTACAAATTCACTCAAAACTCACAAATTAATCACTCAAACAAAGCTCTCTTATCTCTCACCAACTCTCCCAATCACACAGCTTAAAAGTCTCTCTAATATGCCTTAAGGAAACCCTAAAAATGTGTGTTTCAAAAATATATCAAAACACAAACCAAATCAGAACAAGAAACCCAAATCAGGCCTAAACCCGACTGGCGGTCGACCTCCGATAATAGTTGCGGTCGACCGTGGCAAACAACGGAAACAAAAAATCAATTACAAGGTCTGCGATCGACCACCGCGGTCGACCGACTAGAACTCCAGAAAATACCATGTACTCATGCACGTTCCGGTCGACTGCACATGTTACCACGGTCGACCGGACAGCACCCAGACTGTTTCATGCTTCGCTTTTCCTGAACTTCGTCGCCGTTTTCGCCGTTTCTACATCGATATCATCTTTGTTCTCTCGACTCATTACGAGCCGACACAAGGATTGTTATCTTCATGCTTGATTGTGTCACTAGAAGAAATTCTTAGAAGAGAAGGGAGGGGAAAAGGAAATTGGTTGCCTAGCTAATTATGAAAATGATTCTACCAAGAGATATCACTAAGAAACAACCAAAGCTTGAGACACGCTTAACTGATGTGACTCAAAGGTTGCCGATGAGATGTGCCAGGGTATCCTAGAGACTCCATAGGTTGGCCATTTGTGGAGCTAGGTTTTGGGCCTACGGTCACAAACAATGGACGGACCGACTTGACGGGCCGAAAGTTATTATGGAAGGCCATTATTCTCGTCGTAATCCAGTCAAGAAAAACTGACAAAATGAATAAATGGACATGGAAATGACCCGTGCCCAACGTGATCAGTTTAATGTCGCTGGCATGAAGATTGATCAACAAACAGTTATACGTAGCGATGCAGGGTCATTGTTTCTTTTTGTGGTGTTTTTATATGTTAGTCTAAAGTGTAGATCTAAAGTCGAAGCCGAAGCTAGAATCAAGAAGACGAAGGAAAAAAATCAAGAAAACAGGAGAAGGCCTGCACGGTCGACCGCGAACGTGCACAGAGCTGGGTAGAGCCTGGAGCTGAAGGCGGTCGACCGCGGCGGTCGACCGCACAAATCTCTGTAATGGATTTTGGTCTCGGGTTTTGGTTCGGTCGCCCGCCGCGGTCGACCGTGGATACCCTGTAGGATTTTTTGGGCTCTGTCGTTTGATACGGTCGACCGTCGTGATCGACCACCGCGGTCGATCGCGATACCTGCGCGGTCGACCGCGACGCAGTCAGCCAGTTTCCTTATCTGTTTTGGATTCTGTTTCTTCTAGGACTCTATATATACCTAAACGTTTTTAGGGCTAGATAGAACACGAAAAAGAGAGGTTTTGACTGTAGAAAAGAGAGAGAATCTCAGAGAGATAAAACCCTAGTTTGAGAGCTTGTATTTCTTTTTCAATTAATAAAAGAATTATGTGGTGTGGCTCCCGAAGACGTATGCACGTTTGCCGAACCTCGTTAAATCTGGTGTGTTCATCTCCTTTACTCTTTTACAAGTTTTGATCTAATTTCTGGTGAATTTCCTACTTTCCTACTTTCAACACAAGGTCCGGAAGGGCAAGGGTTCGATTGATTGTTTCGAATACCCAACATTATATGTGCACGAATGGTGGGGATATTTTGCTCATATAAGAGCAACTCCAATGGGGAGGCTGCATTTTGCAGCCTCCCCAAAGAATATACTCAAGTATATTCTTTTTTCGAGGGGGGCACTCTAACCACCCCCCTCTATATCAAACTTCATTCTTAAAAAATGTATAATTAAATGATTATGTGCATAATACTTTAAATGATTTTAAAAATAAAAATATATAAAATGATAAAAAAATATATGAATTAATTTAAAATATAAAATATATGATAAATTAATACTAAAATTATAATATATAATGTAATCATATATTTAAATAAAATTAATAATCTTTAATGAATGGATAATAAAAAATAGTTAAGAGCCTTTAAATTTTAAAAACCAGAAAATATAGCATAATATTTGGAACAATCTTTTAAAAACTAGAAAAATCTTCATAACTACTCCGAAGTCCAGAAAATATAGCATTACATAGAAAAATAAAGTACATGAAAAAAAATTTAGCGGCATTACATAGAAAAATAAAGTACATGAAAAAAACATTAAAACTCGGGCAGGTCATTTCCTCCATATCCACCGCTTTTGTAGTCAGAAATGTCGTATTGACTTCCTGCATAACTATTTTCAGGATTAGGAATAACAGATGAAGAACCTCCAGTTGTGTTTCTATTTAAAATCTCTTGTTTTTTATTCGAAAATACTCGCGTTCCGAAGGATCAGTAATAGTATCAAGATTAATTAACATAATTTTACTTTCCTGTTCTTCCCTTTGAAGATCTAATTTTTTCTTATCGTTTTCGGCCCTTAACATCATAATCTGGTGCATTGTGAGTCTATCATTTTCTCATTGTTCATGACTTTTTTTAAAATATCAACAATTACTTGATTACTTTTATTGAGAGTTTCAAAGTCGATGTTCTTTTCAATTGCATGTCGCCTTCTCATCTTCTCTTTCTTCCTTCCTGTCAGCCGACTTGTTGACATATCGTCGTCATTATGAGTATATTCCTCATTATCGTCATTTAAGTCGATGACATGAGAACTTAAATCTGATCCCTGAGATGAGCGGGACTTTAGAGTTTTGGAATTTGCAGGCGATCTGACACTTATATTTGCCTATTTCTCTGCATCTTTTAAAATTGACCAAACATGATCAAATAGAAACCCCTTTCTCTCTTCTGGATCTTCTGCAAACATTATCCTAGCACGTTTAATCTACCACAAGAGAGGAAGAAACAAGTATTAATAATACGATAATAGATGATAATCAAAATTTTTGTTATTCAAATACTTACAATGTCAAGCTCAGAAACACCGCTTGGATTTAGGCGCTCGACTTGTCGAATGCATCCTCGAAATTTACTGATGGCCTTCATAATTAATTGCATTCGGCATGAGAGAGACTTCGGAGTCCTTTGAACAGTACAAATATTGGAAATCCTTTTATGAAATAAAGCAGAAATTCGTTCTTATAGCTTGTCCTTCTTTTGATTAGAACCCATGACCGGGTCTTGAGAAATTTCGAGCTATGTGGAACATAAAATTTGATATTCTTCTTGTAAAAAAGATTTTACACTACCGGATGCCATAATCTACGGAGATAAAGTTGTTGAGGATGATACTATGATGATGGAGGGATGCAAAGAGTTATGAATATAGAATAAGAAGAGTTGTGGTGGAGATATGAAAAATATGCAAGTATTATATAGGGATCAGATGCGGGGAGTCTTCAACACGAAAGAAATCCAATGTGGGGAGTCTTCAACACCAGGATAATCCACTCCAACACGAAAGGAATCCAATGCGGGGAGTCTCCAACACCAGGATAATCCAATGTGGGGAGTCTCCAATGATGGAGAGAATCCAATGCTAAAAAGAATCCTATGCATGGAGAAATATTATATAATGATATTACATTCATCTCTAAACAACTCACAACTTATATTTTTATTTCTATAAACAACTTCTTCAACAATGAACTATGGAGCCGGACCGTCGCATCTACATTCTTCTGCTTCTTCTTCTGACGACAAAACATTTTCTAAGTACATTAAAGATTGGGGGGAAGATATGACACAATGGGAGAAGGAAGATGAAATCTTAGCTCGTGTCTATGCCTCTAATAATGAAATAATGACTTATCTCTCTCAAGAGGCAGAGCGGTCAAAGCGTATTGGCTCAGTTCCTGGTCATTTGATGATCAATCACGGGAGGGAAGAAGGTAATTCTCGACTCTACAATGACTATTTTTCTGATAATCCTACATATGGTGCAAATATATTCCGTAGAAGGTTCCGGATGCAAAGGAGTTTGTTCCTTCGTATAGTCGAGGCGGTACGTGACCATGATAATTTCTTCGTACAGAAGATGGATGGTGTCGGCAAACTTGGGCTATCAACTTTACAAAAAGTAACAGCGGCATTGCGCATGTTGGCGTATGGAACATCAGTAGATAGTACTGATGAATATGTTAGGATCGGTGAGTCAGCTGCAATTGTATGTTTAAAGAGATTTTGCAGAGCAATTGTAGAAGTATATGGAGATGAATATCTGAGGACCCCCAGTGTCGACGATATTGCAAGGTTACTGCAAAAGGGCAAAGAAAGAGGTTTTCCAGAAATGTTGGGAAGTCTAGACTGTATGCGTTGACAATGGAAAAATTGTCCAACAGCATGGGCATGACAATACTCGGGACATCATGGAGGTCCAACCATTATTCTTGAGGCAGTAGCATCATATGATCTATGGATATGGCACGCATACTTTGGCTTGCCAGGATCCAATAACGATATTAATGTATTACAGTCGTCTAATTTGTTCGATAATCTATCACAAGGTATTGCTCCTCCAGCTCATTACACAATTCAAGGAAAAAATTATGATGTCGGTTATTATTTGGTCGATGGCATATATCCGAAATGGCCAACACTTGTTCAAACCATTTCCAATTCCGATGATAAAAAGAAACAATATTTGGCAATGATGCAAGAAGCATGTCGAAAAGATGTGGAGCGGCCATTCGGTGTTCTCCAATCACGATTTGCTATCATCAAATGGTCAACCCGTTTTTGGGATAAATGAACTTTGCATGATATCATGACTGCTTGTATTATAATGCATAATATGATTGTCGAAGATGAACGCGACGAGCAAGAAGATGTTATCATTTCAACTCCACAATCAATTCCGAATGCTAAAAATATAGAGATAACTGAAACTGAACGATTCCAACGGTTCCTTGCTCAACATAAGAGGTTGAAAACAAAGGAGCTCATTTTGCACTTCGAAATGCATTGATTGAACATTTGTGGGATAGACATGGAAATCAAGTAATGTAATTTTTTTAATTAAGGTTTCGATGTATTTCAATATTAGTATGTTTATTTTTCATCTAATTTTCTAATACATTTTCATTTTTAATTACTTGGTTCTTGAAATTTTATATTTCAATTAATATTATTCAATATTGGTCTCATTTTGAAGGTATCGACAAGACATTTCTAACTGTAAAATTTTTATTTAAAAATAATTAGTAGAAATAAACTTATGTTAATTTTAAATTACTAGTTACTAATTAAAAAGGATATGGAGGTAATTCTTAATTGTTTATAGAATAAGTAAAGGGGCAAAGTGGGGATTTAAATAAATTTGCAGCTCAACTGCAAATTTGGAGAAGAGGCTGCAAATATGCAGCCTCATTCCATCCGGCTGCATTTTGCGGCCGGATTTGGAGCACGATTGGAGCTCCATGGGGCTCCAAAATGCAGTTTTGCAACCCCATTGGAGTTGCTCTAAGCATCATCTATTTTTGTTCAAAAAAGGATAGCATTTAAAAAGTTCAGATTTATGAAATATTCAATAATGTACAAACATGATAAGTTCCAGGATATCTTTGTACCGATCTTGAAAAAGCGAGCTATTTAACACATTATTTTGTGTTCTGTAACGCACTAAACCGAAAGTGCTATGTAGCATTTGAAATAGCAAGTAGACTCGTCATAACGCTACAGTATTTCAATATAATGTACAATAGCTCAATGTGAGTTATATTAGAGACTCGAGATTATTTTCTTTATTTGTTTTGTTCATGATTTGAAGTAGTTAAGCATTTTTTTTCTTTTGGATTTTTAAGCCTAGATGGCTTATTTTATTGTCTAGATGGTATTTGGTGGCATCATTGCGTGAGGGGTGCGTTATTATGAACTTATGACACTTGTAAATCATGAATTGAATGTGACAATATGAGCAACATATATATACAACTTTGTGATGGTCTAATTAAATATTTTATTATGGTGCTTATTTGCAAATCAGTTGTCAGTGAAGTGAAACAGGTGATAAAGGTGGAAAAATGTATGTATACAATTATAATGTATTCTTCGGGTGTCCAGGTACAACGTACCATGCATGTGTCTAAATACAATGTATCACGTAGTAATTGTGAATCTCTACTTTAAATCTATCTATCTACCCTTTAAAAGAGGGAGTTCCAAAACAACTTTCCCCCTTCAACTATTGTAAATATAACAAAGTTGTCCTCATCTTTTATTTCATTAACTTAACAAAGATAAAAAAATTTCCGTTGCTCACAAATTTATAATTCCCATCAAATCCAATCCAATCTACTTTTTTTCGATGATACCCTCAAAATTTCATGCATAATCACCAAAGTGCCCTATACTTTATCATCCTCTCACTACCCTTTCAAATTCTCTAACGTCATCCTCATCCTCAATAAACACCCATCATCATCATAAACCTCAGAACTAACAACCCATCCCTAATAATGTCCACCAATTTTTCCTTTAATCACTAACATAATTTCACAGCTGATGCTTCTAATTCTCCTTAATCTCAAAATAAAACCACCAACCCTTCAGTTTCTCATTATGAGTAACCCTCTTTCTTCTATCCTATATATATTCTACTCAACCTAAACCCAAGATCCGATCCTATGGCTGACCAATATTTAACTGAACCGTTGTACAAATAGTCTCCTTTTCCAACTTTTCAAGGAGCGAAGACGGACGAGTGATGATTTTGCTCCTCGAAGGAAGTTCAAGTAGCAAATTTTTGCTTATTGGCTAGCTAGGGGAATACTGGCATAGAGAAGATGCATTTGAACTATTTTCTTGTTTGCTTTTAGAGGCCAAAGTGTGAAAGAAAGTTAACATGAGGTTTTTTTTTTCCTTTTTGATTTTTTCCCTTTTGGTTTCCTATAGATAATAGTTTGAAGAAAGGGGTTTTGGTGTGATTAGTCTTTGGAGTTAGCTTTTGTGTTGGAGGGCTAAGTTTATACATGTGTATTGTCCTTTGGGACGTTTCTTGTGGGTTAGGAGCAGGAGTTCATAATTAAAAGAAACCAGTATTTCTCCAATAGCATGTTTCCATTAACGAGAGTTTAGAATTGAAAGAAAAAATATTTGTCTTTCATAATACAGAAATATGATATATGTTATGTGAATATGATATATATTATGTGAAATTTGCACATGTTTATTGATATTATATTACTCAAGAAATATGATGTGTTAGGTAAATATTGCATAACAATAATACAGAAATATGATATATTATATGTGAAAATTTCATAAGATTATAATTCATAATATAGTATGATACATGTTATGTAAAAATTCTTTAAAATCAGATGATTATACGAGCCCTTTTTATGCATATTATTTTGTTCTCAAGCACTTTTCCTTCTCTTTTCTTTTGTGCTTACAGAAAAGAGAGATTCCATTTTTGTGAAATGTGTACGAAGGACGTTGGAGCTCGAAATTATGCAATTTACCGACCCTCCTAACCATTCTCCTTCTCTCTTGCGTGTAAAAAATAGAAGGATTAAAAACGAAGTGGATCTCGAAAGAAGCGTCATTTAGATATTAGTTACCTAAAACTTCAATAATTTCATATTGGTCCATCAATTTTTTGTATTTTTTTAAAATAAACTAAGTATTCACTAGGCCAAACCCAAGATTGAACCCCTATTAAGAGAAAAAAAATATTTTAATTAAAAAATAAACTTAAGAAGCTTCACGAATAAGCAAATTGGCATATAAAAGCTCAAGAATTCACAAATTTGTTAATTTTGTTAAAGAAGTCTTCAGCATAGGTAAATTTGTAGAAATGCCAAGAAGCCTTACATACTTTGCATATTTTGCAAAAAAAAAGGTCCATGAAGTTAGAAATTTCACAAAAATATTAAATTTTTTCATAAATTGAATATTTTGCATAAAAGTCCACATAACTCACTAAGATCCCAAAAAACATCCATAAATTGCAAATTTTGCAGAAAAAAATCTGGAAGTTATAACTTTTGTAGAAAATCTAAAAGACTTCTATTATTACCCCTAAAAGTGCTAAGTATTAATCACCACTGAGAAGTTGACACATGTCTTACACTCTGCCTAACCAAACTAAGTCACAACTAAGAAAATATCAGACTCGGCACGGCCGGCTTGATTGGCCGACATCTCGCGTAACCAAGTCAAAAGGCGGTACTACTCGATCAACCTCTCAATTGAATGCCAGTGATGCGATTTGGCCCATTGTGCAGGCAACATCTCACGTAATCGAGTCAAAAGGCGATACCTCTCGGCCTTGGACCTGAGGAGTCAAAGGACGTCTGTTAACCCTAATGACCATGATGAATATGAGACTCGTGTCTGTTAACATTTCACTTCTCGATGTGAAATTTGATTATCTAGGGACTTAGACATTATTGAGTACTCTTGTTGTTTATAAAATTGACAATCATGTTCCTGGAGCAGTCTAAAATTTGAGGATTGGTTGCAATAGATTCTTTATTTGGGAGATCCATGTGATAAATGTATCTTATTTCTTGTATGATTTTTTTTGATTTTGCATGTAGGGTCATACTGGCATGCATGGTAAGGTTTAGGGCCTTAGGCAAATGTATATCCTCTGATATATTCGTAAATAGCTCAGGACTAGAAGTATCTTGTGTTACATTCAGATAGTATTTTAATGCTTATTACTATAAATTAGAAGATACATGAGAATTCACATAGTTAAAGAATTTCCTCATATTGCCCACCCTCTAAGTTCGTACTTCATATCATCTATCTTATATTACTAGAGTAGTCTTAACTTTTACTATATTTCTTATGTTCATGAGTCACAGTAAGCATTTGGTCGGTATCTAGACATGCATTCTAAAAAAAATATATCAACCTGAAATTTTTGAGAGCCTATAGTCTATCTTGCCTTCTTTGATGTGTTCATGCAGACCTACAAGAACCTTTCACATCTGAAGCTGATGAGGTAAAAGTTATATTATAGTTTCTCGGGAATAACTTATGATTTTTTTCTTGTTTAAACTGAGAAGTTTTGTAGAAGAGGCTTGTGTACAATCTTGATGACGAGCTCATTAATCAACAAGGGAAGGGAAAGGCCAAGCAACAGAAGAAGACATTTGAGAAGATTGTTGATGAGTCCTTTGCAAGAAGAGATTCAGATTATGGACATATCCTCTCAGATTCTATTCAACAGGGCAATGACAAAGCTTAGTTTATATGCCTTGTGGACGAGTCTTAATTGCAGAAGCGCATGAGTTCCTGTCTGAACTTTATACAGATGGTAGGGTGAAGAAGCTGCTTGCGCAAGGTGTATCTCAAAATCGATATTATAAAAAAAACTCCTGAGCAGGTATATGCCACATTTATTGCTAAAAATCTTTCATCCAAGCTAATATAACTGATTTATCATAATAACGCCTCTTGTCGAAGTACATCAATAGAGCCAAACTTGTCAAAAGGGTCAAAGTGTTGATTGGTGACTGTAGGCGTCAAAAAATACTGAAAGATATCCAAATACAGCTCAAGAGGAGATCATCCAAAGAGAAAAAGAACACAAGGAACAGTGTAAACTGTCTCGGCACGCGAGACAGTGTTTACTGTGCGAGACAGTGTTTACTGTCTCGCGCGAGACAGTATTTACTGTCTCGCATGCGAGACAGTGTTTACTGTCTCGCACGCGAGACAGCTCTCAAAGATTCAGAAATTGTTTTGTATAACTGCCGACACGTGTCCATTAACTGTCAAAGAACATGGGGAACGTTGTGGGCGAGAATCACGTGGATAACTGTCAAAATAACGGAGTTTGAAACGTGTGAAGGCAGTTACGGTGAAAACCGCTGGGCGGTTGGGTTTTTCGAGACAGTGTTTACTGTCTCGGAACCCGAGACAGTAAACTCTGTCTCGGCCGCTGAGACAGCAAACACTGTCTCGGCACCCGAGACAGCAAATGCTATCTCGCGAGCTCATTTTCCTCTAACTGTTCCTAGGGGTTATAAATAACCCCTTGAGGTCGATTTTTTTTTAGGAGGGGGGGACGGATCATTTTTTGAGCACTTTAGAGCAGAGAGAGCAGAGTTCCTGAGCTTCTGGCCATTCCTTGAGATTCGAGCTTTGACTTGATCTTAAGAAGAACGATCGTCTTACTTTGATAAGATCTTCGTTTCAAATTCTCACTTCGATAAACGAAGGAAGAATCATTAAACCCCTCACGATCTGTGATTTGGTGGTCCACGAGTCAAAGCGCTCCCGGCACAGGCAAAGATCCCACGCAAGCAGCGATCCAAACAACGATCCTGCGTTTGTTTCTAAAAAGTTATAATTTTCCTTTTGTTGTGTAAAAGAAGTCTTATAAAAAGGTTATCTATTTCGAATTTGTTGTAATCGATCGAAGATATAATGAATTCCATAACAAAATCAACTTTTGACAAAAACAAACTGGCGACCACAGTGGGAGCCAGCGGCCTCGCTGCCGAGGCCGCAGTGTCGCAACCGATCAAGATCGTGGTTAACGAAGAGATCGAATATGAGTTCGATCAGGCGAAATTCGAGGAATACCTGTCATCCTCATCCTCAAAACCTTCCTCACCTCGTAAGTATAGGAGGGTTTCATCTTCCAAGAAAACTTTCAAGTCTGCAGTGCCGATGAAGACCGCAGATGAAGATTCTTGCCCGATCGCTGCTGAGGAATATGCCTGCAACATCCCTGCTCCAAATGACTCTGCACCAATTAAGGAGTCGTTGATTAATGGCTCAACGGCGTTGACAAAGAGGGCTCGTCAGAGACAGCGCCAGCGCCGCGCTCGCCAAAAAGCTAAGGCCTTGGAACAAACCGACGGGGTTCGTTATCACGCGGACCTAGAGTCGAGGAGGCATCGAGTAGTTCAGTTGTCTCAACAACCAATCACTCATATTTCTTCTAAACTAACGACAGATGAATGGACTTTTGTCAAAAGGGCTTGCTCGACCCTCAAAGAACGTATACAAAAGCGTCGTGCAAACCGACGGTTCATGCCCGTGCTCTCTTACAACAAAGACGAGAAAGAAACAAGAAAACGGTGGCCAAAGAATCACCAAAACTCTGCAAAGTTTGGATTCCAAAGTCTGGAGCTGTGCAAAATCAGCATTCGGAGCCTGTTAAGATTCCGCACCCGCAAGGAGGTGGTTCTAAACGTGTGACTCCTGACATAACCTTGGATCGCTCAAAGGTAAAAATAAGTTGTCCTGAAAATGCCAATAAGGCTTTACACCCACAGAAGAAGACGTGTTCGCTAAAAGACATCGTTATACCTGGGAGGTCATACCAACAGACGATCGGATTTTCCGGCAATCATACCGATGAATCGTACTATTAAGCTGTGGGTGTGAATAAATTTCGAAAGAGAATTATTCGAGAAATAAGCTCTCATTGTTCCTATGCGCGACTCATTAGAGCAGCATTTTCGGAATATGAATACTCCAAACGAGAAGCCATCCCGTAAAAAATCTCAGTGTTCTAGAGGATTTTTACCGAAATATCAAAGCCCAAGCCGAGACATTTCCGCAAGAAGCTTGCTGTTCAAGAGGATGAATTCCCTGAAGTCACTATCAACATGGCTGATAAAGAAAAATCTAAATGGCACTCAAATGAGTCAAATCCCGACTATTCTCTGTGAGGAAAAGTCAATTCAAGAATTGCTCAACAGATGTCTCGACTCCGGTTAGGAGCCATCAGACATAGGGACTATAAGAGAATGCATGAAGGAATGTCTTCGGATGATGAACTCTCGGACACCTGTTCTGCGATCGCTTCTGATGATACAATGTTTAGCACGGGACAAACCAAAGAAGTGTTCACAATCACTTCTGATCAGTTTGCTCAAATGCTTCAAGAAGCTCTAGCCAAGCAACGTGAAGAAATTAGAGCTGAGATGAAGACAGAGATGGAGTTGGCTATCCAACAAATGAGAGAATTGCTAGCTCAACGGCCTCAACCTCTTGAGTCCAGTCAGCGAGCTGAATCCAGCCGCCACACTCGGAATATTGTAGATAACAGTGATCCAGAAGTGGATGAAGTTATTATGACTGATACACCTCCCAATAACAATAACGTTGGGGGTGGTTTAACGCATCCTCCTAATAACGATATTGGGGGTGGTTCAATGACACCTCTTACAGGGGGTGGTCTAACTCATTCTCCTCAACGTCCTTCGAATGAAGACATAGACGATGACGAGAAAATGAAAGAGCTTGAAAACAAAATCAACGCTTTGATGATGGCTCAAGAAGTGAAAAAGACGGGTATTCCATGTCTCTATCCAAGAGAATGTGATTCAATACCGTACCCGGCAAAATTCAACATGATTAACTTCACACCATTTGACGGGAAGAACTCGCCTATTCAGCACTTGATTTATTTCAAGTCTCATTTGGGCATGATCTCTGGAAACGAGGCTTTAATGGTCCGGTCATTCGTTGGCACCCTTCGTGGGCCCGCCTTCGATTGGTACCGACGGCTTAAGCCAGGGAGCATCAATTGCTGGGATGACATGGAAAGTTTGTTTCTCAGCAATTTCTTCGATGATGACACCGAAGTGTCAATCGGAACCCTTTTAGATGAGAAGCAAAAAGACGGAGAGTCAGTCGACAATTTTGTCAAACGCTTCCGTAACAAAGCAATGAATTACAGAGATCCTATTACAGAGGAGTTTATCCTGCAAACATGCCACAATAATCTCTCCATCGATGTCCTGGAAGCCCTGGGGGTCGTAGCATCCAAAACTTGGAAAGATTTGAAAATGTGCGGTGAACAAGCTGAACACTTTCTTAAAAGAAAGAAAGCTGAGAGAAGCCGACCGACAACATCTGCAATCGCTGGGAACGCGACTCTCGATCCGAAGTTTCAAAAGGAGTATTCTTTCGAAAATAAGGAAGCTCCAGCCATATTAAAATACCTCTTCGCCAATGACAAAATTGAGTTACCACCTATCAAAGATCAAGAGGGAGCTAAGAGGATTACGGATCCAAACTACCGTGCATACCACAGAAGGGTTCTTCATCCCACCGAGATTTGCTTCGGACTCAAAAACAAAATCCAAGCCTTAATTGACACCGGCGTCATAACGGCGAAAGAAGACTCCATTGGATACACGAGTATAAACTGTTTCCCCTCACTCCGAAGAGTATACGAGTATAAACTGCTCCTCGATACTCCAACAGGTATATGAGTCTAAACTATTTCCTTTCTTTCACAGGAAGTTCCTGGAGGATGCCATGCATGGTACTCTTAAGGATAACCCGATCATGCAGCTGAATATAATTATTAAACCAGTTTCGTAAGGAAAGTTGGGAGTGGATGGTTCATGTAACGGGAAATTCTCGGAAGAATGCTTTATGTAATTTTCTTAGGGATAACCCGATCATTACAAACAAAGTGATAAACACTACATCCCCACGGTGATTTCCGAATACTCTTTTGCTGAGATGAGATTCGATCACTTCGTTAGATCAATCTACCCTCACAAAACTCATATTTGGTCAAACCTTTAAACAGTTAGGACCAAAGCTAAAATCCCCTCTCGATTCCTTTCATGAACGAGAGGTCCACAAATTGAACGATCAAACCTTCCTACAGTTAGGATCGTTTCAAAACTCCCATTTGGTCAAACCTTCCTCCAGTTAGGACCAAAACCAAAATCCCCTCTCGATTCCTTTCATGAATGAGAGGTCCACAAATTGAACGATCAAACCTTTAAACAGTTAGGATCGTCTCAAATTCCTATTTGGTCAAACCTTTAAACAGTTAGGACCAAAGCCAAAATCCCCTCTCGATTCGTTCTATGAACGAGAGGTCCACAAATTGGACGATCAAACCTTTAAACAGTTAGGATCGTCTCAAACCCCTAGTTGGTCAGACCTTTAAACAGTTAGGACCAAAGCCAAAATCCCCTCTCGATTCGTTCTATGAACGAGAGGGAGGTCCACAAATTGAACGATCAAACCTTTAAACAGTTAGGATCGTCTCAAACCCCTATTTGGTCAGACATTTAAACAGTTAGGACCAAAGCCAAAATCCCCTCTCGATTCGTTCTATGAACGAGATGTCCACAAATTGAACGATCAAACCTTTAAACAGTTAGGATCGTCTCAAACCTCTATTTGGTCAGACCTTTAAACAGTTAGGACCAAAGCTAAAATCCCCTCTCGATTCGTTCTATGAACGAGAGGTCCACAAATTGAACGATCAAACCTTTAAACAGTTAGGATCGTCTCAAACCCCTATTTGGTCAAACTTTCCTACAGTTAGGACCAAAGCCAAAATCCCCTCTAGATTCCTTCCATGAACGAGAGGTCCACAAATTGAGTGATCAAACCTTTAAACAGTTAGGATCGTCTCAAACCCCCACTTGGTCAAACCTTACTACAGTTAGGACCAAAGCCAAAATAGGACCACAACCAGAGTCTTCTCTCGATTCATTCCACGAACGAGGGGTCCATTTTCAAGTTGAATAATCAAACCTTATGACAGTTAGGACTATTCAAACCTGTCCAAATTCTCTAAGTGGAGATCCCACTTTGAGTTTTCTTTACACCTGGAGATAGAATATAAAATTCTTCCTCTCTGATTTTTGGGTTTATCTCTACCAACAAAAAAGAGACCAGGAGATAGAATATAAAATTCTTCCTCTCCATCATCGGGTTTACCTCTACCAACAAAAAAGAGACCAAAATACTCCAATAGGTATACGAGTTTAAACTATTTCCCTAATCTTAACAGGAAGTTTCTGGAGAATATCACTCAGAATATTCTTAAGAATAACTTGAATACTCCAATAAGTACACGAGTCTAAACTGTTTCCTTACCCTCAACAAGAAGTTTCTGGAGAATATCACTTAGAATATTCTTAAGAATAACCTGGCTACCTCCTAACGAGTATATGAGGTTAACTATTTCTCGAAAACTCCAAAAAATACATGAGTATAAACTGTGTTCTTATGAAGACTGATACAGTGATTAACAATCCAGTATCAATTTGATGACAAAAGCTAAATTCACAAGTACAAATTCCAGCTTCGATTCAAGATCTCGACAACGGTCAAACGATAAACGTAGTACCGAAAGAATATTAGCTATTCTACAAGGAACTGAATAGACTAAGGGATGAAGAGATCAGGAGTTGAAATCATTTACGGATCCTTCTACACGATCAACTCAACCAAGTATTGAAGAGATCGTAAGTAAAATCTATCTTATCCAAAGTATCCCAGACTCCTCTATAAAAGAATGAGTCTGGAATAATTTGGAGGGGGTATCTGTAGGCGTTAAAAAATACTGAAAGATATCCAAATACAGCTCAAGAGGAGATCATCCAAAGAGCAAAAGAACACAAGGAACAGTGTAGACTGTCTCGGCACGCGAGACAGTGTTTACTGTCTCGCCGTACGAGACAGTATTTACTGTCTCGCATGCGAGATAGTGTTTACTGTCTCGCCATGCGAGACAGTGTTTACTGTCTCACACGCGAGACAGCTCTCAAAGATTCAGAAACTGTTTTGTATAACTTCCAACACGTGTCCATTAACTGTCAAAGAACATGGGGAACGTCGTGGGCGAGAATCACGTGGATAATTGTCAAAATAACGGAGTTTGAAACGTGGGAAGGCAGTTACGGCGAAAACCGCTGGGCAGTTGGGTTTTTTGAGACAGTGTTTACTGTCTCGGAACCCGAGACAGTAAACTCTGTCTCGACCGCCGAGACAGCAAACGGCTGCCGAGACAGCAAATGCTGTCTCGCGGGCACGTTTCCTTTAACTATTCCTGGAGGCTATAAATACCCCCCTAGGATCATTACTGAGAGGCACAGAGCATTTTGGAGCAGACAGAGCAGAGTACTTGAGCTTCTGGCAATTCCTTAAGATTCGAGCTTTGACTTGATCTTAAGAAGAACGATCGTCTTACTTTGATAAGATCTTAGCTTTGACTTGATCTTAAGAAGAACGATCGTCTTACTTTGATAAGATCTTCGTTTTAAATTCTCACTTCAATAAACGAAGGAAGAATCATTAAACCCCTCACGATCTGTGATTTGGTGGTCCACGAGTCAAAGAGCTCCCGGCACATGCAAAGATCCCACGCAAGCAGCGATCCAAATAACGATCCTGCGTTTGTTTCTAAAAAGTTGTAATTTTCCTTTTGTTGTGTAAAAGAAGTCTTATAAAAAGGCTATCTATTTCGAATTTGTTGTAATCGATCGAAGATATAATGAATTCCATAACAAAATCAACTTTTGACGAAAACAGTGATCAGCTGCTTCTTTCAGTAATGAACATATTTAAGCCAGAGGTAACTTGGTTTCTCTTACATTGTTTAGACTTGATGAAGATTGATTTCCATTAGCCCTTAACTTTTTTGCTCACATTAACCATCATCTCGGTATATAAAACCGAACGTTTCCATAATGAAAACAAGGATTGCTAATAAAGAAATCCTCAGCGATATTGTCCTTGTTTGATAATTTCTTACTTTCTGCCAGTATTCTACTTCTGAGAATTTTATGGGTCATAATTGAGTTGGTTTTAGTATTTTTAGTTCATCGATCCTTGGATATCTATCAATATGGTTCTTCCAAAATTTTATTCATTACCTTCTGTAACATTACAATCTCTAAATACCTTACATTCAACTCATTTAATTGAAAATAAATGTAATTAAGATAGATAACTGTTTACAAATGCATTCAGATGATTGTCTTGAAAAAATGCAGCCAGATGCTTGCATAATCCATCATATACACTGAAATATTCCAAAGAATCTATGTTCCATAATTGTCTATAGTATCAGATGTCGCATTTACTGTTTTCTTTCAATTTACCTCTTAATGTTTGTGACTTTTTACTAACGTTTTCCCTTATTATGTTTATTGTTTTCTTCTAACAATTATGTGATGAAGGATTATTTTTCATTAGCCATCATAAATATCCATAATCAAGGTATAGAAGCATACCATACAGGTACCACATCATCAACCGATATTTCATTGAATCCAAGTCCTAGAATGCCATCAAATTTGGCCATCAAGAAATTGAGGCTTGGTTCCTTAGTTGCTTCAATGAAAACTTGAGAAGAAATACGTGGGAGTGATGAACTCAATGCTATATGTTCTTTGAAGATACATATCCACTTAATAAATTTTCTTCAGAATATCCCTTAACTATGGAGTTTTGTAGACAACTTTTAATATAATTCTTTGTAGATGGTCCAATGATTTATTATCTACTTTAGTTAAAAATGTAGATTGTAGCCATGAAATTTTTTTCAAGTAAAAAATATGGTATAAATAAAAAATTAGTTGATATTTGATAATAATTCTTATCAATGCATTCAAGAATGAAAAGTCAAGCATTAGGTTAAGGAATAGTAGTGACAATTTAGTTGCTTAATACTGAATACACTTCAGTATTCAAGAATGAAAAAGAAGTGTCTTTTTCCCTACTATTTTTGAGCATGATGCTGATAAAATATTAACTTTAAAATAATATGTTAGCTATATTGTTTAAAATAATATTAAAAATATGTTAGCTATATTGTTTGCATTCAGTAAATTTATACCAAATATTTTCCTAAATAAAATTATAATTTCAAATAATATTAAAAAAAATTTAGCTATATTGTTTGCATTCAATAAATTTATACCAAATATTTGCCTAAATAAAAATATAATTTAAAATAATATTAAAATTTTTAGCACGTGCATTGCACGTGCAATTCAACTAGTAAAACTATAAAGAGTACATGGATAATACTACAAGGGGTATATGTTTGCAGTTAGCCCAGAATAAAATAATATAACTAAAGTTTATTGATTCTTTCTCAACCAAACTATGTCATTTGTTTGTTAGTTATTGTTCGCGTCCCTTAAATGGTGACGCTGAGCTGCACCTGCTCCATAAACAAGCGTTATTAAAAAAAGGATTCTCGGAATAATATCCCGCAATAAAATTAACTTTGGTTAATTAGAATATTATCAACGTTTGAGAAGGAATAATAGTATACTTTTTCTAACTTTAGTTTAGCTGTTTATATATATATTTCAACTTTAGTATCGCTGTTTAGAATTTTATCAAAAATTCTGATTTTTTATAGTTTGAAACCATGTTCATATATTTATTAAAAGAGTAAACAAGGGTTAATGTGTCCTTCAAGTAGTTTGTTCGTTTGTTGCTGGCGTTGAGCACATCCAAGTCCCTTCATTCAAATTCTTATGGACAGTTTCAAATTTATTTCAAACTACAAAGCATAACACATGGCCTACAATATGTGCTCTGTTACATGTGCTTTAAGCAATCAGGAAGCCGAGCATTGCGTTATAAAGTAATGTTTATTTCAACATTGCTTCATGCCATCAACTACTCTGCGAAAACAAGATTAATTCCATGCCAAGAGAACAAAAGTTTTCTTGTTACCAGACATTTACATGCACATAAATTGATCAATGAACGAAAAAACAAGGTTTCCTATTTGTACTGCAAATATTGAAACATACATAGTGGGAAGAATGGACACCTCTATTTGTGAGGAACTGTTCCGGTCACCGTTCTATGTCTTGGATCTGTCAACCCAGTGGCAATATTAATGAATCCAGCTTCTCTCATCGTGCTCTCCAAATCTAACAGGTAGTATTCATCAAGAAATGGCTCTGTGCTCTTCATCAGCGTAAACAACACTGGTGGCAATTCCTACAAGTAGTAAACATTATAAAGGGAGTTGGTGATGTTAGAGTGGATCATTTTGTCGAGCTAGATCTCTACATTAAGATGCAGCTTGACTTGAGCATACCTGGAGAACTTTGGACTTGGGCTGTAATGAAGAAAAGAATTATAATTAGCAGAGTGAACAAATTCTAATGCTGATAAAACTGAGAGATGACTGGGAAAAATAATGTACATACCGAGTTGTCTGTCAAAGCAATTGTTCCTCCAGGGCGAAGCAGGCGGAAAGCTTCCTTCACTAAGCCTTTTATTGCCCGTGCAGGACATTCATGGAGCTACAAATTTTCCAGAAGAGATAAAATTGACAAGAAGACAGAGCTACAAAATTTCCAGGAGAGATAAAATTGATAAGAAGACAGATTCGATGAAAAGTTGTGCATCAGGTACCTACTGATTACTGAGAAGCAGCAAAGTGAGAACAGATACTCACACAAACATAGTTACAGAAAATTCCTAACTATTATTAATAAATAGGCTCACGATGACACCAAGTAAATCAGAAGGTCAGTGACCATATTTATACTTCAATCTATGAAATAAAAATAATAGCCCTCCGCCACTTACTGCATCACGTGGATGGAGTATTAAGAAGCCACTTAAGCACCCGCCAATACTGTTTTGTACAGCACTAATTAAATGTCTGAGAAAAGAACAACTTTATAAGATATATTCCCATGCCACTTCCACCATAAATCAGTAGCCTTCAGAGTACTAACTTGCAAAAGTTCTCTCCATTGACAGCATGAGATCTATCTTTATTACCATATACACAGCTTACAGATTGAAACATGTACTTCCTGCAGGTATATCCTCACTAAACAAATTATTTTGTTGTCACCATCAAATTATCATGCAGAATGAACTATTTGGCCTGAAATTTTCTCAGGGAAGGAAGGCTTCGATGAAAAACATCAAAAAGGTAATACACATCCATGTTCTCTTGGTCCTCTCTTACTTTAATGTGTCTCCTATGAAATTTATGTTGACTTTGTAAAGTTCTTAACTTGCCAGTTAGTATCCTCACTGTTATATCATAGATGCTTATATGTTGTCAGAACTCATCAAAGTGAAAAGAAAAATCATGAGAATTTAGTAGTTAACACTACACAGTGGACCTACCACATAAGCAAGTGAGACCAGGTCATATGACTCTGCAGGTAACCCAGTTGATTCCCCATTTGCGTGAATCCATCTTATTGGGCTACTCCTTTGGGGTCCATGCTTTTCTTTATATTTGGCTACAGCAAGAAAGTAAGGAGAAAGGTCTAGTCCCTGCACAATATAAATCAGAAAATCAGGAACAAGATTTATACAAGAGATGTCAATTGATTTTAAAAGAGAGCAACAGCCTATTGATCTACATCGGGAAAGTAGAGCTCAATAAATAGATAAATCAGATAACCATTTTCATTCAGTGAAATCCTAACCTGTCCTGGTCAGGTCACACAGATACACCAGTTATGAGATGATTGTTGCATTTCTATCTTATTATTTATAAGTTTCCTTTTAAAACAATATCTTTTAACAAAATACATGACCAGAAACTCGTCAACCCTTCCACCGGAGAGAGAACCTCTGAGACATCGGCTTCCCAGAAGTGCAGACACACAGTTAGACTTGATGATGAGGTTGGACTCTTCCCATTGCCCAGAAAAGGAAATTTCAGAGAAGATGCACAAAGGAAATTTATAGAGACTGCAAATGAAAAGGAACATAATTCCCATGTTCTTTATTTCTTAACTTTTACTCATGTTTGTAGGAACAAATATCCCAAGCCAAAGAGAATGGTAACATTTAAGAATATTGCCCTATTAACTCCCTTGTGATTATGACATCAACTAACAAACTGTTTGCCTCACAATAAAACCCAAAAAATTTAAAGGAGTTAGGATTTATTAACTCCAATCCATTTATTATTTATAGATATATTGTTGAACCACAACAAATGAAAATATGACAATTTTAAAAGACATTACCGTCCAACTCCCATCTGTATATTATGCATTCTTAAATTATGTACCTTTTGAGGAAAACTTACATACTATTACATTGTTTTTCAAAACTGTACTTTGTTATTAAATTACATATCTTTTAAGGGACCAGTACCTTAAGAACGAGACATAATAATATGAAATTTCTCAAACACATTTTGTTTTTTAATTTTATACACACTTAGCCTTCAGAAACACGAGTTTCTTTTTCTTTTCAAGTGAAGATAATCAACAGTAGACTCTTTGATCTTATTAGAAGCCATGACCCATTAATTATTTTAAGGACAGCCAATCAAAATATTGGAATAAGGAAGAAAAATGGTAAAAATAGATTTGAAAACATGAAAAATGAATTGTATAATTTGTTTTCTCCTAGCATTAAAATTTTCTAAAATTGAGTGATACTGTGCTCTGAGAAATGTTAGATGGTTAGTTTTCACTAAATTAAATTAGGGAATTTAATTATTGCATGATTTTATATAAAAGTTAATTTAGGTTGAATCTTGGATCATAATCCAGGATATATATATATATATAGTCTGATTATGCTATTTATACAGAGAGAAGACACATTAAATGGAAGAGCGAAATGGAGGCCCAAATTAACAATGAGGGGCATGGTTCCCATGGTACGTGCCTGGATTCCTGCATTGGATGAGCTGACGTAAATGATATAAGAACTCAAATTATTCTATCCAAATAAATCATAGTTAGATAATTTGGACTCAAAAATAATCCTCAAACATAATAAAGGTTAGTCCTTGATAGTTACAATTAGATAACAAATTCCTCTGCATTAATAAGATATTTTAAAATCTAATTAGTCTTAAAAGTATAGTTTATTTGAAAAATCAAATATGCAAACTACTTTGATATAAATATCGAATCCATACCCATACTGTTCTTGGTAGGTTATCAAGACCTTAATTAGTCCAATCAATTGAACATGTTTTAGTGGGGTAAGACCAAATGTTTCGATTTGATTCACTAAGATCTAGCTGAAAATTGGCTAAAGGTACTAAAGGAGATTATTTGCTTCAAGTTCCCATGTGTGTTTTCATAAAAGGAATATAAGAGTTCAGAAATATTTGAATATTTGTCAAATAAAAAGCTACTAAAGAAAATTTAGAAGTTACTTTCATGAGAAAAGGTTGAGAACTTTGGAAGCATGGGAGGTTTGCAAGGATTTTAAGTATCCAAATTGTACTCTCATTTCAATGAGCCTTTAATTTCTAAATTAAACTAGAATCCTTTTTTTCAAAATTAATAATTACTCAATACCAATCAATTAAGGATTTCTTAATTAATCATATTGATATTTTTAGTAAAATCTAGTTATACGAGGATTCTTAATAAACAACAAACTTTATTGCATTTGAAAGTTTGAATCTAATTTTATGTGTTACAAAACGAGGACTATTGGTAAAAGGAGAAAGGTTTCTTTATTTTCATTGGGATTCAAGATGAAATCATAGTTAATAAGATTCTTAATGAATCGATCTATCCTAATTGAGGATTTGTATTAAAGAAAGCCAAATTAGGATTGTTAATTTATAATTGAGTTCTACTTTGTTGTTACTAAAAAAATGAGTTCTACATTGTTGAGATTCTTAATCAGTGAGAAGCTCAAAGTAGTCAATTTTAATAAAATAAAGGATTTATAATTTATTACATCTCATATGGATGCGTTATTCTAAATAGAAGTTGATCATAATAATGTCGCGCGCCTATGCGGAAACGTTGCACGCACACACAACGAACTTGAGATCACGGAAGAAGAAAGCCACACACTTGCACAAACCAAGCCAATTACGACAAATCAAACCAAACACAAAGATATACGTGGTTCGGCAATTGCCTACGTCCACGGGGAGAGGATGGAGAGATTTCACTATATGGAGGAGAAATACAACGGGTTATAACTCACAAAATCACTCAAATATAACCCTAACCAAAGCTCTCAACTCCCTCACAATATCTCCCTCTTAAAGTGCTCAAAACAATGCTAATTCTCTCCTTTTCTCTCCTTAAGAAACCCTAAAAAACGTGGTCCTATTTATAATAAAACACAATCCCAAATAAAGGAGGATTCCCATACAAAGGAGGATTCTAAAAACGAGTCTGCCACACCCTGCACCATAGGTGTGACAGAGGGTGTGGTGCAGGATAGATTCTGCCACACCCTGTACCGTGGGTGTGGCAGAGGGTGTGGTGCAGGACAGATTCTACCACACCCACTCTTGCCCAAGGAATCAAGCCGAACGTAGTTCATCCAAATGGCCGCCAATGGCCTCAACAATTACGAATGTGCAACAAGTTTCGACAATGATCAAACTTGTTGCTCGGAACCACCTTAGTGAGCATATCCGCCGGATTATCCTTTATGTGAACTTTCACAATCTCCACATCGTCATCTTCAAGAACATCCCGAATGAAGTGATAACGAACGTCAATGTGCTTCGTCCTCGCATGAAAAACCTGATTCTTCGCCAAATAGATAGCACTCATGCTATCACAATGAATGATGACGGACCGCTGCGATATACCAAGTTCCTCCAAAAGTCCTCGAAGCCAAATAACCTCCTTCACAGCCTCCGTAACCGCCATATACTCTGCCTCCGTCGTAGACAAAGCCACCGTAGACTGTAAGGTGCATCTCCAACACACCGGCGCACGGGTCAAAGTAAACACATATCCCGTAGTAGACCGACGCTTATCCAAATCCCCGGCATAATCCGAATCAACATATCCAATGCACAACTGCCCACCTGTAGTGTCCCGCTCATAAACCAAACCAACATTGAGCGTACCTCAAATGTACCTCAAAATCCATCTCACGGCGTCCCAATGACCCACTCCTGGATCGTGCATGTATCTCGACACCATGCTCACCACCTGTGACAAATCCGGCCTCGTACATACCATCGCGTACATCAAGCTCCCAATTGCGCTCGCATATGGAGTCTTCGTCATCAACTCACGGTCTTCAACTGACTTCAGTGAAAGGCCAGCGGAAAGCTTCAAATGGGCTCCCAAAGGTACACCAACTGGCTTCGTATCCATGTTAACATGGAATCGCTGTAGAACCTTCTTCAAATAAGCCACCCGTGTCAAATAAATCTTGCCCTTCTTCTTGTCTCTACCGATCTCCATCCCTAAAATGCGCTTCGCCTCGTCCAAGTCCTTCATCTCAAACTCATTTGAAAGCTGAACTTTCAACTCATCTATAGCTAACCTGGAACTAGAGGCAACCAACATGTCATCGACATAAAGCAACAAATAAATGTACGCACCTCCTCTCAACTTGCGAAAATACACGCAAGGATCAAACTGGCTCCGAGTGTACGAATGACCAAGCATAAAACCATCGAATCGCCTATACCACTGTCGAGGAGATTGCTTCAAACCGTATAGCGATTTCTTTAACCTGCAAACCAACTTATCTTTCCCTGCAGCTCGGAATCCCAATGGCTGAGTCATATATATTTCTTCATCAAGATCACCATGAAGAAATGTCGTCTTCACATCCAACTGATCTAACTCCAAACCATACTGTGCCACCAAAGCTAGCAAAATCCGAATCGAAGAATGCTTCACCACCGGAGAGAAAACCTCATTATAGTCAATACCTTCCTCCTGTGCATAGCCCTTCGCAACCAACCTAGCTTTGAACCTCAATGGAGTGCCCTCAATGCCCTCCTTCTTTGTGTATACCCACTTGTAACCAATTGCCTTCTGCTCCTTTGAAAGCTCACCAAGCTCCCATGTATCGTTCTTATGAAGAGATTCCATCTCCTCCTGCATAGCCACCTGCCACGAATCAGCCTCCGAACTCTGCTCGGCCTCTCTGAATGTAGTAGGCACCATCTCATCGATACTCTCCACCGGAAGTGCATATGCAACTGTGTCGGCATACCGTGCTGGCACCCGTATGTCTCTCCTCTGTCTACGTGTCGCAATAGAATCCTGAACCTGAGCCGTCGGTCCCTGATCCTGCTCATGAGTACCCGTATCCTCCGCATCACAGTCGTGCTCGCCTGGCGTCACCTCAGTCGGCACTCTAATGGATACTGTACCATCTGGACAATTTGGAGCTGCATCGATCTCCACCACCTGCGATATCTCCTCCGTCGGATCGCTCTTCACCTGATGAGAGCTGGGAAGCTTCAAGATAGAAGCCTCATCGAATGTGACGTCCCTACTCAGCACAATCTTCTTATCAACTGGATCCCAAAGCTTGTATCCCTTGACACCACGTTTGAATCCTACAAATATGACCTTCCTAGCTCGAGGTTCCAACTTATCAGTTCTAACATGATAATATGCAGGACAACCAAATACCTTAAGCTGGTCATAGTCATGTGCTGCCTCTCCAGACCACATCTCCATAGGGGTCTTCCCCTCAATCGCAGATGAAGGCAGCCTATTAATGAGGTGGCTCGCATAAGAAAGTGCCTCAGCCCAAAAGATCTTCTCCAAACCACTATACGCCAATAAACATCGATCTCTGCCACCCCATTTTGCTGCGATGTATGACTAACTGTGAAGTGTCTCTCTATGCCCTCGTCTCGACATAGCTGCTGAAAGGGGTCTGAAGTATACTCGTCGTCGTTGTCGGATCGTAACGTCTTGATCTTTCTCCCAGTCTGCAGTTCCAATCTCTTCTTCCACTCCACAAACAAATCTAGGACTTCACTCTTGTGCTTCATGGTGTACACCCAACAACGCCTATAATAGTCATCAACAAATGTGACGAACCAATATCGACCACCAAGTGATGCCGTCTTGGTGGGACCCCAAACATCTGTATGCACGTAGTCCAAGATGCCCCTCGTCCTATGAATGACCGTCTCGAACTTCACATTTGTCTTCTTGCCAAGAACACAGTGCTCACAGAACTCAATCTTTCCACTCTTGGCTCCCTTCAATAGCCCCTGCTTGCACAAAGCCTGTAGTGACTTCTCTCTTGTGTGCCCTAACCTGTAATGCCAAAGTCTGCTCATGTCCGCCTCTGAAATAGCCGAAACAACCTGGCCAATCTCGGTGCTCCCCTTCAGATAGTATAAATTATGACTGCGGACTCCCTTCATCACCACCAAAGATCCCTTAGTAACCTTCGCTACAGCATCCTCAAAGGTCACCCTGAATCCCTTTGCCTCCAAAGCCCCAACTGAGATAAGATTCTTCTTAAGTTGAGGAACGAATATCACCTCCTTCAACTCACGGACTACTCCATCGTGCATCCGAATCCTCACAGTACCTATCCCACAAACGCCACAAGATTGATCATTTCCCATGACAACACCCCCATCGAGTCTCTCAAATGATGAAAACCAATCTCGCCTAGGAGTCACATGATAAGTAGCGCCAGAATCAAGCATCCACTCCGATGCATCCAAATGGTTCACCTCCGGAGTAATCAAAAGAGAAAAGCTCGAATCATCGGAATCATCGCCTTTCACAACATTCACCTCATTAGCCTTCGGGCCCTTATTCTTGTTATTCTCCTTTTCTTTGACTTTCGGGCAGTCTCTCTTCCAATGTCTCTGCTCTTTGCAGAATGCACATTGGTTCTTTCCAAGCTGATGACGACCTCTTGACTTTGACCTCCCTCTATTTTCACCTTTCTGATATGAGCTTCTACCTCTCGTCGACAAGACCTCTCCTGAAGTACTAGCGCGGGAAGTCTCCTTATCCTTCCTTCTCAAATCATAGTTCGTCAATGCGTTAGTCACTTCACTATAAGTGATAGAAGATCTTCCATTCAACAACGTAAGCACGAAGGTATCATACTCCTCATCCGGTAAGGAGCCCAAAAGAATAATAGCCTTGTACTCATCTGTGATCTTCTCATCCACGTTCGTCAAGTCCGACAATAACTTAGTATAGTTGTTCACATGAGCCGCAAGCGAGGTGCGTCTGGACATCTGAAATCTGAATAATCTTCGCAGCAAGTGCAACCTGTTCTCAACACTCTTCGTGAGATACTTGTTGTTGAGAATCTCCCACATCTTCATTGCAGACGTCACCCCAATCACATCATATTTCAGTTCCTGTTCCAAACAGGACCTGATCACCCTGCAAGCATTTCGATTCATCTTTTCCCATATCGCCTCTTTATATTTAGGTGGCCTCACATCGACCATGATGGTCTTCTCCAGATTTTGAGCATTGAGCGCATCCTGTACGTCGCTCATCCATAAACCAAAATTGATCTTGCCGTCATATTTCACTACACTAATCTTAGTATTCTGAAAACCCACTTGAACTGTGTCTGTCATCTTGCTGCTTTCACAAACTTCTTCACCCATAATCACAAATTCCAAATTGTAGAGAAAGATCCAAACTTTAAAAAGAATAAGAAATTACCCAACTGAACCCTAGATTGGATTCCAAATAGAACTCCTAACCACACGAGGAAAGCGAGATCTTCAACGGCAACTTCAAACCCTAACTCCACCAAAGCCTAGAACTCCAAGAACCAAGCTTCCAACTGAATCTTCCTCCACCTAATCCAAAACCCTAGATCTGAAAATCTGATCTCTGATACCACTTGTCGCGCGCCTATGCGGAAGCGTTGCACGCACACACAACGAACTTGAGATCACGGTACGAGTGTAATTCACCAAAATACGACACAAATTAAACCAAACACAAGGATTTACGTGGTTCGGCAATTGCCTACGTCCACGGGGAGAGGATGGGGAGATTTCACTATATGGAGGAGAAATACAACGGGTTACAACTCACAAAATCACTCAAATATAACCCTAACCAAAGCTCTCAACTCCCTCACAATATCTCCCTCTTAAAGTGCTCAAAACAATGCTAATTCTCTCTTTTTCTCTCCTTAAGAAACCCTAAAAAACGTGGTCCTATTTATAATAAAATACAATCCCAAATAAATGAGGATTCCCATACAAAGAATGATTCTAAAAACGAGTCTGCCACACCCTGCACCATGGGTGTGGCAGAGGGTGTGGTGCAGGACAGATTCTGCCACACCCTGCACCGTGGGTGTGGCAGAGGGTGTGGTGCAGGACAGATTCTACCACACCCATGGCAGACACCACACCAGGGTGTGATGGAGTCTGTTTTGGGTTATTCTTCACATTTTTCACAATTCCTTCGCCGTTTTCACAAATAAAACTTCTGAAGAAAAGTTGACATGGTTAAGCTTTAGAAATTTTAGGAAAACCTTTAGGATGTTTCGTATTTGAATTTTAATTCAATCAATCTTTCTTTACGGTGAGGAACTCTGGACAACAAGATGGTGCAATCTGGTGCCATTTGGCAGCTTCAGAAATCCTCTTAAAATCACCACAAATATGTGAGGCCCTGATTAACGTCAACCAAACAAGATGAAAGAAAATGGTTACATAACCTGGTTGAGCACTGATACGTGAAGTGAAAATTGTCTTTCAAAGTTCAAAAATTAAAAACTTGAAATAAAAAAAATGTGGTTAACATCACTCAAGTCCATGATAACAAAAAAGGAAAAAAGAATTTAAAATAACGCAAAAAATTCGATGCAAACGCATGAAAGACTGATGAGTATTTACTGAAATGTTGTAAATATAAATCAACGTTTATATCATCAACTGCCTAGGTGAGCATTACCTACCAAAAGAAATCAAACTGAATACAAAATTATGTACTCACTGTGACATTAGCTGCAGGAAATTTGTCCGCAAGATATCTTGTGCTCACTCCTACGGAACAACCAATGTCTAAAATATCCTCAATTTTAGAGCTCCCAAATTGTAGATGGTGCTCTTCAACTGCTTTAAGCCAGTTACCACGAAGAACCTGGTTTGCCTCATCAATTGATGAAGCATCAGGTATTGCTCGCTTAGCAATTGATAAAGTGGCAGCTTCTGCTTCTGCTGCTGCCTGCCATAATAGCCCATAGTCTTCCAACTTGTTAGCAGAATAATTATATGAAAAATTATCTTTCAAAATTATAGAACAATCATATTATGTTTCACGTAACCTCAGATCCCATCCTGAAGAATAATTCCAAAATAATTATATCTCGAGAGAAAATGAGGAGACCGACACTCTTTAAAGAAATACCAAGAGTATGATCATCTTGTGTAACTTAGACCTCAGGATACTATGCAATGAAATCTATTAAATGGTTCCTCCTAGAAATAGGTTTTAATTATAGATTCAAATGGTCTAAGAAAACTATTTAAAGAATGAATGGAATAATATTATCGTAACATTGATAATAGAAGTGCTTCAGTTGCACTATTTGTATTTATATTATGCTTCGGATGAATGCAATTTCCTTTATGTAATAGAAGTGCTTCAGTTGCACTATTTGTATTTATATTATGCTTCGGATGAATGCAATTTCCTTTATGGCATCAAATCATCTCTCGTCTTCCTATACACTTTCTAGTAGGCAAAGAGAATAAGCAGACTACTTGATTATTTCATATTAAATAACATGATTAATAATAAGATAGGTCTTATAATGCCCACTATTAATAATAAATAATGCATGTGATGTAGGCCTTCTATGAAACCTGCTAAACACCAGCATTCTTTGTCTTTGCTATTGGCTTTTTAGCATTTTCTTCGCCAATATTGTTGGAAAAGTTTAGGGTTTTTTATTTATCTAAAATCTAACAATAATAAGCATATTCCACATTCCTAAGAATAGCGATTATGACAACTAAATTTCTTAGTATCATGGCCTTACTAATTTAATGCTCGCTAAAGTGTACAAGAAGACAACTAATCGTTTTTGATATTCTAGTATTACTGTTTAATGATTCCTACATTACATAAAGAGACAATTACTAGCAAATTTCTGTTTCTTGCTTGAATTATTACTGTTTTCAATATTACCGAACAATTGCAACTCCTTATAGTAGCGAGATGCTTGCAGGAAACCAACAATGACGAAATAGTTAATATCATCTGAAAGTATAGTGCAATTATCATAAAACTTCAGTTAAGAAATAAATGTGTACCAGCCAGGATAGATTGCCTTCATCATATGCATGGAATGGATTTAGATAATCTGTTCAGTAACAAACAGAGCAATCATTATGCATATTCTTCTAATACAGTTGAAAGAGTAAGAACAAAATAAAATATGAAATTAGCAAGCTAGCAATAAACATAGTATATGAACTCACAAATATGCTAATGTTCCATTTGGTTAATCTGTCTTTATGCTGTCAAATAGTTTTTCAATTAAATAGATCTACAAAATCTGCACAAATTCAGTTGGGCAACCAGTTTTTCCCATAAAGGAGTAATTTGGGATCGAGATAAGTTTATTGGTTTGAGAAAATCTCAACAACCGTCTCCAATGAATATTGTTTCTCTCACGGTGTTTTGTAAATGTGTTAAAAAAATATTAGGCCATGTTTTTTTTTTCATAGTGAGGGTATTATTTTAAAATAATCTGGACCCACCTTTTTAGCCCATGTTTGTTTTTTAATCTCAACCGGATTATTGTGAGGAGACACTACTTAACACTAAAAAGGTGAGACTCAAATAAACCTACCTCACCCCCACGTTTACAATCCCGGTACTAATCATCTAGGGGGATTAATATTCTCTAAAAAAAAGCCCATATCCTTTTAACTCTACCAAATTTTTCTGCGATTTAATTCAATCAATGCAATTTTATTCGATCAATCTTCTATTTTTTCACAATTCTTTTTACATAAAATTTTCTCCGCCACTTTTTGTTCCGCGGCTCCTTTTTCGTTGCTTCTATGCATTGGTGAGACATGTGCAAGCATGCATGTGTAAGCATACACACACATGCTCCTAATTAGGAGAGGAAAGCGACCGAATCGAATAAAATATCTGCATATTCAAGTTCAAATTCCATCGGATTTATGACATTCAAATTCGGGTTAAATAGCAAAATTCTATTAATTGATTCGTTTATAGATACAACATTCGGTAATTGTTCGTTAATGTTCATTAGCCTAGTTGGTTTTTGGCTTAGGCTTTGAAGTCTCAGGTCACCGGTTCGGTTCTAGGTATAAACTTATTTTTTTGTCTTTTATAGCTTCTTTGGAGATTTGTGCGCAAACACCCTCCAAATTTAAATATATTTGCAAATCTATCCTCAAAAGCGTCATGATCATTGTCTTCTCTTCTCAATTGCCTTTTTCATTCAAGTTTACGCCTCAATTGAAACTAACTATTTTTCTTAAATGTTTAATGTACCATTTAATAAATATAAAATATAAAGAAATATTTAATAATCAAGCGAATCAAATATACATTTGTTTAAATTCTATTCGTTTATGACTCGAATACTGAAAATTATTCATTTACTGTTAGGTGAACTATCAAATTGAATATGATCAAATATCTGGACAAATAATAATCAAACTGTTTATTAATTATTTGGTTCCAATCCTACTCCTAATTTGCCAAGAGGAAACTAGTGAATTCTAAAATGTTATTAAATCTTATGCACTTAGGTTCCATTTTTCAGTTAAGGATGATATTCTAGGTTCTCCTAAGGAAAATGTTATTAGAAAAGGTCATGCTCAAATTTTGACTTTTTTTCTATCAAACATATGCACTAATACAATATTACTTGACTTGAGGGGGAAAAAGGTCATTTTATATAATATTAGTATGAAAGGTCATAATCAATCTAAAAACAAACACTAGTATAGATTATTCTTAATTTTAAATTAGTCTGAGTGTTAGACGTGCAAAAACAAACATTGAAATGGACTAAAAACGTCTCAGGATAACACAGTCCCAAGACTATACTTCGGGATTTTTAATACCCCCTAGTCCAAGGATAAAAAACAAACCTGGCCCAAATGTTTGAATGTTGATAATATTGAATTGTATGTTAACTGCTTTTGCAATATCCAGTTATTATTTACCATTTTGTTTATATTAGTTAGTTAGTTTTGATCATCGAAATAAAATAGTGGATGTGTACATTTTGTGTGTGACGCCATGTGTTGTGTATATATATATATATATATATATATATATATATATATATCATATATATATATTAATATATATATATATATATATATATATATATATATAGGTGAAAACTTGTGTCAACTTAAAGTGGATAGGGAATAGTATGTCCACCAAAGTTTTTAACTACTCATATTACGTAGGGATCCATGTATTATATAAAAAGGTATTTTATATTAATAAATGTGTGGCTACAAATTGTGGGACATCAACTTAAGTTGATAGAGTCTGCTCTATATATATAATATATATATATATATATATAATATATATATATTATAATAGGGTGAAAATTGTGTCAACTTAAGGTGAAGTAGGAGAATAGTGTGTCCACAAGGTTGTTTAGCATCATATTGGCCTGAGGGATGCGCTTGTATTATATAAAAAAGTGTTTTATATAAATAAATGGTGTGGAGGAACTTGTGGGACATCAAACTTAAGTTGATAGGGAGTCTTGGCTAATATATATATATATATATATATATATATATATATATATATATATATAGTATATATATATAATATATGCAAATCAGAAACTTTAATAGCAATGTGCAAATATGAAAACATAGAGGGTTGTATGTAAAAATGCATAGGATACATGTCCTTAGCTGAATATGTAGGGAGGTGGAGGTGGCATATTAGAGTGAAAGGAGGGACACATGTGTCCCAAAGATAGTAGGAGAAGGATAGGGTGATTAAAATCCCTATTCCTCTCCCTATCTTAGACCTACAACACAGACAACAAAACGAAGAGAAGAGAAAGGAGCTGTGGCAGAGAAGAAAGAAAATGAAAGGAGAAGGAAAAAGAAGAAAAAGAAAAGAATGAGATATTCTGGAACTTAACTACTCTTTAATCCAATCTCTTGTCAATGTTTTCTTTGTATTTAGAATCAGGTATCTATTCTTTTAATGATTAATCCAGTCTTTAATGTAAATACGTACTTTGAACCATATGCATAACCTGTCACTTCAATTCTACCATACAATCTTAGCAAAGACACTGACTATACTAGCCTTCAGTAGCTGGCTGCAGTATGAACCCTGTGACAGCGATTAAAGCCCTCATTTTGCCAAATTCTTTTGCTGATTTCAATTAGGTGATAGGCTGATAGCAAAACTTCAGCCCATGTTTCAGTTGGACCAGAATCTGATTTGATTAAATGATTGAGAACATGTATTATTAGCAAAACAACATACAATATGTAAATGTCATGAATCACCACATCAAAGGAAAAGGAGAAAGGAAATAATAAAAAGACGAAGAACAAATAGCACAAGATTGCTCAAATATGAGGTAATGAAAGACATTTGTGTTGAAAGAACTTATTTTTCACATGAAATATATAGGACTCAAACCTGGATAACATAGTCATGAGGGTGTATTTAGTGTTCTCTTGCATGGTGAAATCATTTTAAGGACATGCCTATAAATATACTTCCTAGGGAAAGCATGTAATATGTTAAGGTGTTTATTATTTTGGGAACTGCAAGAGTTTATCAACCGACTCCTTATTTGAAAATAAAATCATTGGGGAGGAAAAAAATTTGATGTATCTTCCAACAAGAGAGGTTAACACTAGTGTAGCTCTTACATAAGATATACAGGACCTCAAGTTAGAAATACGTAACAGTGAACTTCAACTATTACTTAGGATTGAAATTGTAGTTAAAGTAATTAAGAAATCAAGAAAAAGTTATAATACCTTAGTAAAAATATAAGTTTATGGATTGCATAGAAAGTTCATAATGGTCCATGTGTTTGTTCTAGGAAAGTTTAAAAGGGACTAGAAGTAAATCTTTGAAGAACCCCACAGGGAACTTGGATTTTGCAAAATAGTAAGTACGGATTACATGTTCTTTAATTTATATTGTAATCATTTCTTAATGAGAATTACATCTTTTATGGCTATGAGGTTCATATTTATGATATTATTTAAGATATTTTATGGTTCTTATAGTCTTGAATTGATTCTTGTTGATATTTTTTTATTGGACAATTGATTTAGTCGTTGTAGACCATATATGATTAGAGAGTTTGACCAAATGATATTTGATCATGTTGAGGTATATGTTGCATTGTTCGTTGGCCAATGGTATGCACCAAGAAATTAAACAAATCACAGATCTATCAAGGGAGTAGGGGGAAATCATGGGTAGATTGCGTTGTAGGCATTCCGAGCCAATGCTGATATAGGCAGTTTGGTTGAGTATGACATAAAAGGCAGAGCATCACAGTAGACAACCTTTTTAGGCAGATCGCTATTGTAGGCCATTTAGTTGTCAAGATATGGTGTGATATTGTTTAATTTCTGTGTAATTTCCTTGCCTCGACAAAGTTTATAAACATTAGTCAAATAATATATTTTATGATATGCATGGTTTTGTCCACATAAATTATTGAATATGTATCACTTAATAAATGCATGGAAAGCCCACCCCAAAAACAACATTTCAAATGAGCGTTACTTGGGGGAATGGTGTCCAACATGATTTGTAGACGTAAACCACATTGATTAGCTACAAACAGTCCTCTAGCCAGTATTTTGGTAATGGAGTGGTCCCCCTCAGAAGACTTTTGTGATGTATATATTTGACTACGACTTCTATTGTGTATTAGGGAGTTTCAGAATAATATATAATGTACTTTTGATCATGTATAGTTGATGACGAACAGTATAATGTATAAATCAAGGAAGCAAGTTTGGAATATGAAATTTCGAGTTTGTGGATCATATATTTGCAAATGATATTTGCTAGAATATTAGAATTAGGCTTCGCAAGTCCTTTGTTAAAAGGATTTGTGGCTAACCGTCATGTGCCTTGATTTTACTATAATTTATTGTATGATAATATTGATGTTGATTCGGTGCATGACAAGTTTTCATATTTTCTTAAAATTACATATATCAATTTGCCTAATTCGTCTTCTATTTTACACACACACACACGCAGATAGAAATATGGGCATTATGCTTGATACCAAGAACCAAGTTCGGTGATTGATAGTGAGGTGGAGGAATCTCAACTATAAATGTGGGTGAGATTAGGTGGATAGAAAGTACACCTCATGTGACATCTTTTCTCTTTGTACTTTACAACATTAGATGTGGGGTTGAAATTCCTCCACCTCGGTACGAAACACCAACTTTGTGCTTCATACCAAGCATATCCATTTTTCTCATGTGTGTGTGTGTGCGCGCGTATAATATATATATATATATATATATAGAGAGAGAGAGAGAGATGTATAAGAAAATGAGTATCCTTGCTACCAAGACAAAAGTAATGCTTGGTACTGACGTGGTCACTTCTCATCCACATATTTGAAACTGCCCACTTGAAAAAGGTTCCAATTTATGCACTCGTTAGATGAGTGGATGAGAACTGGCCACATCACTACTGAGGACCAAATTTGGTCATTGGTATCAAGAGTACTCATATTCCATATAGGAGTAACTTGAGACTAAGGGAAAAAAAAGCAACCATCATCTCCACTTAATATTGTCTCTCTCATGGTTTTCCTTAATGTATTGAAAAAAATAGTAACTGTTTGTATGTTGATAATACTGAGATCAATATAAAATAAATATTGTCAGTTCATTTCTTTTTGTTTTTAAGGAAGCATATAAGATTTTATAAATATAAATTGTAAGCTTTTATTGACACTTTATTTAAAAAAATTAACCCATTTGTCGTTCATGCCTTGCTAAACATTAGTAGTTTCTTAAAAATGCACAGAGCTGACTTAATCCATGTTTATCTCGTATCACTTATTTACAACACGGGTATATATGATATTGGCCTTAACATTGCCAAACAGCACCAAAAGAACTCGGGATTTGGGATTGTGTTATAAAAAGTTCATACAATTTGATGTCACATGAGAAAGTTTTAACAGAAGATTAATTTCGAGAAGGGAGAAGTTATGTTCTCAAAACACAAGGGAGAAATTGCAGCTTACAATCAGGATACACAAGAGACGGGTCTCGAATCCTTTCGAATTCCTCGTACACATTGGACTCAAGAATCTCCTTTGTCATCTCCCTCCATGGAATGTTCGATTTCTCAGCCGTACTTCCAAAATAAAAAAACCCAAAACCAGCACAAAATCAAAATCAAAACTTTCAGGTCACACATTGTAAAACCTTTGATAACCACTGACCTTATGAGAACTTGTCTAGCTCCGAGCTTCATGAGAGAATAGAGAGGCTTGAAGGAGATGAGAGCGCCGAC
>NC_033797.1:72921504-72941411 GCF_001876935.1 Asparagus officinalis
CGTCCACCGCGGCCGCTCCAGTCGGCCCTCCTCCGGCGTCGACGCCATTGAAGAAGCTCTGATCGAGGGTTTTGAGAAGGAGGAGCCATTTCTTGACTTGGGTTTGGGATTGTGGGAGATTTTGCGAGGGCTTTGGAGGTTGGGGAGAGCTCTCGCCGCGAGTGCCATTAGGATTTGGTAGAGTCGGGTGGCGTTGTGTTTTGTGGTGGAAAAATTCCTCAAGGACCCAAAATATGGGACCAATAGAGGGGACAAGTGAGGTGTCCCCCTCCTATTGGATAATGAGTTGGCCATCATTAATGATGGCCAACTCATTATCCAATAAGAAGGGGACACCTCACTTGTCCCTTTTATTGGTCCCATATTTTGGGTCCCCGTAGCAAAGCTCTTTGTGGTGGGGTGTACGTTTTTTGAGTTGCCACGTAATATTTGTTTTTTGCAAATTAATAAAGGTGTGGAAAAAATGGATTTGTTCATTATCGAGCTTATGAATTTTTTCAAAAATTGGAAAAATAAGAGAATTTTCCAAATGAGAGTCAAATTAAATGAAGAAATTATACAAAGAAAACTAAGAACAATTCTCATGCAAAATTCTTCAGTAATAAAATGTTAGGAGTGAATCAGGTTTTCCATAACCAAAACTAGAGGAAAGTTTAATTTAAATTTAATGATATAAAAAAATTTGTTTGCTTGACCTTGTGCCTCTTCCTGAACTTTCCATTTGTGACTTTACAAAACATCTGGTCTTCACAACATATATATATATACTAAACCAAGGTAAAAAGAAATTTTCTTAAAAAGATTATGGTAAGCACTTTGCAAAACATGAAATTTGTCAAAATGAATGTAAAGCATATCTACGTGTCCTATAGAAGGTAGTCTCTATATCATAATTCAAAAAATATATAGCCACACAAAACGGCTTGGTAGAAAGAAAAAAAAAAGAACTACAAAAACAACTAAAAGAGGAAAAAACTAACAAACGCTTAGAAAACTTTGTATTATTTATTTATTATTTATTATTTTTCTTCTTCTTCTTCCTCCTCCTCCTCCTCCTCCGCATAGGTAAATGATTGTCCATAGGTAAAAATTTGTACCCGTAGGACAATAGCTAAGAAGTTGGGCCCTGATTATAGCTTGTCACACATGCTGATAATGTCCTTGCCGACCCATAAATGTTTATGGATAATTGATTTTGCAAACAGTTGTTTCATATACTGTTCATATATGCAAATAATTTTACCCGTATGTAATTAATGAATACACAAACTACTACAAAATAGTACATGCAAACATATTAGAATCGGAGTAAACAATTTCATTTAACTGTTATTAGTGAAAATAATATCAAAAAAGATTTACAGTGTTTAGCTCTAATATGTATGTTTGCAAATATGCCACATAGGCAAAAAGTATACTCATACTTTCTAGATCAGTGGTCTCCAGTAAGATTCTGCTACTCTTTCAACGTCCCGCCTATTCGAGTCTGACGCAACATCCTATAAGAAAAAATATAACTGACTATTAATTAATTTACTCAAAACTTGTCAGAATGAATACAATGTATTGGTATAATAGTATAAAATTATTCTGAACTTAATTGTTGCCTTATTTTCAATATGATCATCACGAAAGAATCTTCATTCTCTGCATCCGGTAAACAATTTTCTTCACATCCTTTTTATGCCCACAATTAATCAATACCATCATCTGCATTCAAAAGACATATTATTCGATGATGATAATAATAAAAATATATATATTAGTACCAAAGACCAAATATAATGCAATGTTTCAACATAAATAGCAGGAAATATCAAGGTCATGTAGAAAAAAATTGAACAGAGTCCAAACATGACATTAGGATGAGAAGTTGTAGAAAATTAGTCAAAGCCATCAAAAGCTTGATGCAATCTAAAAGATGTGAACAAGCAACCTATTAGCAATTACAATCATCATATAGTATTTCTAATATCTATCTCTTTACATGTAATACAAAATTGATGAAGAAAAATGTATAGCCAGAACGATGACATGAGAAAAATTAAAATTTTTCCTTGAAAAAACTAAAACGAACTACAACGTGCTAAAAAAATTAAGGGGATCTGTCGTATGCTGGGTAACAATGTTAGTTTATAGCCAAGTATATACTCACTTGTGCAACCAATCCTTTCAACTAAATGTAAAGCGTATGTCTGAGATGTTTCATTCCACCCTACCATCATTGTTGTGCTTTTGTTCTAATGTTTTTTCTTTTGGGTCAATGAATTAGCTTTTTTTTCAGTCACCAGTGAAACATGAAGTTCATCAAAGACCAGGCTAACCTGAATTTACCACCAAAAAAAAACACTCAAGTAGAGAAAATAAAAACAACAATGCCAGACTCTGGCTTATATCAAGACAACGAAAAGTGTAGAGATTTTCAACCCAAGCTTTGAACTTCATGGGTACAGAACTATGTAATAGAACAATGAGCATGAGAGTTTTGATATTTTCACAATATGCTCAGTCCCCCTTGTGATATCAAACCAGATGCAATAGACTGTATTAGCAAAGCAAAGTTTCTCACCTCATTGTCAAAATATCCCCACTTCCAGTTTTCATTACACCGGCGTATCAAATGTGACCAACATTGACTTCAATGCCTAAAACCAATCCTTTCAACAGATTACATATATTGGTAGTTGATATCCTCAATCTACAAAGACAAACTTGAGTTCGTAATTTACCATGACATCCTCAATCTATAAATGCTATTTTGAGTTTGTAATTTATTATGAAATCTTACTCACCAGATAAACGCACGCTTTGAAGGGGTCAAATTTTACCAAACAATATGATGCCATTGAACTGGAGAAGAATTAGGGAGAAAGCCATTAAAGGCTTCGGGTACTTTGAATGTGGCATGTGTAGAGTTGGCGTCAGATCGAAGGATACAGGAAAGCTGACACGCGGTCGACCGCGCATGGTTGCGGCGCGACGCGTGTATGTGCACGAGAATCAAGGGGTGACTCTGCCCGTTTCGCGTTGCGGTCGACCGGCCATGGCGCGGCGGGTTCGAACGCGCTTTATCCAGAGAAAAAAAAACCAAAAAGGGTTTGGTAGCTGGTTGGCGGTCGACCGCGGCATGGCGTGCGCGCGTGTCTGACCGCGATTTCTTCCAGAGACTTCAGTTTGTCTGGACTTTTGGTGGTCGACCGCGCGTGGCGCGGCGGTCGACCGCGTATCGGGTTTTGGGTTTAAGTTGGCTTTCCAGACCCGTTTTCTGATGAGTTGTATATATACCCTAAACTTGGTTTTAGGGTTAAGCAAGGGAGATTTTGAGCTGCTGAAAGGGGATTTCTAGGGCTTCTATTGTTAGAGTCTATTGGAGAGATCAAGTGGTCTTGTTTGTGGGTTTGTGATAAGATTTGTAACCCTAATTTGTATTCCCCTTGATTTCTATTAGTGAAACTCCCCTCTCCTTGCCCTGTGGACGTAGGCACATTACCGAACCACGCATATCTTGTATTCTTGCTGTGATTGGTTTTCTTGTGTTCGTTTGTGGTCTACTATTGTTCTTGTATGTGCTTTTGATCTTGTCGATTCGGGCTTCCGCGACGCACAACAAGTGGTATCAGAGCAAGGTTGGACTTGGGAGTTTATTCGAAGAATTTGTTGTTGGATTCTTGTTGGGAGAGTAGACCTACAATATGGTTGAAACAAGCAAGGCTAGTTCAAGCGCTACAAGTGCTACAAGTACATCGAGATCGGCTTTGACAAAGGCGATCCAAAGCTTGAGCATCAATAATACTAAAATTGATGTTCCAAAGTTCGATGACAAGATCAATTTTGGCTTATGGAGGTGTCAAGTAATGGACACCTTAGATGCACAAAATTTGGAGGAAACTCTTGAGCTACAAGAGAAACCCGAAGATGTTGAAGACAATGTTTGGAAGAAAATGAACAGTAGAGCTTGTGGGGGTGATTCGGTCATGCTTGATGCCAGATCTCATTTATGATGTGATGAACGAGACGTCGGCGAAGAAATTGTTGGAAACACTCAATGAAAAGTATTAGACGAAGAGCATTGAGAATAGACTTCATTTGAAGAAAAGGTTCTACCAATTCAAGATGAAGAGGGGGTTTCCATTCGGAAGCATGTTAACAACTTCACAAAGCTAATTTCGGATATGGCCAATGTAGATATCATGGTGGAGGATGAAGACAAGGCGATGTTACTATTGTGTTCGTTGCCGAAGGATGAGTTTGGTACATTTGTTCTCACTATGATAAATAGACGAACTACAGTTAGCTACAAGGAGGTAACCTCGGCATTGGTAAATTATGAGCTGAGGAAGAACGATGGTGAGCCCTCCGAGAAGGCATCGGGTAATGCATTAGCAGTTCATGGCCATAGTCCAAACCGTCAAAGGTTCAATCGCTCAAAATCGAAGAATAAGGGTGGCCATAAGAGTGTTGGTAGAAATCAATGTGCCTTTTGTAAAAAAGAGGGACATTGGAAGAATGAGTGCCCAAAGTTAAAGGATAGAGCCGGAAAGCAAAGGGGGAAAGCTGTACAAGCTTCAGAGGTGAATGTTGCTAAGGTTGTTGGCGACATTTCAGATTCGAATTCTTCCGATTATTCTTGTCCCGCACTGCCGTCAGTTTGTTATGCCGACTCTACGGAGTGGATGCTTGATTCGGGAGCTACATTTCACATTTGCCCTAAGAGGGATTGGTTTACCAACTTTGAGGAGTTGAAGAGAGGAGACATGGTTCTCATGGGGAACGATCATGTTTGTCCTATTAGTGGGATTGGCTCAGTCAGAATCAGAATGCATGACGGGGTGACTAGGGAATTAAAAGAAGTGAGGTTCGTGCCGCAATTGACGAAGAACATCATTTCTCTTGGGACTTTGGAAGCATCCGGCTATAGAGTGATCTTAGAAGATGCTAGTTTGAAGGTCATGAATGGGTCTATGATGGTAATGCGAGGTGTCAGGGAAAATAACCTATACTACTTGAAGGGCAAGACAGTTACAGGGGGTCTGGCTGCTTCTATCACCACAGAGGAGGATACCACCACCCTATGGCACATGAGACTTGGACACACAGGTGATAAGTCCCTATAGACATTGGCAAAACATGGGCTATTGAAAGGTGCAAAGACCTGCAAGATGGAGCTGTGTGAGCATTGCATACTTGGGAAGAAGACTAAAGTGAAGTTCGACACCGCTATTCACAAAACCTAAGGTATATTAGATTATATTCACACGGATGTTTAGGGTCCTTCCAAGCACACATCGCTTGGTGGGGCAAATTATTTTGTCACTTTCATTGATGATTATTCCAGGAGGAATTGGGTATATACCATGAAGCATAAACATGAGGTCCTGGATATATTTGTGGAGTGGAAGAAGAAAGTGGAGCTGCAGACATGTAGAAAGGTGAAGACTCTTCGTTCAGACAATGGTGGAGAGTATAAGAGTGATCCATTTCTACAGTTCTGCCGGGATCATGGCATTAGAAGACACTTCACAGTTAGAGAGACACCGCAACAGAACGGGGTGGCCGAGAGATTGAACCGTACCTTGCCGGAGAAGGTATGATGTATGATGACGCAGAGTAGATTATCTAGATTCTTTTGGACCGAGGCGTTGGTTTATGCGAGCCATCTCGTTAACAGGTTGTTGTACACTGTGATAGAGGGGAAGACTCATTTGGAGCGTTGGTCTGGTTCTGTGGCTAGTGACTATGAGACTCTCCGGATATTTGGGTGTCCAGCTTATTTTCATGTTAGTGATGGAAAGTTAAATCCGAGAGCGAGAAAAGCTATTTTTGTGGGATTTAGAGAAGGTGTCAAAGGTTTCAAATTATGGGATCCACAAGACAAGAAGATGGTCATTAGCAGAGATGTCATATTTGATGAGGCGTACATGATGAAGCCTCAGGTTCCTCAGCAGGTGGAAGAAGATCAGACAGGAGGGATATCATAGCAGGTGGAGGTTGATGTGACCTCATCCACTCCAGAAAGCACTATGTCCATTGAGGCTCCTACATGTGTGACACTGGGAGGAGATGAGATGACAGTCGGGCATGTGGAGGATACAGTAGATGGTGAGGCTCAGGAGCAGGGTCATGCTCAAGGGTCCATTACAGCAGATAGACCGAGGAGAGAGATTCGTCGGCCAGCTAGATATGATGAGATCATGGTGGCATATGCTTTATCCGTAGAGGTCGTTGATGATTTTATTCCTGCCACATTTAGGGAGGCAGAGTCCAACCCTGATTCCATTGGGTGGAGGAATGCTATGGAGGAGGAGATGCAATCTCTTCAGAAGAACGACACTTGGAAACTTGCAAAGCTACCTAAGGGTAAGAAAGTTATTGGTTGCAAGTGGGTGTATGCTAAGAAGGAGGGATCTTCTATTGGGGACATTCGGTTCAAGGCCAGATTAGCTGCCAAGGGATATGCACAGCTTGAGGGCATTGATTACAACGAGGTGTTTTCACCTGTTGTGAAGCATTCGTCGATTCGGATACTATTAGCATTAGTGGCACAGCTAGACTTAGATTTGGTCCAAATGGACGTGAAGACGGTCTTTCTACATGGAGATTTAGATGAGGAGATCTACATGATACAACCTATGGGGTTTAAAGCTGTAGGAAGGGAAAATTTGGTGTGCAAATTGAAGAAATCTCTTTATGGACTGAAGCAATCACCGCGACAGTGGTACAATAGATTTGATTGCTTTATGATTGGCCAAGGGTACACGAAGAGCCCGTATGACCCGTGTGTTTATATGCACAAGCTACAGGATGCTGAGCACATTTATTTGTTATTGTATGTTGATGATATACTCATAGCTTCCAGGAACACTTCAGCTATTGGGAAATTGAAAAAGGAGCTGTCATCTGAATTTGAGATGAAGGACCTGGGAGAGGCTAAGAAGATACTGGGTATGGAGATTGAGCGAGACAGGGTGAAGGGGAGATTGAAGCTTACAAAGAGGAGTTACTTACAGAAGATGCTGAAAAAATTCAGTTTTGAGGGCAATACCAAGGTGGTGAGTACTCCATTAGCTCCCTACTTTAAGCTTTCAGCTTTGATATCACCAATTTCAGTGGAGGATAGGGACTACATGTCTAAAGTTCCATACGCCAGTATAGTGGGTAGCTTGATGTATGCTATAGTGTGTACGAGGCCAGATTTGTCACAGGCCGTGAGCATGGTATCTAGGTACATGCACAACCCCGACAAGGGGAATTGGGAGGTCGTGAAGTGGATTCTACGGTATATTAAGGGTACCGTGGATGTTGGATTGATATTTATGAAGAATGATGAGACATGGTATGATTGTATTGGCTACGTGGATTCAGACTATGCCGTAGATCTTGACAAGCGTCGATCCACTACAGGTTATGTTTTTACATTGGCTAGTGCACCGGTGTGTTGGAGATGCACCCTTCAGTCTACAGTGGTGTTTTCTACTACGGAGGCGGAATTTATGGCGGTGACTAAAGCAGTGAAGGAGGCTTTGTGGCTACATGGCTTGTTGGATTATTTGGGGATTGCACAGGAGACTATTCAGGTATATTATGATAGTATGTCAGCTATCTATTTGGCGAAGAACCAAGTCTACCATGCACGTGTTGGCCTTCTTGTTTTGATGATGTTTAACAAACAATTTACCACTAATGTTGTTTGTCTAGTATTTGTGTTTTCTTATTTATTATAGACAAATAGTGTAGTTGGAGGATGGATGGAATAGAGCTTCAACGATCATATCCAAAGGAGGTTGGCGAATACGTTAAGCTCAATATCTATACACACACATTTATTGGTTTCTTCGTATATATATATAGTTATATATATATACATAAGTTTTGGTTTCTATGCATATATATATATATAGTTATATATATACATGCATGGTTTTGGGTTTTCATGTTTATAATATGAAATCACATATTTCATATTTACTATTGTGTTTTTGAAAACATTGCATAGAATATGCAATTTTGTGAAAATTATGTATTCTTAGTTTTTGGACTTAACAATAATCATATACATATTTTATTAAGTCTATATAATCATTGTGTAAAATTTCAAAACATGGTTTAGCCTAAATGTCAAAATTCACATGTTTTCATTTTCGTGTTTTGGACTATTTTTGCAAAATGATGATTTTTCACAAATGGGAAATGCAATTTGGAAAATTATTTTTGTAACATGTTCATTTACATGTATATATATATATTTCCCAAAGTTTTATTATTTTTGGACTTTATTTGTTATTTTTAACAATTTTCCAAAGTCTCAAAAATCAGCTTTAAAAACCGTTTTCTGTAGTATCAGATTTCGGTCGACCGCTGATAGTCACATTTTATTACAATTTTATACCCTCATTATCTATTTTACATGAATAAATATACCATTAATAATTGTTGTTAGCTTAGTTTCCACATAATTGAATGAAAATATAAATAAATATTATTAAATGTAAAAACCCCTCTAAATCTCTCTTCTCTATTTTGTAGCATTTTAGAAGCCCATGAAGCAAAAGCTTAAAATAGGAAAAATGATTGAAGCCCAAAGAGTAAAGCCCATAAAAAATACACCAAGGAAATCAAACTTGGACTTGGATGCAAATAGTTAGAATGACTTGGGTTTTTATGCAAAGCTTTGAAGTGATTCTCATGACCGAACCTGCTGCAGAGTTTGGAAGTTATGGGCCGGTTGCAGTTTTTTTTTTATTTTTGGTTTTTGGAAGCTTTAATGGGCCGGAGAATTGATTTTGAAAATCAAGTGAATAACATGGATTTGGATTGCTGCAGAGAGTGGAAGTGAAATTATTTGAATGGGCCGGATTTGGATGGAGGAAAATCAAATACAATTGGGCCGAAAAATCAAATGAAAACCTGCTGCAGATTTTCTCCATGTGGGCTTTGCTTGGCTTTTGATCAAATCAAAGAAGCCCATTGGAAAATCAATTTCCAAATTATCCAAAAGCCCAGAATGAAGTCGTGTAGCCTGTAGAAGCCGGAGAAAATCAAAAATCCAATATGAAAAGAAATCATATTCAAAATGGTTGGCCACAAAGAAACGACGATATCTCTTAATCCGGAAGGCGGAATTTAACATATAATATATGAAAATCGCCTATCTCGATGAGACGAAGCTATCCGTGAAATCAGAATTTGGAAATAGTGGACATCGATATCGGCATCGATGTGGGCATCGATGCGGGCATCGATACCTGCATCGATGCCTGCATCGATACCAGATTACTGTAGCGCGCGTCAATGGCTGATTGTGCTTGTCTTGGGGCTCAAGTTTGATCCAATGGCTCTCATTCACTGATGTTTACTATAAATAGGGGTAGAGAGTGAGGGGTGAAGGGTGTGAAAATTTTTGTAACTCCTTTTGGAGAGGAGGGCTACTCTTAATTGAGAAGGCCTTCCAAAATTGTAACTTTAGTTGCAATTAATAATAATAATTTTTTTACCACTTTAAATTTTTCTCTTATTCTCTTTGTTGGATGATGAAGATGAAGATGAAGATGGAGAATTATTTGAAGGTTTGCATTTCTTTCTTTTTCTCTTTTATTGCTTATTAGTGTAGATTTATTTCTATGCTTGTAGTTAGATTTTATTTTCTTGTTAAATAGCCAAGAGGGTAGAACCCTTTTGCCTTAGATTTATTTTATGCTTATAGAGTAGATTTATTTTCGTGCATTAGATGAAGATGAAGATGGAGAATTATTTGAAGGTTTGCATTTCTTTCTTTTTCTCTTTTATTGCTTATTAGTTTAGATTTATTTCTATGCTTGTAGTTAGATTTTATTTTCTTGTTAAATAGCCAAGAGGCTAGAACCCTCTTGCCTTAGATTTATTTCATGCTTATAGAGTAGATTTATTTTCTTGCATTTAATTCTTGCAATTTTATTTTGTAGTTTAGATTTTGCACTTTATTTTGTAGTTAGATTTTAATTTCTTATACTATTCACCTTGAGGCTAGAACCCTCTTGGGTTTAGTTTTTCTTTTTGTTTATTTTTATTTTGTTTGATTCGCCTTTAGGCTAGAACCCTCTAGGGAATCACCCTTTTCTAAGAAGTGGGTTCAATTGTAGATTACCCATATCTATAATTGAATCCACCATCTTTAATTTCTTGCATTTTCTTTTATTCTTGAATTTTATTCTTCATTCTTGATTTTTTTTTTTTTATTCATTTTTCCTTCTCACCTTATTGATCATACTCATTCTTTTTCAAATCCACTCTCACTTACATTTGCACCTATTTACACACCATTTTAACTATCTCAATCTCTTTACAATCATATTCACTCATCAATCTTATTTGTCACGCACACAACATAAGAACCGATTTTATATTTTCTCCTACAAAACACCTTCCTCGTGGGATCGATATCTTAAATACTATAACTTGACACGGTTGTGCACTTGCAACCTTTTTGGTACATGTTTATGCCGCATCAAGTTTTTGGCGCCGTTGCCGGGGAAGGTGCTTAAGTAGGTTTTAATTATTTTGGTTCTTTAACTTGTGTGTTTCTTGTGAAAGAACTACTTGGAGATTAAAGATCAAGAATTGGAGATTGAGGAATTGGATATTCGCTTGTGGTAAGTCTTCTTCCTTATATTTTCAATTCCACACCTTTAGTTAGTTTCTCACAATTAGTGGCAAATAGGATCTAAAAAAAAAGATTTTATTTAGGATCTTAAAAAAAGATTTTATTTCCGTTGACCATAATAAAATTCACCCTTCACTTTGACATTTACTAACAAGATAATAAATTCAAACAAATTCCCCCTTCTCATTTGTTTGATTGTTAACCCTAATTAAAAAAAAGAAAAAGATTTTTTTTCCATCCTTTTTAGTTGCTTTTAATTCATAGGGTTGCATTTCATATCGTTAGTAGGAATTCACCAAGTGATTTGAGCATCTTGATTTGGCACACACTTCAAAATATTTTTAAGGGCAAAACCCCATAATCAAGATAAGGTGAGGGATTTCATCACCCTTTCCTTAGCCCAAAAATCACTAATTCCTCACTACACCACCCAAGCCTAATAAAACTCATTAGACGTTGGCCCTAAGGATTCGAGCTCAATAAGGAACAAAGAATCCTTAAGTGAACCGGTTTAAGTTTTCTTGGATTAGTTGGTGTCTAAGGCAAGGTTTAGGGGTTGCGTAAAGCGCTCCGCAAGGAACGAGGTACTTAATTGATCTCTGATCACCCTCTAGTACTATCCTTATCTGGCTAACTACCCGGGTAAAACTTTTATCTTTTCACTTAAGAAATTTTTGGTTATGAGCTAGTCTAGTTGAGTTAGGCTTAACCCTAGAGTTAGAGTGATTGAAAAGTGATTGATTTTGATTTGTTTTAGTTAGGATTTTCCATTTTCTTCTTTTAAAAAAAACTAACTTTTATTTTTCTCTAAAAAAAAGTATAAAAAAAAATTGTTTTTGGTGCATGCAAAATGTGGATTAAGGACAATACACATCAACAAATTCATTTTGAACAAATGGCTAATCCACAAGTTTTTCAAAATTTATGTTATCCTAATATGATTGAAATTTCCAATGAAGTTCGGGAGTTTGTAGAGAGTCCATATCAGTATTCGGTAAATGATCCATTTTTTCCAACCTACAACCCAGGTTGGGCAAGTTACACAAACATTGCATGGAATCAGGGAAACCACTCCGAAACTCAAAACTTCACTCCCTCTTTTTTTGGTTAGGAGCTGGTCTAGCTGAGTTAGGCTTAACCCTAGAGTTAGCATGATTGAAAAGTGATTGTTTTTTATTTGTTTTTCCTTTTTCTTCAAAAAAAACTAACTTTTATTTTTCCAAAACAAAAAAAAATTATATAAAAAGTAATTGTTTTTGGTGCATGCAAAACGTGGATTAGGGACAATACACATCAACAAATTCATTTTGAACAAATGGCTAATCCACAAGTTTTTCAAAATTTATGTTATCCCAATAGGATTGAAATTTCCAATGAAGTCCGGGAGTTTGTAGAGAGTCCATATCAGTATTCGGTAAATGATCCATTTTTTCCAACCTACAACCCAGGTTGGGCAAGTTACACAAACATTGCATGGAATCAGGAAAACCACTCTGGAACTCAAAACTTCACTCCCTCTTTGACCCAACATTTTCCTAGGGAAAACACAGTTCCTTTCAATTCTCATCCACAATTTCAACAACCCAATCTGTCACATCAAAATCAGTCTCCTCATCATCAAGTTGTAACTCACACTCCTCTTGATACAGATCATGATGAACGTCTCAATTTTTTGGAAAAAGGTTTTGAAATCATTATTAAGGCCTCCACACTAGCCACGGATATGTTAACTCAAACATCCTACACGATGAACTCCTTTATGCAATCAACCGAACTCATACTTAACTCTAACACTCAAGCCCTAGCTAGATTAGAAACCCATATTGATCAACTAGCTAGTGCCATAAGTGAAGTAGAGGAAGGAGAAATTCTGAGTCAACCCGTGGTCAATCCTAAGGACACTCAAATGAATGCACTACAGTCAGGAAAACAGGTCGATAATCAGGAAAGAACACCTTTAAGCCAAATTCTTGTTCCAATTCATTCTTCCCCTGATAATTCAATTCAGGAAAGACCGAGGGAAGAAGAAGAAGAGTCAGATCTAAGTTTTGAGGAAATTTTTGGTGAGGAGCTAAAAATATTAGGAGAAGCAGATCGGGTTTGTCAAAATAAAGAAACTGTGTTAGACAATTGTTGTTTTGAACTGAATTTTGAAAAACTCTTTCTTGATGAACTAAGATTTTTGGAAAATAAACAACCACCAAATTTTTACAAATCAACCATAAATCTTGGGGTTGAAGAAATTGTTAAAGAAAAATTGGTTGTTAGAGAACAAACTTTCACAAATCAAGAATCTAAGTCCAATATGCATGACACCAATAATACCTACCTTTCATTGCCATAAAAATCATTGAACACCCCGCAATACTTAGAATTTCAGCACATTGTTGTTTATATCATGTTGAAACTGTTTAAAATCCGTGGGAGAATTTTCAGCAATAAGGTAGGATTCAATGTAGAACAAGAACTCTTCATGTTGAATATTTCATTCTACATTGTTTATTTTATTTATTTCAGAATAATAAAAAGAATTTATTCTTCTCTCACGTGAGAGTTTCTTGTTCAGTTTTCAAAAAAAAAAAAAGAAGAAGAAAAAAAAGAAGAAGAAAAAAAGAAAAAAAAAGAAAAAAAAGAAAAAAAAGAAGAAAAAAAAAGAAAAAAAGAGAAAAAAAAAGGAATAAAATTTTGATTTCATCCTCTTCAGACCAAAGGTAATTGCAGATTTTTATCAGCCGACCAAATGTAAGTGCTTCACTTCTTATCTGCTTTACTTTATGCATCATAGAGTTTGCATTGAGGACAATGCAAAATTTAGGTATGGGGGTGGGAATTAGTTATTTTTTTCTCTTTATTTTACATTTTTAGTTACATTTCCCCCTTTTTCTTTTAAAAAAAAATTTTAAAATATCGTCACTTGCCAAATTGATAGAGTTATGTAATAATTGATTTATTTGATAAATTTAAAATTTTCTAATCCCTAGTTGGTTATTTACTTAAGTTCATCTTTTATGATAACTCTAAATAAATTTTTTAAGAAATGATTTTCAAAGTAGTATACTTTACTTAAACCTTAACTTGGACTTTTATTTAAAATAATGAAATTTTTGCATGCTTAACTTAGAGTTGAAAATAATTTTTTCAAAGTGTCTTGATCTACATATTTTCCAAATATATATACATATACAAAAAAAAAATTGCAAAAAAAGAGTGCGAAAAATGGGCACCAAAAGAAAAGAAAAGAAAAACTCTTGAATTCAAGGTGATTCTATCTTATAAAGCCTAAGCTGACCGAGTAATTAAGCCCAAGGAGTATTTCCATACTTAATGACCTAAGCCCATTTGGGTTGGGATCCATTGGCCCAAAACTCGTTAAATGGTCACTTAGAAAGCCCGTTAAAGTAGAAAAAATCACCAAGGAAGAAAGAGTTAAAAAAAATTTTAAAAAAAACTAATAAATGTTTTATAGTTGTATATATGGTCTTATAAAATATTTTAAATCAAGCAACTTGAAAATTATTTAAAACAAAGAGTTAGCATGTTCTTTTCAAAACTTTTAAATTAAATTTCTAAGTCTGGCTTGGTTTTGTATTGCTACAATGAGAATATTTTCTTGAAAATATACCTTAGAGTTATATAACATGTCAATTCTTAGGTAACTGATAATCATAATTTTATTATAATTTTAGACCCTCATTATCTATTTTACATGAATAAATATACCATTAATAATTGTTGTTAGCTTAGTTTCCACATAATTGAATGAAAATATAAATAAATATTATTAAATGTAAAAACCCCTCTAAATCTCTCTTCTCTATTTTGTAGCATTTTAGAAGCCCATGAAGCAAAAGCTTAAAATAGGAAAAATGATTGAAGCCCAAAGAGTAAAGCCCATAAAAAATACACCAAGGAAATCAAACTTGGACTTGGATGCAAATAGTTAGAATGACTTGGGTTTTTATGCAAAGCTTTGAAGTGATTCTCATGACCGAACCTGCTGCAGAGTTTGGAAGTTATGGGCCGGTTGCAGTTTTTTTTTATTTTTGGTTTTTGGAAGCTTTAATGGGCCGAAGAATTGATTTTGAAAATCAAGTGAATAACATGGATTTGGATTGCTGCAGAGAGTGGAAGTGAAATTATTTGAATGGGCCGGATTTGGATGGAGGAAAATCAAATACAATTGGGCCGAAAAATCAAATGAAAACCTGCTGCAGATTTTCTCCATGTGGGCTTTGCTTGGCTTTTGATCAAATGAAGACCGGAGCTTGTCATTTTTATTTTTTGAAAATCATCAAGGGAAGCTGATTTGCTGCAGATTTGTATAAGGACCGGACTTGGGCTTTAAATCAAAAACCGGACTTGTGTGCTGAAAAATTTAAAGGACTTTGGACTGCTGGATTTTTAATTGGGCCGGTTTTAGCAAGTGGGCTGGAGACTTGCTTTCATTTTCGGTTTTTATTGCTTTGGTGGGCTGCAAAGATTTAATTGTGAAAATCAAATACATTGGATTGGACTTGGCTTTTAAGTGCTTCATTGAATTGTTCCAACTTGATTTTCATTTATTTTTGAAAATCAATTGGGCCTCCTATGTTGGGCTAGAGAAGAACAAAAAATAAATTCAAGGGTGGAGATTGTTGCTTGGGGCTTAAGACAAATCCAATGACTCATATTCATTGCAGATTACTATAAATAGGGGTAGAGAGTGAGGGGTGAAGGGTGTGAAAATTTTTGTAACTCTTTTTGGAGAGGAGGGCTACTCTTAATTGAGAAGGCCTTCTAAAATTGTAACTTTAGTTGTAATTAATAATAATAATTTTTTCACCACTTTAAAATTTTCTCTTCCTCTCTTTGTTGGATGATGAAGATGAAGATGAAGATGGAGAATTATTTGAAGGTTTGCATTTCTTTCCTTTTTCTCTTTTATTTCTCTTTTATTGCTTATTAGTTAGATTTATTTTCATGCTTGTAATTAGATTTTATTTTTCTTGTTAAATAGCCAAGAGGCTAGAACCCTCTTGCCTTAGATTTATTTCATGCTTATAGAGTAGATTTATTTTCTTGCATTTAATTCTTGCAATTTTATTTTGTAGTTTAGATTTTGCAATTTATTTTGTAGTTAGATTTTAATTTCTTATACTATTCACCTTGAGGCTAGAACCCTCTTGGGTTTAGTTTTTCTTTTTGTTTATTTTTATTTTGTTTGATTCGCCTTTAGGCTAGAACCCTCTAGGGAATCACCCTTTTCTAAGAAGTGGGTTCAATTGTAGATTACTCATATCTATAATTGAATCCACCATCTTTAATTTCTTGCATTTTCTTTTATTCTAGAATTTTGTTCTTCATTCTTGATTTTTTTTATTTGTTTCTTGATTTTATTCATTTTTCCTTCTCACCTTATTGATCATACTCATTCTTTTTCAAATTCACTCTCACTTACACTTTGCACCTATTTACACACCACTTTCACTCTCTCAATCTCTTCACAATCACATTCACTTATCATTCCTATTTGTCACGCACACAACATAAGAACCGAATTCATATTTTCTCCTACAAAACACCTTCCTCGTGGGATCGATATCTTAAATATTATAACTTGACACGGTTGTGCACTTGTAACCTTTTTTGTACATGTTTATACCACATCAACCGCTCCGGTCGACCGTTCATATGTTCAGTCGGCAGTGGGTAGCAGAGAGTTTGTCGGTAGACCGGTGCGGTCGACCGAGAGCTCAAAATTTCCATCAGTCGACCGCATCGGTCGACCGAATAAGTCTCTGTGCGTTTTCTCCGTTTGGAACCTGGATCGCGATCGACCGCGAGAATTTCCGGTCGACCGCCATTCTGTCAATTCTGTTTCTTTTTGTCATTTGGTTTGGGTTTTTGGCTGAGATTTTGAATGGGTATAAATACCCCATTGCTGTTCTCTTTCAAGATATCTAAGAAGTTTTTAAACAAGGGTTTAAGCTTGTTTAGTTTTGGTTTAAGTTTGTTTTGGGTTTGCTGTTACAAAGAGGAGTTTACATCAACTATTGAAGAGTTCATCATCAACATTTCATCATCCTCTCTTTGTGTTTTTAGAGAAGTTTCTTAACTCTATTTCCTAGCATTTCTACTATTGTATTTCATATCAATCTTATTGCTAGTTCTTATTGAGTTAAGTTTTTTTTATTGAATCTCATTGTTACACACACCCACATGAGCTTATTGTATTTACATACATAGTATATTAAGCTTATTGTATTTACATACATAGTATATTAGGGTTGTGAGAGATTGTAACATTGAGTTGTGCTTCATTGTGTTCTCATCTATTGTAGAGAACAAATTTATATTTGTTACATTATGAGTGTTGTAAGGTTTTCGGTGAGCTAGAAAACCGATTGTGAGGAGTGACGTTGATCGGTGAGCGTTGAAAACCGACACTGTAAGGTGTAAACGTTATTCGGGTGAGCGTAGAAAACCCGGTTGTGATAGTGGATTTCTCCCCGGGAGTGGGGAGCGGAGACGTAGGATGGAAGGTCCGAACTCTGTGATCATATAGTGTGTTTGAGTGTGCTTTGGCGTTCATTTATATTTATGTTCATATCTTATATCGCCATTGTCATTAGCTCATTATTTATATGATCCACTATCTAGTTCATATTGTTTACACTTGTGTTAGTTTTATATCCTTGCACATATATTATCTATATCTCTTTGTTAGGATATATCTTATTGTTTATATATCCTTGCATATATTTCTATCATATAGGATATATCACCTTGTGTATATTGTATTTTCTTGCACATAACTCTTTGTATATCTTCTTGCAAGAATATACTTGTTAATTAATTTTAATTGGCATATAATCGGATTAGATTAGCACAAGACCCTAATCATCCCCCCCTCTAGGGTCTAACAATTGGTATCAGAGCTTGGTGCTCTTTGATTTAAGGTCTAATCGCCTTGAGTTAAAGATCCAAGTTATCTTTTTGTGCTAATCTTGTTTTGATTACATTTGTATCTTGCTTGTATATTTTTATAAATTATGGATATGAATGATACATCTTGTTTAGGCTATGATTCTAGTGTTGCTCCTAAATTCAATGTTTTCCGTTATGCTCAATGGTGTTTTAGATTTAAATTATTTGTTCAATCTAAAAATATCGATTTATTGGAAATCATTGATTGTGCTTATATTGTGCCCACGTTGGAGAAATCCAAGTGGAGCAAACATGATAAAAAGATGTTTATTATGAACAAGCTTATGTTAGAATTTTTATTAAATGCATTTAATTTATTTATGTCTAACAAGCTTGATTCTTTTGATAGCGCTTATACATTATGGAAATTCATAGAAGCGCATCAAGGAGACTTGGAGGCGATCCGACAAGCTTTGGAGGATCCCTCTTCAAGCTCTAAAGGAGCTTCATGCACACGAGCACTAGGCGATAGCCCTAGTGAGGTTTGCGAGTTCGAATCTATTAATGATTTACCTAATGATGAACTTGCTTGTGCTAGTGAAAAATTATTGCATGCCTTTAACAAATTACAAAATGATTTCATTAATTTACAAAGCAAGCATGTTAATTTGAAATCCGATCATGAGTCTTTAACTTCTAAGTTTGATACTATTTCTAATGAAAATATGATCCTTAAAGAAAACAATGAAAAATTAAAATTGGATAATGATTCTTTGCTTTCAAACTTTGCTAAGTTAACTCATGAAAGAGATAATGCCATGTTAGAAGTAGAGAACATACAAAATGATGTTGCTTCTTTTATAAATAACTATTTATGTTCTACTTCTAAAAGTGCATATGTGCCTAAAAATGAAGATTTGAATCTTATGAATAAAAGTATTTCATCTTTAGATTCAACTTTGAAAATATGCTTTGATAATCATAAGAGGTTTATGGATATGTGTGTCAAGTCTAAGTCATTATCTACTCATTATGCATACATATATAGCAAAATTTACAAATGCTCTATTTGCGGCCGTAAAGGCCATCTAGCAAAATTTTGCTATGATGCATACAAACATAAAAATGTCAATGCTCCTTGTGCATCTCATGTAACTTCTTCATCACATGTACACACACATGCACCCATTGTTCATCATAAGCATGCGCATGTGTATAAATGTGATCTTTGTGGACGTTTTGGCCATTTGGCAAAATTTTGCTATGATTTGAAAAAGAAATCTCCTTTGCCAAATGATTTTATTAAGCCACAAAAGTTTAAATGTGATGTTTGTGGTAGATATAGCCACTTAGGAAAGTTTTGTTTTGATAATGTTTCACATTGGCAAAATAATCTTAAAAGATCATCTATGGTTGCAAATGTTTCCCGTGCACGAGCTAATGGTCCACAAAAACAAATAGATCTCTTTCATTACACATATTGCAATCGGAAGGGTCATTTGAGTGATTATTGCTTTGACCGTTTTAGTGCACCACATGTTTTCGTCAAAAGTTGATTTTGTTATGGAATTTATTATATCTTTGATCGATTACAACAAATTCGAAAGAGATAGTCTTTTTATAAGACTTCTTTTACGCAACAAAATAAAAATTACAACTCTTGAGAAAATAACACAAAAAATCGTTTATCGATTCTTGTTTTGTGGATTTTGCCTGTGCCGGGAGTGCTTTGGCTCGTGGACCACCAAATCATAGATCGTGAAGGGGTTTAAAGATTCTTCCTTCGTTTATCGAAGTAGGAATTTGAAGTGAAGATCTTATCAAAGTAAGACGATCACTCTTCTTAAGATCAAGTCAAAGCTCGAATCTCAAGGAACCACACCAATAACTCAAGTTTAACTATTTTTGTCTGCTCTCTCTGCTCTGAATTGCTCAATAAATGCTCGATCCTCGTCAGTAGTGACCCTAGGGGGGTATTTATAGCCTCTGGGACGCGTAACTGAAAAACACAATAAAATGACAACGTTAAGGCTGCGAGACAGTGTTTACTGTCTCGGCGGCCGAGACAGTGTTTGCTGTCTTGGCCTCCGAGACAGTAAATATTGTCTCGAAAAATCTAACTACCAGGCAGTTTTTGCTGTAACTGCCTTCCCACGTTTCAAACTCCGATATTTTGGCAGTTATTCACGTGATTTTCGCCCACGATGTTTTCCACGTCCCTTGGCAGTTAATGGATACGTGTGTGACAGTTATTTGGGTAGTTTCTGACCATTTCAAAGCTGTCTCGCTGGCCGAGATAGTAAACACTATCTCGCTGGCGAGATAGTAAACACTGTCTCGCTGCGAGACAGTAAACACTGTCTCG
>NC_033797.1:72942411-73012937 GCF_001876935.1 Asparagus officinalis
AGAACTCGCCTGGCCATTTTAGAGATTCGACTTAATAACCCCTGACAAGTCGTTTGAAATCCTCTAGAAAAGTAACATTTTCTCCTCTGCTAAGTCAACGTATAAAGCAAGGCAAGTCGACCTTATAAGTCGACTTATAAGTTTTAAAGTAGCTACTTAGAAGTGTTGCACAGTATTGTATTTTTGACCAGTTCTACAAAATAAATTATTTCTCTCAAATGGAAGTATATTAAGAAATTTCTTAGCCTTTAATATAACGTTTAGAATCTTCCCACTAAAATATTTTTTTGAGTTAATTTATGTGTCAATTGATTATTAAAATCAATAAGCTTTCCAGCTTTTTTAGAATCGAATATTGCTACATTTTCCAAATGAGAATATATTTCAGAATATTTTTGTAAATGCTTAATTTACATGTTGAAATATTCCTCAAAATTCATAATGTTAGAGTTGATTTACTATTTTTTAACTGAGTTTTACAATCCAGATACGCATAATTTCATTGCATCTGTGACCAAAAATTGTATATGTATAAAGTCGACTCTAAGCTCGATCTTATCAGAATCGCTTGCACCAGCTTAAGCGCTAGGTTTCTGTTTTGTTGGTTTGGTTTTTGTTCCATTTCCTTGCGGGCGTTTTAGACTGACTGTCTGCGGTTGTTATACTATACCCTTGCCTGATTTTACTCTTTCATACTAACTAAAAGAGTCTTTAAAACAAGTAAAAAGTTATAATGCAAGCGTTTAAGTTTGTTTAAAGTGCTTGTTTAATAACAACGCTTTAAGCAACTTTGGTGTTCAATTTTGTGAATCAAATCCAAAGCGGCTGAGACGATAATTCTATTGAAGTTGTAATGCTATCCAACTATCATCCCTCCATCTCTTTGTTTCAAATGAGAATTTTTCTAAACATCTAACTCTAGCTTTAATTTCATATAACTCTTTTTATTATCATTGTTCTGTAAGCTAGATTTTTATATTTGTATTTAGTTGATTTGAATTATACTCAATTGTTCAACACACACCCACATTGAGCTTTTAGTATTTCATACATAGTATAGTATGGGGCTTCTGAGAGTTTGTACTTTGAAGTGTGCTTTAATTTGTGTTTCATCATATAGAGAACAAATTATCATTTGTTGGCATTGTGAGCAATTGTTAGTTTTCGTGAGTTTAGAAAACCGAAGTGCTGTGTGAGGTTTTCCGTGAATGCGAGAAGGGGGGAGTTGGGGTGAAAGTTTCGCGGGGAGGACTGGAGAAAGGCTGATTGTGTGCTGAGAGGGGGTAGGAGTGACGGTTATCGCGTGAGCGTTGAAACGATTACCTGTGAGGTTGTAAACGTGTTGTTCGAGTGAACGCTGAAAACCCGGTTGTGATTAGTGGATTTCTCCTGGAGTGAGCGAGCGAAGACGTAGACGGTCAAGTTAACCGAATCCCACGTGATCTATCTTGTGTTTGTGATGCATTGGCGTTCCTTATTCTTTGTTTCCATATCTTATATCGACCTTTGTGTATTGCCTCTATTACTCTATCACTTTTGTAGATATGTTTATTTACCCTATGTGTTCCTAGGTATATATATCCTGCATATATATATCATCATATAGGATATATATCATTGTGTATATTGCTTCTATCTTGCACATATTCTTTATATATCTACCTTGCAGAAATACAACTTGTTAATTATTTTTATTAATTGGCATTTAATCGGATTAGATTAGCATAAGACCCTAATCACCCCCCTCTAGGGTCTAACAAAGGATTGGAACGCGTGGGTGAGCTCAGCGTTTTGGAATTTCAACCAACCCCAAAACATGAGGGTTGAGTTTTAGGCAGGATTCTGGCCTCGAATCCCGTTCGTTATGATTTGACAACTCACAGCTGTCTATAAATAGACCCCTGGAGGTCAAATCAAGAGTCATCTGACTCTTCTTGAAATTCTAACGAAAAATTTTCGTTCTCTTCGGCGAAAAAACCGTTCACCTCCTCCGACAAAATTCCATGGCACCCAAGAAGCAGATTGATTCTCGTCCTTCCAAGCCCGACGTCGTCGCGGCTCAGGGGTCGTCAGCACCGGCCGGCGGCGCTGCTGCTCAGGCGAACGTGCCACCTCAACTTCCTCTGATCGGTGGTGAGTACGGCCTTCGTAGTCATTAAACTTGCTTCAGCAAGTTCTGATCTTTAGATCAATGAGGAAACTCGTTTCAATAACGCGGGGTTCGACTCCGTCGTTTTATCTTTTCGACGAGGGGTTCGACCTCCGCGTCTCAGATTTTTAACGCGAGGGTCAACCTACACGTCTGATATTTCTGACGCAAGGTTCGACCTTCGCGTCAGAGATTTCTGACGCTAGGTTCGACCTTCGCGTCAGGGATTCCTAACGCTAGGTTAGACCTTCGCGTCTGGACCTTGTATTTGCCTTGTCTAAATTTTTCTTTATTTTGCAGTGCGTCATACTAGTCAACCTCTCCCTTTTTTCCACCATTTTGGACATGGAGGTGGTGTGGATATGAACATGACATTCAACCTGCGCCAAGAACTCCCCGTTTTCCGAGTTAAGGAAAAGAGTCGCGTGGAACTGATCACCCAGGCTTCTCCCGAGACCCTTAGAATATTGGTCACAGACGCTCGACTTGAAAACTCGAGCCGTAAGCCAATAGTCAAATCTGGATTCCTCTTCGGGGATTTTGTTGATTTCGAGGCGGATAATGCTTACGATGGGGACTACAAGTGGTTACAGAAAGTTGGGGACCACAACCTTTTCTTGCCTAATATGGAGAGGATGTACCCACTTTCTTATTTCCAGTGTGCTTCCATTCCACAGCGTATGGATTGGCCCTTAGTTAAGGATCAGGATAGGGTCATTCTCGGAACTCTGACTTTTCACGGGGTCCGCACACTCGGTTACAACAGGCAGGTGACAGCTTTGCTGCCAGGTTTATTTGCTAAGGAGTATCCCCTTGGCGAGGTGGCCAGCCCGGCTAATACCTTTGTCAAGAGGTTTGTGGCGAAGAAAGGAGAGTTTCCCGCGTAAGGATTTAGAACTCCTGGCTGGGTTCATTCTCCAGTGACAGGGTGGTGGACCCGGATGACCAAGTTCGTTTTAGATGAATTGGAAACCCCTCTTGCCCGAGCTGGATTGCAGATTCCCGTGCGGGCTACTAAGTTCGGGATTGTTCAGAGCCACTTTCATTTCTTCTCCATATTGGAGAAATATAATCCCGAAACTTGTACTTTCTTCACCCCCGTGGGGGAGTTAGGTTTCGCTCTTCACGAGATGCATGAAGTCTCGGGTCTTATTCTTAGGGATTTGCCGTACGAAGAGTTTGTTCCGGGATCAGCGGAACTTAAAATTTTGAAGAAGACCAACCCCAAAATATACTCCACCCTTTGGGAAGTCATGTGTCACTTCCACATTTGCATGCAGCTGACGGGGGCTCGAGGAAGCGGCATTAAACAAGTGTCTTGGGCGGAATATTTATTCCAGAATTTGACCAATAAAGGAGCCTCAGCGACCAGATTGTCTGCAAGCACTTTGGAGGAGGTTCAGGCCCGAATCGATGATGCTACCTCCCACTACACCAACGAGGCCAAGGAAGATGTTTTCCTGGCTCATACGGAGTTTGAAAGTTTTCATTATCAAGCTCTGATTCCAATTTTTGACACGGCGCTGTTGGCTGGATTCTTGATGCTGTGGCTCAAGTGCTGCATCGTTCCTACCAGGCCGGTCGACGCCCTTGCTGTTGAGGTGATCTACCCGGCTGTCCTTTTGGCCCATGGGAAACCTGTGAGCCTCCTCCATGCTATGGTGAGTTGTTTACAGCATGGACTACGGGAGTTGGCCTCGGACTTCATGGGTGTTACAGAGGTAGAGTCTGGGGGTCACAAGACTTTTAAAACTCCCAACCCCAGGGTGCCACTGCCATACACCTATCTGATGGCTTGGTATGTGCTCCACTGCCCTAAACTCCCAACCCCAGGGTGCCACTGCCATACACCTATCTGATGGCTTGGTATGTGCTCCACTGCCCTCCTTTAATAAGTGCAGCCTCTCCCCCGGAAGATTCATTCATCCCATTCGTGCAACGACTAGAATCTGCGAAATGGGAAGGGGGATATATGGTTAGAATTCACCAAATCTTAGCGCGAGACACCCACTTCCATATCTTCCGCTGTTTCCCTGATTTTGAGGGTGGCGTTTACGGAGCCGAATATCAGGACGTAGCGGGTTCCAATGGATTCACTCAGCTGAGCGGGGCTGTTTTCCACTGGCTTCTCTCCATCAGACCAGGCTACTTGATTTTCCGGCAAGGCGTCAATTGTTCCATCGAGCCCTACCAACCCTATAGGTTTGCTCGTCAATTTGGGTATGATCAGTTGTACGTCGGGAACCCTCGTCCTCAACTCTCAATTATAGGCAATTTATATGAAGGAGCCAGGGCTTGGTATTATTCTGTGGCAGGGTGTACCAAAGCTATCTTCAGGCTTTCCCATAAAACACCCAACTCCTACATGGTATTTCTTCGCTTCTCAGACTCCCAATTTCAACCTGAATACGTCTTGCCTAAAAGACATCAGGCATATGTATGCTTCAAGAAAGGGGTCCAAGACATCCCGCTTGAGAGGGATTGACGAGTTCCTCTCCATCGAGAATCAGCCGGCTGAACAGGAAGAGGAACAAAGAGCTGAGCCTGTTCCAGTGGAAGAACAACAAGCGGTTGATCCCCCCACGACAAGAGCAGCTGGGAAGAGAAAACTCTCAGCAGAAGAAGCCGGCAAATACAATAAACAGATTCGTCGGAAGTTGCTGGTTGATTCCCCTCCTCCCAAAGGCCGACAAAAATCTAAGTTGATGGCTGATGCCATCAAAGCTGCTGAAGATGAAGAACAACAGGAATCTTCTATTGCGGGCCTACCACGTAAAACTGGGCTTCGTTCTTATGGCCCAGCCCTATCGAGTGACGCTTCTTCTTACCATCCCCCCCAAGATGAAGAGGATGAGTTAATGGCTGCAGATGCAGAATCTGCTCCGGTGATGGACCTTCCTAAGTCTCCTGCATTAGAACCAGGGGGTCCTGAAGAGAATCCATCCCCTTCTCCGTCATCCTTAATGTCACAAACTCATGATTCAATTCCTAGTCCTACAACGGGACTTATGAATAAACCAATTGTTAGCACAAATCTTCCGGAACCTTCAACTGCTCAGGATGATGAGGAGCGAGTTGATTATGACGGCTCCTCAACTGGTGATGCAGCTGACGAAGATAGAGATGATGAGGATGCTGACGTCGGCAGCATGCTAGGTGATGACGCTGGGGATGAAGAGCATAATTCTATGGATGACATAACCATTTTTGATGATGCTCCCAAAGTCTCGTCCGATAAAGCATCTGGTTATACTCCTTTTCACATCTCCGGTAAGCCTAGTTCTCTTCGAATTCTTCCGCATGTTCTTTCCGCGTTCCGACCCTTTTTTTGTGCAGGTTCGCCTCCTTCCAAGACTACTGCTGCTACTACTTCAAAGTAGGATCCAGCGCAAGTATTGGCTCCTCCACAAGAGCAACATTTACCTGGATCACCTACGGCAACTTCTTCACCTGTAGCATTGCCTGAAACTACTGATGCAACCTCTTCCCTGGAACAACAGCTCGTGCCGGTGTCAGCTCCCGCGCAAGAGCAGCCTCTGCCTGCTTCGTCTTCGGCAGCTGCTTCACCTGCCGCGTTGATGAAGATCTCACTTACACCAACAGAGGCGAGGCCCAGCACGTCTCAGGCAAGGGCAATGATGGCTTTGACCTCGAGCCCGTCACAATTGAATGTTTCTACCGCTTCTGCAGCTTCAGCGCCTGGCTCCCCTGCACCAATTTCAATGGGTCTGGGAGCATCTTCAAGTCTCGCGGGCGCACCTGAGTTCCTTCAAATCTCTTTGGTGTACTTGAATAGCCTCGCCAAGAAGGTGATTGAATATGTGGTGGGTGGTCAGGGCACTTTTAATTCTTTTCAACATCTTCTAGAAGCAGGCTTAAACGGAGTCAGAAGTGTGGGAAACACTCCGTGGTTCGAGCACTGTTCTGAGATTATTCTTCATTTGGAAGAACAATTGCAGCATTTTGAGGCCCTGGGACGCAGAGAGCTTCAGTCCGAGATCGTGTCCACTTTGGCCAGTCTTCAGGTTGCAGAAGTGGCTCGCCGGGAGGCGATAGAACGGGACTTGGCTGAAAGTGAGCGTCAAATCACGGAGCTTCGCGAGCGTAATATTCAGAAACGAGAAGAGTTAGAACGCTCGACTACTTCCATGAACTCGCTTCGTGATAGACTTGTTGAAGCTGAGGCTGAAGTTCTGCGATTAAAGGCTGAACTTGCCCGTGAAGAAAATGTTGTCGATATCCTTAGCACCCAAAATGCTACTGGCACTTTAGAATATCATACACAGGCTCGAGCTTTGGAACAAGCCAGGAATGAAGCAGCGACTATCGTCACACCCAGTGAGGAAGAACTCCGGGCAAAGGCTGAGGCTATGGTGCACACCACTCACGAAGAGGAGCTAAACAAAGTTAGGGCCCAACTCACGTCTTTTGATTTGATGCGTGAATGAACTTTACTCTTGTAATGTTCTTTTGATAAGAACAAGTTCGTTTTGTATCACTTTCTTTTGGTTATTGAATAAAAAGTGATATTGACTTCTCATTGTTTCTTGCGTTTATCATGTTCTGATTTTAAGTAACAAATCACGAAAAATGCCTGAGATGTATTCCCAACTTAGAATAGATTTCCACAATGATTCTGATGCAGAAAACTCTCTTTTATTATCGTTTAAGATAACTCCAGAAAATTTTAAACTGCTAAGGATTAATATTTTCCCGTAATGGGGCTGAGTGGTAGAATTCTTCCTGTGTCATTTTTGCTTTGAACACTGAAAGAAGTCTATAGGTGCTAGAGGTATAGCTTTCTAACTTGGCAGGGGGAATATTACGATCAGGGCAATTTTGAGGACTTATCGTTCTGTTGATGAGAATCGATAAGTTGATTTTGTCAGAGGTGTGATTTTAACATGACAGAAGAAATATTGCGATCAGGGCAATTTTGAGAACTTACCGTTCTATTGATGAGAATCGATAAGTTGATTTTGTCAGAGGTGTGATTTAAACGTGACAGAAGAAATATTGCGATCAGGGCAATTTTGAGGACTTACCGTTCTATTGATGAGAATCGATAAGTTGATTTTGTCAGAGGTGTGATTTTAATGTGACATGAGAAATATTACGATCAGAGCAATTTTGAGGACTTATCGCTCTATTGATGAGAATCGATAAGTTGATTTTGTCAGAGGTGTGATTTTAACGTGACATCTGTGATGACAGAATATTGTAGCGTCTCACTTGGGAGAACTGCTAAATGTTTTATCATCAGGGCGACGAAGTGTATCACTTGTGATTTGAACTGGATTCGGAAGATTTTATCATCTCACTAAAAAGAATTGGATTGAATATTCTGCTGAAGAGAGTTGACCAATTAACCAGGATTTGGATGATTTTGGAGATTTATCGTTCTATTGATGAGAATCAATAAATGGACCTTCACAGAGGAATTGTAGTCATATTGGTAGTGATAATAACTAAATTCCATCTCTGTTAGGGTGATGACTATCTGAGGTGTAATATTAACCTGATGAGTTAAGGAGATACAGAGTTTGAAAAGCATTCTGTTGAAAGAATTCCTGAGCTTAGAGGATAAGTATCAAGGGTAGATTCTTCATTTGGAAAAGTTGCAACGCTAAGGTGACTCTTGCGTTTGAGGTACGAAACACGAGGCTAAAAACCTCCATAACACTGGTCTGAGCTTAGCGTTTGAACGCGGGTGTGAACTTCGCGTTGAGATTAAAGTCTTAACTGACTTCATTTAAAAACGTAAGAGATTTACGTTTTAAAATATAAAACGGTTGGGATTCTCTTAGAATCCCTAACCATCTTAACAGCTTGACGGCTGTTATAAATAGACCTGAGTGGTCACGTTAAGAGTCATTCGACTCTTTCCACTTTTGGTTATTTCCAAGAACGAGAACTCTCTGATGCGACATAATTATGTACCAAAATTGTAAGTGCACAATTTATCAAGTTATAGTATAAAAAGATATCGATCCCACGAAGAAGGTGATTTTAAGAGATTATTAAACTTGGTTCTTATATTTTGTGCGTGACAATTAGGAATAAAGAATAAGTGTGATTGTATGAGTGGTTATTTTGATTTATATGCAAGAGGTAATAAATTGATTTTTAGAGGAGAGAATGAAGAATAAAAGAATAAATGAAATCACAAGGCAAGAAATATGAATTAATAAAATCAAGAAATAAAACCAAAAATAAAAAGAAAGAATGAAAAGAAAATTTAAGAAAGTCAAGATGGAGGATTCAAAAGAGGTAAGAAATCTAGAATATAATCCACTAACCAATTTCAATTACAAAATATAAACTATTCTCTTTTTATCATATTTCAACTTAGATTTATTAAGCATAGATTATCAAACCATTTAAGGAAAGTGTAACCTATCAAATTATCATCTAAGTCAAAATTATTATTCATGATAAGAACAACAACATGATAATAATCCTAGAATTCATAAGCATAACCTATCAAACCATTTAAGATAAGCATAGATTATCAAATTCTTCTTCTACCGATTAGTTCTCTAGTTGATTATCCTAAACATGAATATTTTAAGTGCAAGAGAATAATTCATACAATATAAAAGAAATTAGACTAGCTTCATACAATTCTAAGATTCCTACAAGAATTAAATTCACATCTTAAGAAAAAAACAAGAAAAAGAAGACTAATTACAAAATTAAAAAGAAAAGAAAAATCTAAACTATGAACAAGAAATAAATCTAATTACAAAGAAAATAAAAATCTAAACTACAAAATAAATTGCAGAAATTAAATGCAAGAAAAATAAATCTACTCTACAAATTAAAGTGCAAAAAGAAAATAAAAAAGACAAGAAAGTAAATCTATACTACAAGCATGAATTTAAATCTAACTAATAAGCAATAATAAAGAAATTACTAAAAAGAAATAAAAGAGAAAAGAAATGCAAACCTTCAAATTGCTCTTCATCTCCATCCTCATCATTCAACAAAGAGGAGAAAGAACAAATTTAAAGAGGAAAAAATTATTTTTATTAATTGCAACTAAAGTTACAATTTTTGGAAGGCCTTCTCAATTAAGAGTAGCCCTCCTCTCCAAAAGGAGTTTACAAAATTTTCACACCTCTAACCCCTCACTCTCTACCCCTATTTATAGTAATCTTCAATGAATATGAGCCATTGGATTTGTCTTGAGCCCCAAGCAACAATCTCCACCTTTGATTTATTTGATTTTCAAAAGAAAAATTTTGCTCTTTGGGCTTCAATCATTTTCCTCTTTTAAGCTTTTGCTTCATGGGCTTCTAAAATGCTACAAAAATAGAGAAGAGAGATTTTGAGGGGTTTTTACATTTAATAATATTTATTTATATTTTTATTTAATTATGTGCAAACTAAACTAATAACACTTATTAATGGTATATTTATTCATATAAAATAGATAATGAGGGTATAAAAATTGTAATAAAATGTGATTATCAAATACCCCCACACCTAAACTTTTGCTAGTCCTCTAGCAAAGAAAATAAAAAGAAAATTCTAACTCACTTTCGCAGGAATCGCGGTTGTATTTAGCGTATACAACAAGCCTTTAAACCCCTAGGTTACCCTAGTGGACGAGTTGTAGTCTCGGGAGGGTAGTGAATATACCCACAAAATTCGGTCAACTTGCCAAGTTAAATAAGTCAGTAAATAACAGATTTTCCTTGATATATTTAAACATTCTAATTGAAGCTAGTTAATAATCAAGAAAACGTTTTTATATATAACTTTAATGTAAATCCCCTAGAAAATCTTTTTCATTATAGTAATACAAAACCAAGTCAAATCTTAGAAATTTAATTAAAAAGTTTTGAAAAGAACATGCCAACTCTTTGTTTTAATAACTTTCAAGTCTCTTGATCAAAAATTGTTTTTCAAGACCATATATTTTTTTTCAAGACTATATATACAAAACAACAATATATATATATAAACAATGGTTAGTGTATTTTTTTTTCACTCTCTAATTCTTGGTGATTGTTTTCTATTTTAACGGGCTTTCTAAGTGACCATTTAACGAGTTTTGGGTCAATGAATCCCAACCCAATTGGGCTTAGGTCATTAAGTATAGAGATACTCCTTGGGCTTAATTACTCAGTCAACTTAGGCTTTATAAGATAGAATCACCTTGAATTTAAGAGTTTTTTTTTTTTTTTTGGTGGTGCCCATTTTTCGCACTATTCTTTATAAGGTTAGTTTTTTTTTTAATATATATATGTGTAAGTGTATATAGTCTTAAAAAAAATATGTAAATCAAGATAACTTGAAAAAAAATATTTTCAACTCTAAGTTAGGCATGCAAAAATTTCATTATTTTTAATTAAAAATCTAAGGTAAGACTTAAGTAAAGTATACTAGTTGAAAAATCATTTCTTAAGAATTTTATTTGGAGTTATCATAAAAGGTGAACTTGAATATGTCACTAACTAAGAATTAGAAAATTTAAAATCTATCAATTTGATCAATTATTACTTAACTCTATTAATTTGGCAAGTGACAATATTTTTATAATTTTTTAACAAAAAGAAAGAAAAAAAAAACAACTAAAAATGTAAAATAAAGAGGAAAAAAAAAACTAAAAATGTAAAATAAAGAGGAAAATATGTATTTCTCACCCCCACACCTAAATTTTGCATTGTCCTCAATGCAAATTCGCTGAAGCACAAAGTAAAGCAGATAAAATTAGAGAACTTACAGTTGTTCGGTTGACAATGATGATAAGGATCTGCAATTACTGTTAGTATGAGGATGAAGAAATCAAATAAGAGGAAAAAAAATAAGTAATTATTATTTTATTTATTTATTATTATCCTATGCTTCAATTTTTTTTTTATAAGAAACAAAAGAACTTTTTTTAAGAAACAAAAGAAAAATTAGTTTTTGTTTTTTTATAGATAATGAGGTTCATGAAGAACCAACACATCTTCCTCTCCGAGTGTAGAAAATTCTAAAAATGATTTCAGACGTTGACCATTTATTTTAAAAATATTACCATTTTTAGGATTTTCTATCTCGACAGCTCCATGTGAAAAAACTTGTTTGACAAAAAATGGACCTGTCCATCTGGATCTTAATTTTCCCGGAAAAAGATGCAATTTTGAATTGTACAATAAAACTTTCTGTCCTGGAGAGAAATTTTTTCGCAAAATTGATTTATCATGAAAAAAAATTTTTGTTTTCTCTTTGTAAATTTTTGAGTTTATGTATGCATCATTCCTAATTTCTTCCAACTCATTTATTTGGAGCAATCGGTTTTTACCTGCCGAGTCTGAGTCAAAATTCAACTGTTTTATTGCCCACATTGCTCTATGTTCCAACTCTACTGGTAGGTGACAAGCTTTCCCGAATACTAATCTGTATGGTGACATCCCCAAATTGGCCTTAAAAGCTGTTCTATACGCCCACAGAGCATCACACAAGTTTACAGACCAATCTTTTCTGTTATGGTTAACTGTTTTTTCTAAGATTTGTTTGATCTGCCTGTTTGTGACCTCTACTTGTCCACTGGTTTGGGGGTGATAAGGAGTTGACAATTTGTGTGTGATTGAATATTTCCTCATCAAAGCCTCGAAAGAACGGTTACAGAAATGTGTACCGTTATCACTGATGATCGCTCGAGGTACTCCAAACCGGACAAAAATGTTCTCTTTCAAAAACTTGACAACGACCTTGTTGTCATTAGTTTTGCAAGCTACCGCCTCAACCCATTTTGACATGTATTCAACGGCTACTAGAATGTAGACATTTCCAAAGGAATTTGGAAATGGTCCCATGAAATCGATACCCCACAGATCAAAAAGTTCAACGGATAAGATGGGTTGTAAGGGCATCATATTTCTTCTAGTGACTTTCCCTAAAAGCTGACAGCGGTTACAGGTTTTGCAAAACTCGAATGAATCCTTGAAGAGAGTGGGCCAATATAGCCCAGACTGGAGAACTTTTTCAGCTGTTTTTCTCGGGCCAAAGTGGCCCCCACAGGCTTGCTCGTGACAAAAGGATAGAACACTCCTAGTTTCTTCCGTGGGAACACACCTCCTAAAGATCTGATCAGGACAGTATTTGAACAGATATGGATCATCCCAGTAAAAGTATTTTACTTGGGAGAGAAAACGGGATCTATCCTGTTTGGACCAATGAGAAGGGATCTGGTTCATGACTATGTAGTTCACAATGTCGGCGAACCAGGGAACAGATTGGATTTCTAGGAGTTGTTCATCTGGAAAATGTTCATTGATTGGAACGGTTGATGTTGGTGCATTTGGGAGTCGAGAGAGGTGATCTGCTACGGGGTTCTCTGTTCCCCTTCTGTCAAGAATTTGAATGTCAAACTCTTGAAGAAGGAGAATCCATCTAATGAGCCGTGCTTTAGCATCCTTTTTGGTCAAAAGATACTTTAGTGCGGCATGATCAGTGAAAACTTTGGTTAAGGAACCGATGAGGTAGGACCTGAATTTTTCTAAGGCAAAGACTACAGCTAAAAACTCTTTCTCTGTGACAGAGTAGTTTTGCTGGGCATCATTCAGAGTCCTACTGGCGTAGTAGATCACATGCGGTTTTCCATCAAACCGTTGTCCTAAAACAGCACCAATCGCAGAATCAGATGCATCACACATCAGTTCGAAGGGTAAGGTCCAGTCCGGTGCATGAATGATAGGAGCTGTGGTTAGCTCCTTTTTCAGATATTCAAAAGCTTTGAGGCAGTCGGGAGAGAAGACAAATGATGTATCCTTGGCTAAGAGATTGGTCAAGGGTCTAGCAATTTTGCTGAAATCCTTGATGAAACGTCGGTAAAAACCAGCATGACCAAGAAACGATCTGACATCTTTGACAGTTTTGGGAGGAGGGAGATTGGAAATGAGATCTACCTTAGCTTTGTCCACTTCGATTCCCCTATTGGAAACTACATGTCCTAAGACAATGCCTTGTTTGACCATGAAATGACATTTCTCCCAATTGAGAGTCAGATTTTTCTCCCTACACCGTTCTAGGACCAGTTTAAGATGATGCAAACATTGGGAAAATGTGTCACCAAAAATGGAAAAGTCATCCATGAAAATTTCGAGAAATCGCTCTACCATGTCGGAAAAAATACTGATCATGCAACGTTGGAATGTGGCCGGTGCATTGCACAGGCCAAAAGGCATGCGTCGGTATGCGAATGTTCCATACGGGCAAGTGAAGGTGGTTTTCTCCTGATCTTCTGGAGCGATAGGGATTTGATTGTAACCTGAATATCCATCCAGGAAACAGTAGAACTCGTGTCCTGCTAAACGCTCTAACATTTGGTCAATGAAAGGAAGAGGGAAGTGATCTTTCCGAGTGGCTAAGTTGAGCTTTCGGTAGTCAATGCAAACTCGCCATCCGGTTTGGATTCGAGTGGGAATCAGCTCATTAGCCTCATTTTGGATCACGGTGATCCCAGATTTCTTTGGAACAACTTGGACTGGACTCACCCATGAACTATCAGAAATGGGATAAATGATCCCATGATCGAGACATTTCAGAATGTCTTTCCTAACGGCTTCTTTCATCACTGGGTTTAACCTACGTTGAGCATCTCTAGTAGGTTTGGCATCATCTATCAAATGGATTCGGTGTTGAACAATGGTTGGACTAATCCCTTTGATATCAGCCATGGTCCATCCAATGGCTTCCCTATTCTCTCTTAAAACAGCTAAGAGAGCTTCCTTTTGACCGGTAGTCAACTCAGAAGAAATGATAACTGGTAAAGACTCGTTCTCCCCTAAGTAGGCATACTCTAGATTTTCGGGTAGAGGTTTGAGCTCTAACTTAGGGGGTTCCTCCACAGATGGGCGAAGCTGGACTCGGGGTTCTATCTCTAAAGGTTCTCGTTGCCAGCCAACAGCAAAAACATGATTGACCAGCGGTTCTATCTCAAGTTCGTCATCAGAAAGCTCCTCAATCATTAAATCAGATGCATTTGAATCAGACTCACACTCTCCCTCTTGTTGTTCACTGGATATTCCTTGAATGAAATTCACTTCCATGGGTTCATCAGATGGATCACTAGGCTGTCTCCCTAAGTTGAAGATATTGAGGTCAACAGTCATATTCCCAAAAGATAGTTTCATCTGACCGGTTCTACAGTTTATCAAAGCATTTGAGGTGGCTAAGAACGGTCTTCCTAGAATGACGGGGATTTGACTTTTGAGATTGGAAACGGGCTGCGTTTCCAAGACAATAAAATCAACAGGGAAAATGAACTCTCCAACTTTGATCAGAACATCCTCTACCTCTCCTTTGGGAATTTTTACAGATCTATCAGCTAACTGTAGAGTGCATCTTGTCGGTTTAAGTTCTCCTACACCTAGCTGTTGATAGACCGAATACGGAAGGAGGTTGACGCTGGCTCCCAAGTCTAGAAGTGCCTTATCAATGTGAGTGTTACCTATGACGCATGGAATTGTGGGACAACCAGGGTCCTTGTATTTCAATGGCATGGGTTTCGAAAAAATTTCACTGAGGTTGGCAGCTAAGAAGACTTTCTTGGGGACATTGGTGGTTCTTTTCTTAGTGCATAAGTCCTTCAAGAACTTTGCATAAGAAGGGATTTGTTCGATTGCATCTAGGAGAGGAATGTTGATCTTGACATGTTTAAACGTTTCTAGGATTTTCTCAACCTGCGGGGAGTTTTTCCTAGGTTTGAGTCTATCTGGAAAGGGGGCAACGGGCCTATACCTATCTAGATCAGGCTCAATCTCAAGTTCAGCATTTTGGTCATCGGAAGGAGTGTTTTGAATGGGAGAAGGGGTTTGATCCGGTGGCATTCTAACCTGATTGTCTATTTGTTTTCCTGATCTCAGAGTGTGAATTGCATTCAGTTGAGCTGGGTTGTTGGAACTGGATCCAGTGTCTTTAGGGTTTGCAACAGGTTGACTTGGAAATTTTCCTTTTTCTCTCTCACTCACGGCAGCGGCTAGTTGCCCAAGTTGGGTTTCTAACCGGGCTATGGCTTGTGTGTTCGAGTTGAGCACTTGGCCGGTGGTTTGCATGAATGAATTTAGAGTGGTGGATGATTGGGTCAACATGTTGGTAGTTTGTGTAGAAGCTTTGATCATAGCTTCTAAACCCTTTTCTAAGACACTCAAACGTTTGTCATGATCAGAATTTGAAGGATTTGTAGGCTGGTGAGGATGAGGATGTTGGTTTGGAAAAGGTGGGTTAGAAAAATTGTTCGGTGCGTTGAATGGGACAGTGTTTCCCCTAGGGAATTGTTGGTTTGACGCGGGAATAAAGTTTTGGTTTCCATGAGAATTTCCTTGGTTCCAAGCAAAATTGGGATGATTTCTCCAACCTGGATTGTAGGTTGGAGAAAATGGATCATTTCTAGGGCGCTGGAATGCAGCGTTCATCTGTTCTAAAGCATGGTTGTTTCCTAGAAGAGGACATTCCTCTGAAACGTGGGTAGGAGACTGACAGTTATGACATCCCGGGGCAGAAATATGATTGATTTGAGCCGGAGCTCGTTCCTTAACTTCTAAGGCTTCTAACCTCCGCAGAATCGTCGCCATCTTCGCTTCAGATGCAATGTTTGACTCCAGGGAAAGACCACTAGACTTAGATTGGGAAACAGATGAAACCCTGTCATCACAGTTTTCCCACTGCATTGTTTTCTCGGATAGACTCTCTAGGAATTCCCAAGCTTCATCGGCGTTTTTTCTCATAAAATCTCCCTGACACATCGATTCTAAAGATGTTTTTGAAGAATAGTCCAATCCTTCATATATGACTTGGCACAATCGCCATTTTTCTAGACCATGATGAGGACATTGGATTAAAAGATCTTTAAATCGGTCAAAGTATTTCCAGAATGGCTCTCCCGGGACAATTTTGAAATTCTGAATGCTGTTCCTAAGCTTTACCGTTTTGTGAATAGGGAAAAATTTCTTGAGAAAAACGGTGACAAATTCCTCCCAAGTTGAGATAGAATTTATCGGTAAGCTGTACAGCCATTTTTTAGCTTTGTCCTTTTGGAAGTCGTCAGATTGTAACTTCCATCATCGGTGTTTGATAGGGATCAGCTATCTATTGTGATTTTTAGACAGCCTACAAGCGGCTAGTTGCCCAAGTTGGGTTTCTAACCGGGCTATGGCTTGTGTGTTCGAGTTGAGCACTTGGCCGGTGGTTTGCATGAATGAATTTAGAGTGGTGGATGATTGGGTCAACATGTTGGTAGTTTGTGTAGAAGCTTTGATCATAGCTTCTAAACCCTTTTCTAAGACACTCAAACGTTTGTCATGATCGGAATTTGATTGATTTGTAGGCTGGTGAGGATGAGGATGTTGGTTTGGAAAAGGTGGGTTAGAAAAATTGTTCGGTGCGTTGAATGGGACAGTGTTTCCCCTAGGGAATTGTTGGTTTGACGCGGGAATAAAGTTTTGGTTTCCATGAGAATTTCCTTGGTTCCAAGCAAAATTGGGATGATTTCTCCAACCTGGATTGTAGGTTGGAGAAAATGGATCATTTCTAGGGCGCTGGAATGCAGCGTTCATCTGTTCTAAAGCATGGTTGTTTCCTAGAAGAGGACATTCCTCTGAAACGTGGGTAGGAGACTGACAGTTATGACATCCCGGGGCAGAAATATGATTGATTTGAGCCGGAGCTCGTTCCTTAACTTCTAAGGCTTCTAACCTCCGCATAATCGTCGCCATCTTCGCTTCAGATGCAATGTTTGATTCTAAGGAAAAACCACTAGACTTAGATTGGGAAACAGATGAAACCCTGTCATCACAGTTTTCCCACTGCATTGTTTTCTCGGATAAACTCTCTAGAAATTCCCAAGCTTCATCGGCGTTTTTTCTCATAAAATCTCCCTGACACATCGATTCTAAAGATGTTTTTGAAGAATAGTCCAATCCTTCATATATGACTTGGCACAATCGCCATTTTTCTAGACCGTGATGAGGACATTGGATTAAAAGATCTTTAAATCGGTCAAAGTATTTCCAGAATGGCTCTCCCTGGACAATTTTGAAATTCTGAATGCTGTTCCTAAGCTTTACCGTTTTGTGAATAGGGAAAAATTTCTTGAGAAAAACGGTGACAAATTCCTCCCAAGTTGAGATGGAATTTATCGGTAAGCTGTACAGCCATTTTTTAGCTTTGTCCTTTAGAGCAAATGGAATAAATCTAAGCTTAATCGCATCTTCGGTTAATTCTCTCATTTTTATCATAATACATACTTCCTCAAATTCCGAGATAAATATATATGCATCTTCTGTTTCAAGGAATTTGGGAAGCATGTTTATGTAATGCGGTCTAAGCTCGAAATTTGCTCCATTTACTTCGGGGAGTCTTATGCAAGATGGAATTGCATTTCTGGTGGGGTAACACATATCCTGAAGAACGGGCTGATTTGCCATTTCTTGGATTGGTTCAACACGGATTAAGCAATGAAAATTATCCCGAACCCAAATTTGCATACACCAAAACAAATTTTTTTTTTTTAAGGAAAGAAAGAAAATTAGTTTTTTTTTTCTTTTTAAGAAAATTAATTTTTTTTTCTTTTTAAAGGAAGGAAAGTAAGAAAATTAGTTTTTTTTATATGAGAAGATAAAGAAAAAGAAAAATCCTAACTAAAACAAATCAAGGCAATCACTTTTCAATCAACTCTAACTCTAGGGTTTAGCCTAACTCCACTAGACCAGCTCCTAACCAAAAATTCCTACAGTGAAAAGATCAAAGTTTTACCCAGGTAGTTAGCCAGGTAAGGATAGTACTAGAGGGTGATCAAAGATCAATTAAGTACCTCTTTCCTTGCGGAGCGCTTTACGCAACCCCTAAACCTTGCCTTAGACACCAACTATTCTGAGAAAACTTAAACCGTTCACTTAAGGATTTCTTGTTCCTTATTGAGCTCGAATCCTTAGGGGCCAACGTCTAATGAGTTTTAGATCTAATGAGTTTTAGAATGTTTGGGTTTGTGAAGTAAGGAATTAGTGGTTTGTGGGCTAAGGAAAGGGTGATGAAATCCCTTACCTTATCTTGATTTTGGGTTTTGCCCTTAAGAATGTTTTAAGTGTGTGCCAAATCAAGTGCTACAATCACTTTGGTGAATTCCTACACTATATGAAATGCAACCCTAGAAATTAAAAGCGACTAAAAAGGATGATAAAAAAAATCTTTTTTTTTAATTATGGTCAACAACAAGCAAATGTGAGAAGATGTTTGAATTTATTATCTTGTTAATTAATGTCTCTTTTTTTTAAGTCCTAATTGTCTCTAATTGTGAAGAAGTAGCTAAAGGGTGGAATTAAAAACTAGAAAGAAGACTTACCCGAAAGCAATGCTCCAAATTCTTGATCTTCAATCCAAGATTTTCAAGCTCCAAGCGGTTCCTTCACAAGAAAAATACACAAGTTAAAGAATCAAGTTAATAAAATCCTATTTTAGCACCTTCCCCGGCAACGGCGCCAAAAACTTGATGCGGCATAATTATGTACCAAAATTGCAAGTGCACAATTTATCAAGTTATAGTATAAAAAGATATCGATCCCACGAAGAAGGTGATTTTAAGAGATTATTAAACTTGGTTCTTATATTTTGTGCGTGACAATTAGGAATAAAGAATAAGTGTGATTGTATGAGTGGTTGTTTTGATTTATATGCAAGAGGTAATAAATTGAATTTTAGAGGAGAGAAGGAAGAATTAAAGAATAAATGAAATCATAAGGCAAGAAATATGAATTAATAAAATCAAGAAATAAAACCAAAAATGAAAAGAAAATTTAAGAAAGTTAAGATGAAGGATTCAAAAGAGGTAAGAAATCTAGAATATAATCCACTAACCAATTTCAATTACAAAATATAAACTATTCTCTTTTTATCATATTTCAACTTAGATTTATTAAGCATAGATTATCAAACCATTTAAGGAAAGTGTAACCTATCAAATTATCATCTAAGTTAAAATTACTATTCATGATAAGAACAACAACATGATAATAATCCTAGAATTCATAAGCATAACCTATCAAACCATTTAAGATAAGCATAGATTATCAAATTCTTCTTCTACCGATTAGTTCTCTAGTTGATTATCCTAAACATGAACATTTTAAGTGCAAGAGAATAATTCATACAATATAAAGGAAATTAGACTAGTTTCATATAATTCTAAACTTCCTACAAGAATTAAATTCACATCTTTAAGAAATAAAAACAAGAAAAAGAACTAATTACAAAATTAAAAAGAAAAGAAAAATCTAAACTATGAACAAGAAATAAATCTAATTACAAAGAAAATAAAAATCTAAACTACAAAATAAATTGCAGAAATTAAATGCAAGAAAAATAAATCTACTCTACAAATTAAAGTGCAAAAAGAAATAAAAAAGACAAGAAAATAAATCTACACTACAAGCATGAATTTAAATCTAACTAATAAGCAATAATAAAGAAATTACTAAAAAGAAATAAAAGAGAAAAGAAATGCAAACCTTCAAATTGCTCTTCATCTCCATCCTCATCATTCAACAAAGAGGAGAAAGAACAAATTTAAAGAGGAAAAAATTATTTTTATTAATTGCAACTAAAGTTACAATTTTTGGAAGGCCTTCTCAATTAAGAGTAGCCCTCCTCTCCAAAAGGAGTTTACAAAATTTTCACACCTCTAACCCCTCACTCTCTACCCCTATTTATAGTAAACATCAGTGAATGAGAGCCATTGGATTCAAATCTTATCCAAAACCAACAAAAATCAGCCATTGGATTGTAACTGCCTGGACGTCCGTATCGATACCCGCATCGATAGGGGTATCGATGCGGGCATCGATACAGGCATCGATGCGGGCATCGATGCCCCCATCGATGCAGGCATCGATGCCTGCTCTTCTCCTGTTGCTGTCCGCAGAACTTTTGTATTTTGCTTTTGGGCTTGTGTCTTGGGCTTTGGCTTGGACTTTTGGGCTTGGCATTTTCTCTTGATTTTCCATTGGGCTTTGAATTATTTGAAAGAATTCCTTTGGCTTCATGGGCTTCATTTCTTCATTAAATCAAGGGGTTTTTGTTGAGATATTGGAGTTTGAGATTTATTCATCATTAACCTGCAATTAACAGATAAAAGCAATTATTAGTGGTATATTTATTCATATAAAATAGATAATGAGGGTATAAAAATTGTAATAAAATGTGATTATCACTCTCGTTTGGTTTTGACGAAATCTCCGACGAACTTCATCTCCTTCGTTCAAAAGAATTCCTCCTGATCGACTGCATCAATGGCGTCTCGCAGAACGGATTCCGATTCCAAGAAAGTCGCTGGAGCGGCTTATGAAACGCTGTCGGCTGAGGACGCTGGCAGTGTTCCTGTTCATGCGGGAACATCGTCGTCGCCATTGCCGTCACAAGGGCTTCCCTGCCGTGGTAGGTGTTGGCCCAAATAACTTGCCTTGGCAAGTTTCTTTGAAAACCCTAGATGGGTTCTTGACAACGAGGAAGATGACTCGTTTTTGTTTGATGAAAACGCGGGGTTGGGACTTCTTGTGGGTCTCGACTCTCGCGTTTAAGTCTTTTCAACACGAGGTCCGACCCTCGCGTTTGAGATTTCTAACGGGAGGCTCGATCATCGCGTTTGAGATCCTGACACGTAGACTTTAACCTTCTGTGTTTCAGACTTGTCTTTATGTCAATAGCTTGCTTCTAGCTACTAAACTCTGCTTTTGATTGTGCAGTGTTTCTTCCAAACGTTCCGCTTTCACAAGAGCATCATTTTGGATATATCGGCGGTCCTGACGCGAATGAAGTCTTCAGTTTTCAGGGCAGAATTCCACTGTGTACTTTCCCTGATTCGGAGAGAACGGACATGATTAAATTCCCCCGATGCTCTACTCTCAGAATTTTAATCACTGACTTAGACATGGAGACCCCTATTGGTCGTGCTCAGTTTCCCAAACCAGCATTCCTATTCGGAGATCGTATAGCAATCGATGACCATCTTGTACATGTGGAGGACTCAAAGTTGCTGCGGAGAGTTAATAATCGCTTCTTATTCCTCCCCAACATGAAGAGGATGTACCCACTCTCTTACTTCTTGAATGTAAGTTGTCGTCAGGGTTTGACCTTTGACATAATTAAAGAGAAAGAGAATGTGTCGCTTGGATTTGGTCAGTGGGCTCGTACACAAATCGGGGGACAACTCAAGGGGTTAAGACCCAGTTTATTTGAGAAGAAAGATCTGACTCAGGAGGTGCCGCGTCCAGCGAATATCTTCATTCGTCAATTCATTGCAGTTCAGGGTGAATTCTCTACCCAAATGTTCAGGTCCCCAGGATGGGTTTGTTCCGGAGACGAAGGTTGGTGGACCCGTATGGTTGACTTTATTCTTTAGGATCTTAAGGAGTCACTCGCTCAATCAGGTCTCACAATTCCTGTGCTAGCTACTCGACGGGGGGTTGTGCAAAGCCATCACAATTTCTTTGCTATATTGGAGAAATATAACCCGGACAGCTACACATTTTTCACACCCATAGGGGAATTGGGTTTTGCTCTCCACGAGATGCAAGCGGTATCGGGATTGCCGTTGGGTAAAATGCCATACGAAGAATTCATCCCTACCACCGAGGAGCTTTCCTTGTTAAGGGCGGCGCATCCAGAAGTCTATTCTACTTTCTGGGAGTTGATGTGCCACTTTCATATATGTGCTCAAGTCGTCGGAATGCGCGGAGGGGGAATTATGCACACCGCGTGGGCGGAATACCTCTTTCAGAACTTGAACCGGAAAGACATAGCTATGTCTCGTGTTGCCGCCATTTCTCTTAAGGATGCTAAAACCCGAATTAAAGCTTCCAATGCTACTTACAAGATAGAGCTTGCAGAGGATAGCTTTGAGGCTGGTGTTGACTTTGAAAGTTTTCACCACCAAGCCACAGTTCCTATTTCTGACACGGCTCTTCTTGCGGGCTTCTTCATGATTTGGTTGAAACGGTGCGTAGTACCGTCAAAACCAGTAGAGGCAATATTAGCTGAGGTTGTATACCCAGCTGTTTTGCTAGCGCATGGGAGACCCGTGAGTCTTCTCACTTCTATGATAAGCTGCATGCAGAGCGGCTTACGGATGTTGACCTCTGAACTTCTCGGAGCCCCAGGCATTAAGGTTGCCGAGAAGAAGGTTAAGAAGGCTTCTCCACCACACGTACTAGTGCCGTATACGTATTTGGTGGCCTGGTTCGTATGGCATTGCCCTTCATTGATGACGGGAGTATCTGAGGGCAATGATGCTTACGTTCCCTTTGTACAGAGGTTGGAGTCGGCCACGTGGACTAATTCTTATATAGTCAGGGCTCGACAGCTTTTGTCCCGGGGAGACAATTATAGAATTTTCTGTTGTGCTCCTAATTTTGACGGAGCTGATAAAGAGGATGCCCGCTTTTCAGATATTCTTTTCGAGGGTTCGTCTTCATTAGAAGAGGGCACTTTTCAGATGGCTTCTCATGATCCGTTTAGGCTATCTGGTGTACCGCTTGAAGGAGAAGTGTATCATTGAGCCTTACACACCTTCTAGATTCGCCAGACAGTTCGGATATGATCAACTTTATGTCGGTAATCCCAATTCGGCATTGGCCCAAATTGGGAATCTGTACGAAGGGGCTCGTGCGTGGTTCTTCTTCTCTGCCAGAGGGACTCATGCACACTTTACCTTACCCAATTCACCGCCTGGCTGTTCTACCGTTACGGACTTTCGCGACTGGTTTGATGAAGTTTCTTGAATCCCAGAATATGATATTCATTCTTCATGCATAAGCGAGATTCGGGAATTGTATAAATCGAGAAGTCGTTCTGCCAAGAGTCGTTTACCAGGAATAGAGGAGTATCTTTCCTGTGAACAAGAGGCGGCCGGAATAATTGAAGCCTCACAGGAGTTGCCTACCATTGAGCCTTCTGGGGAAGAGGTTCATGCAGGGACTGAAGAAGGGTTGCCAACTGCGGATTCTCCTGAAGATAAGGTGGCTGAGGGAACTCCTGCTCCTGAAGATAAGGTGGCTGAGGGAACTCCTACTCCTAAAGATAAGGCGGCTGAGGGAATTCCTGTAGAGACCCCTACTCCTGAACTTCGTTCTTTGAGATCGGGGAAGAGGGCCCTTACTGCGGCAGAGGAAGGTGAATATGACAGGAGAACTCGCAAGAGAAAGGCTGTCCTCGCCAAGAACTCCAAGAGGGCTAAATTGATGGGGGACGCGATGAAGTCTGCACCTGTTGGACTTCCCGAGAACAGAGAGGCTGTCGCACCTCAAGCTGCTCCTCCTGCCCTTGAAACTGCAACAGATGAGCAGGAACCGGCTACCTCAGGTTTAGTGTCGAATACGACCAAAAAGTTATCATCTGAAGCTGCGCACACCTCTACTCGCACTGACTATGAGAATTGCTTTATTTATTCACCGACTGCTCCACCCCCAAGCTCGGAAACTTTAAGGAAGCTCATCGAACGATTAGAGTACTGGATGCAAATGACTATCGATGTCGTTAGTCTCGGGGACGTGAGTTTCAAAGTCTTTGAACCCCGTCTGCTGGGGTGTCTCGCTAAGATTAAGGACCAGGGGAATTCATTGTGGACTGAACATTGTCGCGAGAGCATTATTATTCTGGAATATGAATTGGAATTCCTTTCAATGCTGCAGCGTGACGACATAGGGCTAGAAGTGGATCAGGCTCTTTCTCAGGCCAAAGCTTTAAAAACACAACACCAAGAGGCCCTCCAGAAAAGTCTGTTTGAGACAGAATCTCGTATCTCCAAACTGTGTGATGAGCATCTCCAAGTCCAAGGGGACATGGGCAATTTTGCCGTGGGTCTCTGGGATACTGCAGCAGAACTCACTCGTGCTGGTGTTGGGATACCTCAGATAAATGCTCAGCTAGCTGGTGATATGGAAGTTTTCAAAGGGTTAATTACTTACTGCGATGGGCTTTTCAAAGGGTATGGCGATGAACTTGTGGCTGCCAATAAGATTAGGCGAGAGATTGCAGAAGCAGCACCCAATGAAGAAGAGGTCAAAGACAAGATAACAGAGGAAGTCAAAAAGGCTCGTGAAGAGAAAATATTGGCTTTGAAGTATAAACTCAAGTCTTTTAGGTTGATGGGCCCCAACACTTAGGATTTGAATTGCTTTTAGTGGAGGGAATAAGTTTGTATCGTTTTCATTTCGATTGTCTTCGTTTTGTATCCAGATTAACAATATTGAATGAAAATGATACCATTTTGGCTTTCATCATCTCTTTTGTTGAAATCTGATTCAAGACAATGAAAAATAATGCAAATGCTATCGAAATTCTCTTTATTGATCTCTTTTGTTGAAATCTGATTCAAGACAATGAAAAATAATGCAAATGCTATCGAAATTCTCTTTATTGATTATTTAGAATAATTCCAGAAAATTTCAATCGTCAGAGGTGTAGTGTTAACATGAAGAAATACAAGATAGAATTACACTATGCATAGGCAACCCCCAGCCTAATTTAGTTGGGATTTAGGGGGCTGCATGATCTACGGGAAATATCTCTTAAGGAATTTCCCATTGATTGGCATCATGAGCCTATCTCCTTTTTGATTGATGAGGCGGTACGCTCCGTTTGAATAGATTGATTCTACTACGAAGGGTCCTTCCCATTTGGGATTGAACTTCCCTTTGGTTTTGTGTGTTATCACCATGGGTTGTCTGTTGGCCAAAACCAAGTCGCCCTTCTTGAAAATCCGTACCTTGACCTTTTTGTTGTAGGCTTTAGAAATACGGGCTTGATATAGCTCAATCTGCTGCTGAGCTTGAAGTCGTTTGTCGTATAAGGCTTCAAGTTCCTGCAGACGTCACTGATGTTTTTCTTCTTCTGTGAGTCCAGTTGTAATAGCCACTCTCAGAGAAGGGATCTGGATTTCCAATGGCAATACAGCCTTACAGCCATATACCAACGAGAACGGTGTAGCTCTTGTAGGGGTCCTCACCGTCGTGCGGTAAGCCCGCAGACATTCACCAAGTCTTTCATCCCAATCGCGCCGGCTCTTGGAAACAAACTTTTTGAGAAGGTTCACTATGGTTTTATTAAATGCCTCTGCAAGACCATTTGCTGGTGGGTAATACACCGTAGATGCGACACTTTGGATTCTGAATTTCTCACAAAATCTCTGAAACTCAAAGCTGACGAATTGTGTCCCGTTGTCGTGAACTATTCGCCTCGGGACTCCAAAGCGGTAGATGACATGATGTTTGATGAATTTGATCACATTTGAAGTCTTGACTTCTTTCAATGGGATTGCCTCCGCCCATTTGGAGAAATAGTCGGTCACAGCTAGAATGAACCGGTATCCTTTGGACGTCGGAGGGGAAATTGGTCCCACGATATCCATACCCCACATTTCGAATGGCCAGGACGCCGACGTGGGGTGTAAGTTCCCTGGTGCTTGGTGGATGAAGTCCCCATGAATCTGGCATGTGTGACAACGTTTAGCGTAGTCAACTGCATCTGAGAACATCTTTGGCCAATAATAGCCGATTCGTCGGAGGCGATCTCCTAATTTAGCTCCGGGCTAATGAGCTCCACACATTCCGTCGTGAGCTTCTTTGAGGGCCTCCCTTGCTTCCTTCCGAGAAAGGCATCGAAGAAAAACTCCATCATGTGACTTACGATACAGGACTTGAGAGACTGCATCATAATAGAATCGGAGGGCCTTTCATTTGATAGAGGCCGCTTCCTTAGGGTCATCGGGTAGAATTCCGTACAGGACGTAATCGATATATGGGAATCTCCAATCCCTAGATTCGAACTCCATAGAGGTTGTACAGACTTCCCCTGTAGTTGTCTTGTCTGGACTTTCCTCCATAGGAATCTTAGAAAAGTATAGTTTCCGTCCCGCGACTGGAATCGTTGTTTCAGCCTCCGGTGGCAATGCTAATGAAGTTGCCAAGGAAGCTAAAGCATCTGCGTACGCATTCTGAGCTCGTGGTACATATTCGATAAAGAAACCTTCAAACTTTTGAGCTTGCTCTAGCACCTAGCACTGCGAAGTAATACAGGATCAAATCCTCATGACGTACTTCGTATTCCCCTCGGACTTGATTAACGATGAGCTGAGAGTCACCGTAGGCCTCGAGGTGCTGAATATTAAGTTCTTCAGCAAATTGCATTCCTAATAGCAGAGCATTATATTCGGCTACATTGTTGGTGCAAGGTTTGATTAGGGAAAACCCCCTTGGGATTACGTGACTGTTTGGAGAGATTAATACTACTCCTACTCCTGCGGTGATTGCTCCATGAGGGTTGGCTCTAGACGCGCCGTCGAAGAATAACTTACACACTTGCGTAGCTTCCTGGGTGACGCAAGCTTCAGCGACTTCGTCAGGTAATTCTTCATACAACTTAGACGTTCCTGATACTGGGTGGTCGGCTAAGAAGTCTGCCAGTGCCTGACCTTTGACCGCCTTTTGAGGCATGAATTGCATGTCGTATTGTGACAAGAGAATAGCCCACTTTGCAAGTCGGCAATTTAGAGATGATGGTTTCATCATCAGAACTCTCAAGGGATTCACCTTAGAGATGACTTGAATGGTTTGTCCAACTAGGTAATGTCGCATCTTTTGAATTGCGAATACCAAGGCGAGACATTCTTTTTCGACCGGATTATATCGGTGTTTAGCTCCCATCATAGTCCTGCTCAGGTAATAGATGGCTTTCTCTTGACCTTGATCGTTGTTCTGGGCTAACAAAGCCCCAAGAGAATGGTCTATAGCTCTCACGTACAACATGAATGGTTTTCCTGATATCGGGGCCACGAGAACTGACGGTTGAGTCAGATATCTCTTAATCTCCTCGAATGCTTTTTGACACTCTCCATCCCAGACAAAGGATACTCCTTTCTTCATGAGCTTAGAGAAAGGTTGGCAGCGTCCTGAAAGATTCGATATAAATCTTCGAATGTAAGCCAGTCTGCCTTGCAAACCTCTGAGCTCTTTGAGATTCTTCGGAGGCGGCATGTCTTGGATAGCACGCACCTTCTCTGGATCCAGAGAAATTCCCTTGGAGGTAACAATAAATCCTAGGAATTTTCCGCTTGATACTCCGAGAAACGATTTTGTCGGGTTCATCTTCAGCTGATGTGCTCGCATGATCTCGAACATTGTCTTCAGATCTATAAGATGATCGCCTTTACATTGGCTCTTTACTGCTATATCATCAACGTAGCACTCGATCTTCTTTCGTAGATGTTCGTGAAAGATCGTGTTCATTGCACGTTGATAAGTTGCCCCAGCCTTTTTCAGGCCGAAGGGTATCACCGTATAGCAATACACCCCCAGCGGTGTTCTAAAAGCAGTATGTTTCTCGTCTTTCGGGTGCATCTTGATCTGATTGTATCCGGAGAATCCGTCCATGAAAGACATCCTTTCATATCCGTAGGTGTTGTCGATCATAACATCTATGATAGGAAGCGGGAACTCGTCCTTTGGACAGGCTGCGTTAAGGTCACGAAAGTCGATACATATACGGACCTTATCGTTTTTCTTGGGTACTGGGACTATGTTGGCCACCCAGTCTGGATGTTGCTCTTCCCTAACGAAACCTAAGTCTATAAGCTTTTTAACTTCTGACTCAATTGATTCCATGATCTCTAGACGAAACCTGCGTTGTTGTTTAACGGGTTTTGCATCCGGATCGATGTTAAGACGGTGCATGGCAACCTTCAGGTCAAGGCCAGGCATATCTTCATAATTCCAAGCGAATACATCTATATATTCTCTGATGAGAGATATAAGGTCCTCTTTTTCGGATGATGATAAATCTTCGGCTATAAAATGGGCTTGGGGTTAGACTCATCTCCCATATTGACCTGGATCACTTTATCTTCGGTGGGTGGTTCACGATGTTCGAAGCACATATCCCACAAGATGTTGAGACGTTTGATCCAAGGGTCATTGATTGATTCGATTAATCCTTCATCACCCCCTGCGTCTTCATCTAGATGACTAGTTGAAACCATGTTCACCGTCAGATTTTTAAAGAAGGGTCCGACACTGATGTTAGATTCCCAAGAAGATGTTCCGGATGAATGGTTCTGACACAGATAGTTACTGATTTCATTTTCTGAGGCAGGGGGAGTTGTGACATAACCTAAGCCTCTTCCAGTTTTTTGATAATAATCCGGAGGTTTCCCTTCAGGGGTGAGAGACATTCGGATCGGTGTTCGTCTTCCTTTCCCGAAGTTCAAACCCTGTTTCTCATTAAAGTTATACCCCATTCGTTTCGTTAAATGTATAGAATTGGGTTCATGATAATGGAATTGGGGAACTCCGTCATCTTCCTCTGAACTTCCTCATTTGAGTGGTTCAGGTTTGACTTTACCAAAACAGATAGGCTTCTGCCCTTTCCTTTTGGATGGGACTTTGAAGAAAGCCTTTCGTGCATCTTCTACTTCTTCATCTGAAGTGAAGGATGACTGAATTGGCAAGGTGAACGATGCCTCTGTGCACAGTACGTGCCATGGGTTGGTACCTGTATTAAGATCATTCTCTATTTGTTCATTTTTAGAAGAGACATCAGACAAGTACACCAAAATAAAATCTTCATTAATGCACCACTCGCCCTCGCTCGGTACATTATTATTACTCTCATCCTGACCCATTACATTAAAATTTAACTCCCATGGACAATCTTCATCAGGATCTGGTTCAATATCAGCTTCGTTACCGCTGTCCACATCTTCTTTCTCCTGGGACTCCAGATAGAAGACGGAATCGGTATGGAAGTTTTCTGCTCCTCGGAAGGGGTATTTTTCCGCAATTAAGGTTTGGACTTCCCCCTCGTCATTGGCGTACTTCATGACTTGATGCAGTGTAGATGGGACAATACGGTTTGCATGTATCCATGGTCGTCCTAGCAAAAGATTGTAGGACGTATCCGCATCTATGATGTAACAATTCACTTCGGACTTAAGATCTCCGATCTGGCATCTGAGCTTGATCTTTCCCAGGGGCTAAGTGCTATTAGCGTTGAACCCGAAGATGGTAGTCTGGGTAGTGTTCAGTCGATGCATAGGAATTCCTAAGACCTGCATGACCCTATAAGGCATGATGCTGAGTGCCGAGCCTGGGTCTACTTGAACACAACTGATTTCAGAGGATCCGATATACCCCGTGTAGTATAGCGGTCTATCGTGCTTGTGTTTGACCTGCATGTCTTCCTGTGTGAATGATATGTAGGGTAAACTCCTCGTCGCTTGCAGGCATTGCCGACAAGTTTGATCTTCAGAAGCTTCGGGAATTGGAGTGACTTGGGTGATGAAGCTCTCCATATTCCTTAAGGCTTCGATCAGAGCTTCCTTGGTAGTTTTGGACAGCCTCAAGAGTTCATATAGAGTAATTCTGGCCGGTATGTTGGCCAACTGCTTCCTTGGTAGTTTTGGACAGCCTCAAGAGTTCATATAGAGTAATTCTGGCCGGTATGTTGGCCAACTGTGCCATAACATTGAACTGGAAGGGAGCGGCCGGTATGTTGGCCAACTGTGCCATAACATTGAACTGGAAGGGAGCGCTTGATTCTCCAGACTCCTGGTAGAGGTTTTTGTTGGACCGGAGCTCCTTTTGTTTTCCTTTATCAACTGGCATTTTCGGGACAGAACCCCCAGCATCTTGGGGCTGTTCCTCAACCTCTTGAGTGTTCTGGCTGTAATCCCTCAAGTAAGCTTTTCCTGACCGAGTGCCAGAGTTGTCTTCTGGGTATGCTGCCAGGGCGATCCTCTCCTCCTCTGAATCAGTAAGAGGTTTGAGGTGATCATCATTTTCAATAATGGAGGGGCTAATCATATTGAAAGACTTAGCCTTGCCTCCCTTCTTTCTGGACGGGGTGTTTGTCCATTGTTGATCTCCTAGCAGATCAGGGTGGACCCACATGATTTCCCCTTTTGAGGTAGTGAGGGGTACCAACCCCCTGTCTTTCTGACTATGCAAGTCAGCATTCTTCAGGCGCATTTCTCCCTTATGAATAGGAACGACGCCATTCATAGTTACTACTAGAGGGAAATCACCGAATTAGACCGCTATCATATTGGTGGATACGGTCTTCTGCTCGGGTTTTAAAGTGAGCACATTAGCATTTACCAAGTTCTGCAAAATGTCCTTGAAGACATAGCATTTTCTGGTAGGATGCCCAAGGAACCTGTGATAACGGTAATAGTTAGGGTCATCCACTTTTCCTGCTTCGTCCGGCTTCCTGACTTCAGGCAACTGCAGCTTGTTGTTCTTTTGAAGCAATTGGAATAAGGTATCTACATGCTCCTCTTTAAACGAATACTGCTTGGGCGCTCTTTGTTGATTCGGCGCCTTGCCTTGCTTAGTAGGTGGTGGCACTCGCGTGTAGTCAGCTGCTAAAGTCTCCTTTCCCTTATTGCTTAGTAGGTGGTGGCACTCGCGTGTAGTCAGCTGCTAAAGTCTCCTTTCCCTTAGACCGCTGGGCATTGTTCTGGTTGCGTTGCTGCTGCGGCTTGGGTTGCGGCTCTTCTTCAGCTTTAACTCGCGCCACTATTTCTTCAGCTTGTTTTCCTTGTGAAACTAGTTGTCTCCAGGAGCGACACTCCGCTACCCCCATCTGAGCAAGGAGCTGGGTCTGCAAATTATGCCTGCAAGTTTCAACCAAAGTTGATTGGGTCATACCTGAAGGGCATCGCAGTGCCATGCTGCAGAATCTCTCAACATAGGTCTTGATGGACTCTCCTTTCTTTTACTTAGTGGCGAGAAGAGTCGAGACTGAGACCTCTGTGTCGTCCTCAAAGAACCTGGCCAAGAATAGTCTTTCCAGGTCTACCCATTTCTGGATAGATCCGGCAGGCAATTTCATGAACCATTCGAAAGCGACACCCTTGAGGGTACCGATGAATAGCCTGGTCAGGATGGCATTGTTTGCTACTACATCTCCAGTTTGGGATTTAAAGTAGTAAATGTGCTGTTTCGGCGATCCTGTGCCATCGAACGGTTGCAAGGTAGGGGCCTTAAACTTCGGTGGATAGGGAGCTGTATCCCACTCAGCTGGGTAAGGCCGCACCACTCCTTCTTTGCAGAGCTCGCTTCTATTGGCAATTGCGTTGAGGCGAGCCTCCAGTTCATCCACTTTAGCGGACTGGGGATGCAGCAGTTTTTTCACCTCTTTCTCATTTTCAGATGATGAATCCAAGTTGTGAGTCTCACGATCTGAATGTTCGTGCACTTTCTGCTTTCCCTTTGACATAGTTCTCCGGGAAGACTCGGGCTTTTGGCCTTTTTTAGCGAGAAGCTGAGCCAACATCTCCTTTAATTGGAGAAGTGTCTCCTGTTGCGTCTGGAGCATGACATGATGTTCATCCACTCTTTTGGCTATGTCCTCGGGGTTTCCCGCCATGTAAGCAGAAACCTCTTGTGCTCCGACAGAGCTTGAAGATTGAGATTCGGCTATTGCCGAATGTTCATCACTTGTTGTAACGCCTTTGACCAACTTTTGATAGTTAACCGGGCGAATAGCTCCTGTCCGAGTCCGAGTATTCCGATATACTCCTTCGAATTGGTCACAAGTTTCCCTAACAGTTGGGGAATGACTTCTTTGCGACCCGTCGGAATCGTAATGCGAGGCTTTTCCTCTGCCGATCATGTTAATGGTGACTTCGGGATATTCCTCTTTAGCTGTTTTCTTTCTGTATTGACGTTGTCGTTTGGCAGGCCTAACGACGTTCGTCAACCTATCAAACACCGATTGTCGAGGTACAGATGTGCAATAGTGGCATTCTGAAAGGACTGCCGAGATAAGTCTCTCACATTGACATGAGTGAGCTGCTTGCTGCGCTGGTTTTCCTCTTGACAGTAATTCCCGTAAATCAGGAACTTGTGAGGAAATTTTCCCTGGGCGTGGAGGCGGAGATGGAACCCCCTGCCCTTGGGTGGGTGAAATTGGTTCTTGTCGAACGTGGATTTTGAAACCACGCTGACTTTTCTGAACCTGGCGGACCTCTTGAAGATCGCGTTCTTGAAGAACAACGCTAGGGTCGCGTTCTTGAAGAATAACGCGAGGGTCGCGTTTAGTTTTGTAAACATTAGGCCGAGGCCTACGTTTAAACGACGAAACAGACCCCTGAGGGTCATGTTTTGGTTGAATGCGCCCCTGAGGGTTACGTTTAGTTGGTGGAACAGACTTCTGAGAGTCATGTTCTTTTTGAACGCGTACGTGAGAGCCGCGTTTGTCTTTGGCAGCTTCCTTCTGAGGGCTACGTTTTGAAGTAATAACGCGCCATTCAGGGTCGCGTTTCAGCTGTATCAGCCGAGGCTCGTAGTCGGGCTCATTGCCATGAAGAGAACGTTCTGTTTTTGGAACGCTAGGCTCGGGCAAAATTTCAGAAACGCGATCTTCGCGTTGGGCCAACATTCGGCTTTCACGCAAGTGTGCTCATCGTATGGATCTTCTCCGTCTGCGAGCGGTGTTCTTCTTGGCTTGTTTCAAAGCCTTAGCAGCAGCGTCGTTGACGTTTACGGAGCTCATCTCCTCTATAGGCCGTTTGTGGCATGAAGCACGTCGTGCTGACGCGGATGTGGGCTTTTCAGCCATCAAAGCTAGTTTAAGCTCCTGGCCGAAGGAGAGGGCTTTCTTCGGCGTTTCAACAACAGAGTTGATCTCCTTGGAGATCTTGCGGACATCACGTTTAGCCTTGGGGCTAAGCGATCCTTTCAACAACAGAGTTGATCTCCTTGGAGATCTTGCGGACATCACGTTTAGCCTTGGGGCTAAGCGATCCTGAGGATAATATCTCCTCGTACTTTGCTTGATCAAACTCTACGACGAGAGTTTCTACAGTCGTTCCCATGATATGGACGTCGGACTGCGCCACCACTTCTTCATCGGAAAAGCTAGTCTCCAGCAGAGTCGTCATCTTTTGTATGTTGGAAAAATTGTAATGAAGAGAATAAAAGAAAATTGACTTGTATTTCTTTGATTCCGATTACAATCTGATTACAAAAGAGAGGAAAACAAATTTGGTTTTCCCCTTTGTTTAAAACTGGGTTCTTCAAGGTAGCGATGGAGTGCCTCCTTCGATTGTTCACGTCGAATTTGCTCTCCGTTGACGTTCCGACCGTCTTTTATCTCGTGGGAACGATGAACTTCTGTGGAAAGTTTTATGAGTAACTCTTGGACAAGTTTAAGAACTCTGAACGAGTTAGAACTCTATGGATAGAGTTGTTAAAACCGAAAATTTGGTTAATGATCAAGTAAATATTCTGTTGTTGAAGAATCCTCTTAGATTTGATCTTCTGAATTTGATTCAAATCTTCTATCTCCAAGGAATTCGCCTCTCCTGCCTCTCTGTGTGGTTGAGATTCTCCAGAATCCTCTCTGCTGCCTCTTCGTATCCAAAAAAACCAGCCTTTCACTCAGTTGAGTTTGTTGAGTTTTTATTCCTCTCTGCTGCCTCTTCGTATCCAAAAAAACCAGCCTTTCACTCAGTTGAGTTTGTTGAGTTTTTATAAGTGGATAAGAGGTTGTAACTGCCCTCTAAATCCGCTCCTAAGTGGGCGTGATTTCCTCAGATCGTGGGGAAACAGTTCTAAAACCGTTCAGCTCATATTTGAATGAGTCAAACGCCCAATCTGGCGTTCAGAACCCAACATCGCCTCTTAGAATTGAGACGCGAGGTTGGGTATTGGCTAAACACCAATGAACGCGAGGGTCGCTCGCATTTGGTTTATTATAATTTGGAAACGCGAGGGTCGGTGTTGGTTGAATTCCCCCGAACGCGAGGGTCACTCGCGTTTGGCTTGTTATAGTTTGGGAACGCGGGGGTCGCCTGCATTTCCATTATTATGATGTGGGGATGACTTCCGCGTTTTAGAAGGGATTAGTTGATTGTGACCTCTTCTACAGAGCGTTGCAAGGACCGTTGTTCAGTAATCCTAGCTTTAGCTGTTGTGGAATGTGAAAGTCGTCAGATTGTAACATTCAATGTAGATTATGAAGACTGCTGAATAGAGTTTTCATCAGTTGTCGGAAGTGTCATTGAATTGTAACTCTTCCTGATTTATGTGAAAAGTCCTCTATTTGCAGCTTTCGCTCGACGGCACGAAAACTATTTGATTATAGTTTTCATTGTTGGAACTTGACGGGAATCAAACATCCATAGTGACTTTTAGACGAATATTTGCCCACAACTCTCTACCAAGCAACTCACCAACTAAGTCTAACCTTTTATTTCTAAAATCATCACACTGCTCATCAGCATTTCTAATAGTTGCTAATAGTAGTCATGTTGTTGTCGCAGCCATCAAGATCAATCATCTCAGAAATGAGGCCGTGTTTGTAGCGGTTGCAGAGTTGCAGATGCAACGATTAGAAAGTCGTCTGATCATAACTTCCATCTTCGGGGCTTGATGAGGATCTGCTATCTATTGTGATTTTTAGACAGCCTACAAGGTGTTTGTTTTGCCTGGACAAAACACACTTCAGAATATACAGGAGCGATTTCGTATCATCCCATGTGTGTTGAAAGGTTTTGATATGCCGTTATGATGCTCGTGTATAGTAACGCATATCTCTTTTACACACGTGGTAGATAGAGAATTGTCGTACCTGTTATGAGGTGGCGATTATATCTTATGGAGTAAGATATATTGCCTTCTCTAAAATTTCAGGACTATTCTTACACAATTTATGTGTGTCTTTTTTATCAGTCCATTTTCCTTCTGCAATTTTCACTGTCGATGAGGTTACGGGCCAAAGTAGTACTACCCACTCCTATTATGAGGGGATTCCGCTAATTGAATCAGCCCCCCAATTCAAGTTAGACTACAGCGAAGGGGCCAGAGAGTTGATCCGGCGAGGTAGTTGTCGTATTCTGCGACGGTTAATCACGGATGCAACCTTAATTTCATAGCAATACTCGAATCAATGCATAAGGAAGCCAGATTTCTTGTTTGGTGACTCCGTAAAAGATCCGGAGATCGTTTCTTGCAGGCCTGCGCAGTGGTTATATGGGAGTGGGTCATTGTTCTTATATTTGCCTTGGATTCCTCGGGAGCATTCACTCTTAAAGTTCTGAAACTTATCAGTTGGACGTGAAATGTTCTGGAGGTTGACCGAAAACCACGAGCGTATTCACTGTGGTTTCATTGGAAAGGAAGCCACCCCGGGTTCCAGTGACAGGGCTTCTGTGCGAGGACTTCATCCGGGTATCTTAGGTCAAGACAATATACCCCAGAATGAAAAGATAGCACATGCAAACACCGTGAAGAATCGGTTAGCCGTAGCGGGAAAGAAACTATCCAACCAGAACTTTAGATGTTATGGATGAGTCCATTACTTTGGAGACAAGTGGTGGACCAGAATGACCCGATATGTGTTGAATCTTGCCGGGTCAGAAAAGTGTTCGAATCTGGGTTATAAAGCTCGCACAAAGCGAAGAAATGCTTCGCGCTAACAGGCAACCCATACATGGTGGCACGAACGGGTGCATACAGACCACAAGCGTGCAACTCCTCGCTCCATCGGCTCAAGACGTACTTCGTCATGCGAGTCCATGACCCGATATGTGTTGAATCGCTGGGGACGAGAATTGGCAGAATTAGGGTTATTGGTCCCGATCCGTGCCACCATGTATGGTCTACAGATCAGTGTAGGTCATTTCCTCTGTTTATTTGAGATTTACAACCCTGACACCAATACATTCTTCACCAAGAATGGAGAGCTCGGGTTACCATTGCATGAAATGATGAAGGTTTCTGGTTTGCCCATAGGTGATGTCCCGTATCAAGAATTCTTCCCAACTGCCAGTCAGTTGAATAAGATGAAAGATCGGTCCACTGTGACCCACGATACTTTATGGGAACTGACTTGTCATTATCATATAGCTATGGCTGAGATGGAGACTAGAGCTAAGAAGAAATCTCCCCAGGTTAGCTTAAAACAATTTTCCGATTATTTGTTCAAGAACCTTGATAATCGTTCGAAAGAGGTGCGTGGATTATCTCCATTGACTCCAAATGAGATTAACCGGCTGTTAGAGAAAACGAACGCACAATCTTATACCTCTCGCTCAGAAGACGGGTTTCCCCATGGTACTAAATTTCGTTCTTATCTGTGGCAAGCTAGTGTTCCGATCAATCCTACTACCCTGCTAGCAGGCTTTCTGGCCTTATGGCTGAAAAGGTGTGTTCCTCACCAACCCTCCGATTCGATGCCGATCGAGGTGTTGTATCCAGCTGTCCAATTAGTTACAGGTCGCAAGTTATCCTTGCTTCCTGCTATGGTGGCCGGCATTCATAGTGGATTGTAGATGGTAAAAAAATACCTCTGATGAGCCTACAGGAAATTCGCCCACAAGAAGTCGCCTGCCTAAACCGCATGTCGGAAGTCGAATAATACTCGCCACGACGCCCATACACTGCGTGAGATGAAAACGCTCCAGAAGGATATTGTAGACGGTAAAAAAATACCTCTAATGAGCCGACAGGAAATTCGCCCACAAGAAGTCGCCTGCCTAAACCGCATGACCGTCAAATGTGCTCGGTTCCAGATTCGCCTGGATAATCGACTCGCTTGCACGAGTCGAGATCAGTTGAAATAGCGGAAGTTCGCCTTTCACGCGATTCGCCTGCCCGAGTCCAAAGACGAATCCGCCTGCAAACCTCAAGGCCACTAGCATAGCTGAGTATCCGTTACCCCACGTGCGGGGATGGGCCATCCCATCTCTCTCGACCCGAAGAGAGAGGGCACAGTACCCCCAAACCGTCAAACGGCCGCTCACAGTACGAAGGCCTAGACAGGTGTCGAGTCAACCTGAGCATTCATAAATGCGCTCACAGTACGAAGGCCTAGACAGGTGTCGAGTCAACCTGAGCATTCATAAATGCGACTCACCTTAGCTGTCTGAGTCAAGAGCTGGATCCGCCGGCACTCGGCAGGTTGGCTAGACCCACTCGAGTATTGTGCACCTACTTCGCCGCCTCTCCTGACCGGAGAGGAGAAAGCACCGTGCTCAAAGCACGTCGGGCGGTCACGCACAGTACGAGTGATCGGACAGACACCTCATCGATCTGCGAACTCATAAATGTGGTTCATTAATGCTGGTCAAGTCCACTCAGATAGCATACGGCCGTTGCCTCATACACAAGGATGGGCCTTCCCATTTTAGGTGACAGGACATAAAGCACAATCCCTCGAATGACCATTCATGGTATCGAGGAGCAGCTAGACGTCTCTGAAGAAGATATGGTCACATCCCATAATTCAAGGATGAGTCAAGCTGTCCTTCTTCCATTTAAAAGCCCCTTCCAGCGCACTGGAGGGGAGGTCGCAAATTTAGAGAAAAAGAGTTGAGACCAAGCTCTCTGCATAATCTTTGCATTGCAGCACCGCTGTCTAGTTCCGAGCTCCGATCGCCGGCGAACTAAGCAGACCCAAACTCCCTCGAGTTGAGCTTCTACTGCGAACTGAAGCTCTCCAGCAACCTCGATCGAACGGTCCAAGGGAAGCAGACTCGACACGAGCATCGAGCAAAGCATCCTATAGCCACCTAAAGTCCCCACACAAAACAAAGAGGGCATTCCCTCTGCTTCTGTTGTAACCATTTGATTATTAGTTTGTAATAAGCTTTCTTATTAATACAAACAAGCACTCCCTATTTTCGGGAAATCAAATTTACACCATACAGAAGATGGCGACCACAATGGGAGAAGCTGTTTCATTGAGTGAAATGGTGGTGGCTCAGTTCGATGAGGTTGCTGTTGGGACAACCGTGGAGTCCCTAGAAATCAAGTTCGACCAAGCCAAGTACGAAGAGTACTTGTCTTCCTCCTCCTCTGGTGGCGATGCGTCCCGCAAGCGCCACAGAGTCATACGCCGAGGCCGACCTCAAACGGTCAAAGCCTCTACGCCTGAGGGTTCCACCCGAGTCTCATCGGGGGAACCCACGCGGTGATGCTCTCCTCGCTGGGAGAGCTAGCCAGCAGCAGCGGCAAACGCTCGTCAGACAGGAGGTCCAAACCTCCATTTCTCACAATGGCCTGAACCATCATACAGGCCCGAGAAACACTAGACGAGAAGGCAAACTGCCCGACGTCGGAAGACCCTCCAATTCAGGAGCGCCGACTGAGGAAGGCAAGGCCACCCGCTCAAGAGGACTTCGCTTCTCAGGTCATATCCCTGATGCGAATAAACCACACCGAGCGAACGAGCCTACCCGAGTAGGCGAATCCTTGAAGGCTGGCGAGCCTCGCCATAATCATTCGGCGGATAAACGTAAAAGTAGAGGGGTAGGCGATTCCTCGCGAACCCACTCTTCCAAACGAAGGGTTGAAACCCGCCAACGTACTGGAGTTCGCTCAAGCGCGAAGACTCGCCAGTCAAGGCGAGATCGCCCGACTCCAGCACCAAAGCATTCCACCAAACGCGCACCAGAGAGCGCGTCCAAAAATCCCTCGTGCGCTCACACGAGCGACTTTTCTGAAGCTGGGGGTTGTCACCAACCGCCCACAGAAGACCTTAGGGAATACTTAACTCGCAAACGCACTATGCAGGAGGCAAATCCTCAGTGCCACTGCGAGAGACTCATCCACACGGTCCTCGCCGACTGCCAATGCGTTGGAATGGCGAGACCTTCGGTGTTCGAGAGACTGTCGCAACAGTCTTCTCGGCCAAAGCCCTCTCGTCGAAGGCGTCATCACCAGAAAAGACGCGCTGCTGAAGACCTGGAGCTCTCATCCGCCACAGTTAACATGACGGACAAGGGGAAGGCGGTACTCTCGTACTCGCTAGACTCGGACTCCGTCCTGAGACCTAACACTCGGTTCGCTCGACGCCGGCAAGAAGGCATATTCCAGCGAACCCGTAGTCACAGGGGGGCAAGTATTGGGTTTGACTATTCCACCTTGATACCCCCCTCCTGCGGTGAAGACGAGGTTCATTCGGCGGCGGCCACATCCCAGACCTCGCGTTCAAGTCAAGACGCGCAGGCGAGAGTGCACATGACCGAACTCAACACCGAGCAGTCGATGGCTCAAAAGCTGGTAGAACAGCAGGCAACCATTGACTCTCTAAGAGAGATGATGGAGCAACTGCTGAACAAGAAGAAGAAGAAGAGGACCCAACGCCCCTTACCCCGGCAAACTAGGGACAAGGAGTGGGTACCTCCTCACCGACCAACGGCTGAGACGGAGGATGATCGATACACACTGGGGATAGCACCCGTGACAAAAGATTCGACGAGTTCCAGGACCAGCTCAACGCGCTGAAGCTCCAGCAAAACATGAACAAGCTGGGGGTGGTACGTCCCTATCCCATCGAATGGGACACGGTCCCATACCCAGCAAAGTTCAAGCCAATCAGCTTGGTACAGTTTGATGGCAAGGGATCACCCTCTCAGCACATATACTATTTTATGGCGCAGACCGGATTCCTTACGGGGAATGACGCCATCCTCACTCGACTATTTATAGGTACCCTCAAGGGGGTGGCCTTTGAATGGTTCCGCAAACTGGAGCCCGGCTCTATCAAGGCATGGGCCGACGTCGAGAAGTTCTTCCTCGCCCGCTTCTTCGACGACTACACGGAAGTGTCGATGGCCACTCTCCTCGCTGAGAAGCAGCGGAAATCGGAGTCGGTCAACGACTTCGTGAAGAGATTTCGGAATCGATCAGTCCACTGTCGGGACCAAGTTTCCGAGGCGACGCTGATTGAGATGTGCCGCAACAATCTGTCGATCCATATCCTGTCCAAAATAGGGGCAGTAGAGACCCGGACTTGGAAGGAGCTTGTTCGCCAAGGCGAGCAAGTTGAAAATATGATCAAGAGGCTGGAGGCCGAAGAGCCGCAGTCCAAAAAGGGAGCAGCAGAGCCAACTGCGCCAAAGAATCCTCCTCGGTCGAGGGGAAAAGAAATCATGGCAGTCGACACCGCCCCGGCACCAAAGGCTACAAACCTAGGCAATTTGAACCACGCCCCCAGCGGCAATATGATTTCAAAGAAGACCAGGTGGTGGCGACTTTCGACACCCTACTCAAGAGTGGGCGAATTAAGTTGCCAGAAGCCGCCAAGCCTGAGGAGGCGGACAAAACCGGTGACCCAAGTTACTGTGCATATCACAGGTTCCTTGGCCATCACACAACCAAATGTTACGTCCTCAAGGACAAGCTCCAAGCCCTCTACGACGCAGGGGTTTTGAAGAAAGAGAAAGTCCAGAAGCAAGTGACTACGAACATGGTCACTTTAAGCTTCGGGACAGGTCTCCCAGAGGTTTAAGCCCCTGCAGGGGTAATCCCTATCCCCAAGACAGTCTTGAAGATCACTAACGATGATCCTCACCACCAGCGGGAAAAGGGTTTGGTCCCACAAACTCTGCCAGATGGGCAGGTGATGTGGGTCCATCCAGACCTCCTCCATGACGAGCAGTGGACTGCACAGCCTTCCAAGGAGGCTAAGAGGAAGCACTGCAACGTTGTCTCCGCCATCCTAGGTAGAGATGACCCGGCGATGACTGCCCTAACCGACTCTGAAGAAGACACTAACGTCTTCGCCACGAGGGCAGGAAAAGAATTCATGAAAAAATATCCCGCGAGGGCGGAGAACCTAGCAGGACCTCCCGCGAGGCCAGTCGCAGCAACCCCTCCCAATCAGGACGGACCAAGCACAAGCCGCCAGCCTTTCCGGTTCAACGTGCTCGCGCAACTGAAAAGCATTCCCGCGCGAATCACCATGTACGACCTCCTCCGGTTGTCCAGGTCTACCCGAGAGGCCCTCCAAGAGGCGCTGGCCGACTCAGAGGCGTTCTATACCCATTTCTCGAAAGAAACGGAGGCAGAACAGGGATGTGCAACTTGCTGCCAAGTCTCTGAAAGACGAGTCCCGCGCATTACTTTCACCCCTAAAGATATGCTCATCAAGAGCACATCTCACGATCGGCCGCTGTACTTCACAGGATACGTCGGCTCATCGAAAGTGGATCGGATTCAGGTCGATCCAGGGTCCGCGCTGAGCATCGTGCCCCTGAAGTTGATCAAGCACTTGGGGATACCGCCAAAGAGCCTCTCCTCAACTGCGACTACCATCTTCGGCTTTAACGCCACGGGGACTCGGCCGCTCGGCAAAATCCGCCTGAAATGTCGGATAGGCGACATGAAGACGGAGGTGACGTGCTACGTCATCAACGCCGAACCCTCGTACAACATACTTCTGGGACGCCCATGGATCCATGGCAACAGGATAGTCCCGTCCACATTACACCAGTGCTTGAAGTATGTGGACAACTATAAACGAGTCAGGACAGTAGTGGCCGACAAGCAGCCCTTCAAAGGCGTCGAAAACTACTTCACGGATTCCCTGTTGTACCAGGACCCCGACGCGCCACCAGCGGAGGAGCCAGAGAGCGGCAACGAGGCGGATAGCGAGCCTGAATACGGTGACAGCTTAATTCTGAATGACTTTGAGTCAATTGTAATTGGTTACGAGAGTCACCATGTAACCAACGCTGTTCAGGCGGAAAAATTTATCGTGAATGAGAAATCCGACTTTGCTTATTTGTCGTCTTGTTCCACGTCCGAAGATGATGCGCCGAATGAACTATGGTCGAGGCTCTACAGTGAGCCTTCCATACACTTACCGGTATGCTCGTCATACGCCGCCAAGACGCAGCCAATCAGGTCATCGCAAGCTGTGTTCGTCGTACCGGCCCGAAATAATTATCGAAAGGATATTATTTTCGGTCGGATCGATCATCCACTGCGCACGCTATGGGACGAATCCGAGGACGAGGACCAGCCGTCCCTAGTTGCAGTACAGTCGAGTTGCGAGACGGCAATGATGAGCGACATGGGTAGCGAGCCTCACAGCTTGGAGGGCCTAAATTACGGTCGAGGACGTAAGACGGTCATCGAACCCACGCTCGTCCGCAAAGGAAAGCCGTCAAATTACTTCAACAGAACTCGGAGAGGCTTAGCTACTCCTCCTCCTCGTCGGAGCTGTGCTTTTACGTCGACGAGGACTCCGATTATGCATGTTCGGGGGACCAATCGTCGACGACCTCGGCTTGGACTCAGATGTCAGCGTGAGGGATCCTTTTTGATGGCCTTACAGTCAACATGGCTACAGTAGACCCTGTCGAGATGGCGGAGGAACGAACAACTTCCACTCTATGACGAGACATGGGATCGCCATGTTAACGCCCAGTGGAACAGTCGCTTCGAACAGCGCGAACCACCAACCGAAGACGAAGTCCTCCAGGTGAACATGGGTACTGAGGCGAATCCCAAACCCATATTCATCAGCAGCAGTCTGCCCCCACAGGAAAAAGAGGACCTCATTGCCCTCATACAGGAATACATCGACGTCTTCGCCTGGCACTACGAGGACATGCCTGGTTTGGATCCGCGGGTCGCCACGCATCGTCTCAACATCAGCCCTGACGCCAAACCAATCAAACAACAGCAGAGGCGGTTTCACCCCCAGATCATGGAGGCGATCGAAGCTGAAGTAAAGAAGCTGATCGAATCCGGTTTCATTAGAGAGGAGCAACACCCCGACTGGGTGGCGAATATTGTTCCGGTCTTGAAGAAGAACGGCAAGATCCGCATCTGCATCGACTTTAGGAACCTCAACGCCGCGTGCCCTAAAGACGAATTCCCTCTGCCCATCACGGATGTCATCATTGACAATACGTGCGGATTCGAGAGGATGTCCTTCATGGACGGCTTCTCGGGGTACAACCAAATCAAAATGCACCCCGAAGACGAGAAACACACTGCATTCAGAACTCCCATGGGGGTGTATTGCTATACCGTCATGCCTTTCGGGCTCAAGAACGCCGGCGCAACCTACCAACGCGCCATGAGCATGATCTTTCGAGATCATCTGCGAAAGACGGTCGAATGCTATGTGGACGACTTGGTCGTGAAAAGTCGCCATAAGGAGGATCACCTCCAAGACTTGAAGGCTATGTTCGAACTCATGAGGACTCATCAGCTCAAGATGAATCCTACCAAGTCATTCTTAGGGATGTCTAGCGGTAAATTCCTCGGTTTCGTCATCACGACGAAAGGGATCCGAATTGATCCAGACAAGGTGCGAGCTATTCAAGAGCTCCAACCACCCCGAAATCTTAAAGAGCTGAGAGGCCTTCAAGGACGACTGGCTTATATCCGAAGATTCATCTCGAATCTCTCGGGCAAGTGCCAACCCTTCTCTAAGCTGATGAAGAAAGGTACCTCCTTCGTCTGGGATGAGCCATGCCAAAAGGCTTTTGAGGAGATCAAAGCTTATCTCTCAAATCCGCCTGTCCTTGCGGCGCCAATCTCAGGAAGGCCATTCCTCATATACATACGGGCTATGGAACATTCTCTGGGTGCCCTCTTGGCTCAGAACGATGATGCAGGCCACGAGCAAGGCATCTACTACCTGAGCAGAACCTTGCAGGGCGCCGAACAACGGTACCCAATGGTCGAAAAGGAGTGCCTAGCCTTGGTGTTCGCCATCCAAAAGATGCGGCACTACTTAGTTGGCCAGACGATCCATGTCATTTCCCGAATGAACCCCATTCGAGTCTTCATGACACAACCTGCAGCGTTAAACTGGCGCCTGGCCAGGTGGGCGCTTCTGCTCTCTCAATACGACATCCACTTCATGCCGCAGAAATCAGTCAAGGGACAAGCCATCTGCGATCTCATGGCTAGTCACCCGCTGGGGGTGAAGACCGATCTATTTGAAGATCTGCCAGATGAACCTCCCGAAGCCAATGTGACTTCTTCACCAGAGGTGTGGCAGATGTACTTCGACGGCGCGTCTCGCGCATGTGCGAGCGGTTCTATCTCTGCAGGAGTGGGGGTGGTCCTCACCTCTCCGCACGGCCATGTGTTACCCCGAGCCTTTTCCTTAACGGAACCGTGCACCAACAACGTAGCCGAATACAACGCGTTGCTCATAGGGCTCGAGTTGGCCAAAGAGTTAGGGATAAAGCATCTGGAGGCTTATGGCGATTCGCAACTCATTGTTAAACTAATGACTGGCGAATATGAAGTCAGGAATGAAGATCTTATCCCACTCCACAAGGCGGCTGTCAGACTGGTGGAGTTATTCGAGAGTTTCCGCATTGAGCACGTGCTCCGCTCCAGGAACACTCATGCAGATGCCCTCGCATCCTTGGCAACCAATTTGGCCCAGCCTTTGGGGACGGCCCAAAGGGTCACAGTCGCCAGCCGAAAACTCTTTCGACTAAAAGACGTCCCGGAGGCGAACGCCACTCATCAAACGCCAGATCAGCCTAATCAAGAAGACTGGCGTCTCCCGATCATCGACTATGTCTTATACGGCATATTGCCCGAGGACTCAAAGGAACGAGAGTCCATCCGACGATGTGCCTCGCGGTTCTACTACGATTCAACCACTAAAACGTTGTATCGAAGATCATACGATGGCTTATTGCTTCGCTGTCTTTCAAAGGCGGAGGTGCAAGAGGCCATACGCGAAGCGCATGACGGCGTGTGCGGAGCCCATCAACCTGGACCCAAACTTTGGGATCGCCTACGGAGGATAGGCTACTTCTGGCCTGGGATGGTTACTGATGCAGTCGCTTATGCCAAGCGATGCTACGAATGTCAAATCCACGCCAACTATATGCACCAGCCTCCGGAGGACCTGCATCCGACAAGGGCGTCTTGGCCCTTCGAGGCATGGGGGATGGACATAGTTGGGCCAATTTCTCCACCATCGGCGAAAGGCCATCGCTTCATCCTCGCAATCACCGATTATTTCTCTAAATGGGCAGAAGCCATCCCCTTAAGAGAAGTCAAGACTAGCGACGTGATCAAATTCATCAAGCACCATGTCATATACCGATACGGCGTACCCCGGCGTATCATTCATGACAATGACACGCAATTCGTTAGCCATGCCTTCACCAGGTTCTGTGACAAATTCCGAATACAGAACCTCTCTTCCACGGCTTACAATCCTTCAGCGAATGGTTTGGCTGAAGCTTTCAACAAAACGATCATCAAGATCTTGACCAAGCTGACTTCCACTAGCAAGCGCGACTGGAATGAAAAGCTAGGCGAGAGCCTGTGGGCATATCGTACGACGGTTCGCACACCGACCGGCACCACGCCCTACTCATTGGTATACGGCTGTGAAGCCGTATTGCCATTAGAGATTCAGATCCCATCCCTCCGCGTCGCCTTAGCGACAGGAATGACAACTGAGGAGAATCACCAACTACGACTCGCAGAGCTCGAGGCGCTGGACGACCAACGACTAGAAGCCCAGCAGCACATTGAGTTCTATCAAGCTCGAATGGCCAAGAACTTTGATAAGAAAGTTAAGCGCCGAGCCTTCAAAGAGGGAGAGCTCGTGCTCTCCGTTCGCCGACCAATGATCCTCACTTCCAAGAAGAAGGGGAAATTCCAGTCCAAATGGGAAGGACCATTCGTGGTAGAGACAGTCTACTCGAACGGCGCCTATCGCCTCGTCAAACCGAATGGCGATAAGATCATGATGCCCATCAACGGCAAGTATCTGAAGAAGTACTACCCCTAGTTCTCCTTCGCAAACTCCCACGAGTGCACGAGTCTAAACTGGCCCTCACACCCTCCAACTGGTACACGAGGCTAAACTGTTCCTACTTTACCCACTCTGGCGAAAGCCTCTGGGGGAACTCAATTCGCCTATCTTCTCCAATGAGATGACGGATCCACTAAAGTCGCTCATATCACGACAAACCCATTCAATTCGCCTATCTTCTCCAATGAGATGGCGGATCCACTAAAGTCGTTCATATCACGACAAACACATTCAATTCGCCTATCTTCTCCAATGAGATGGCGGATCCACTAAAGTCGTTCATATCACGATAAACACATTCAATCCGCCAATCTTCTCCAATGAGATGGCGAATCCACCAAAGTCGTTCCAATCACGACGTTCCCTGTCACGTTAACATTAAACCTCTGACAAAAATCACTCTCCAATCCTCTTCCAAAGGATGGTGGGTCCTCAAAGTCGTTCCAATCACGACGTTCCCTGTCACGTTAACATTAAACCTCTGACACAATCCACTTACCAATCCTCTTCTGAAGAATGGTAGGTCCCCACAGTCGCTCCAATCGTGACACGACCCCATCAAGGTTAATGATCACCTCTGATGATTGGTGCCGTTATTCCTACGAATAGCACAGCCTAAGTAATGGCCTACCACGTGACGTGCTATTACTTCTGTCAATAGTCATACTCCTACGTCCCTGAACTATTTGACCTCTCCCAGATATTCTAACATTCCCTTAGAATAACTGATGCGTAGTAGTCTACCATGCGATGGCTCCTACCACAATCAATTGTCACATTCCCAAATGACGACAATTGTCGAAGGTGGTTCGACAGATGACCTGTCTGCCAGTTCCCCAAGCAACAACTCGCCGAGAGGCAAGTTGAGATTGAAGTCCTTCAGTTGGCCGCAGGAACGAGCGGTTGTTCTTTACTGTAAGCCAAGTGCTGCTCTCTTAATTCCATTGAAGCTACAACGCGAAGATCGGAGTTAACCCGATCCCACACCGTGAGCAACAGAGGGCAGAGCAAGAGCCTAAAACGACTAAGTCCAAAGCAAGATAGTCGAGGGCTCACCAAATTCAACTCAGATGCTAGACAGCACAGACAAAAAAAAAATTAAGAGACTGTGCATGCAAAGCAAGGATAAGCAAAATAAGCAAAAGAGCCACAACGGGCTAAGATTTACATAAGTTTTCAGTTTAACTGTGATGCCCGAGGCACCAATTAAGTTAACAAAACAAACAAAAGAAAAGAGGACCTAGACAGCGCGGGCGTTACAGAAATTTTAGCAGGCTAAAAGAGCCAATCTTGGCCTTGATCGCCGCATGCTCCGCCGCACGTCGGGTCCTCGCCTACTTCTTCCCCCTCATTGAGGACCGACACGCGGCAGAATTGGGCCGTCAGAGTACGGAGCCCTCGATGAATGCACGCTATCATCGCCGATACCAGGGAATAAGACTTCCCGTGAGTTAAGCAAACCGCCGGATACACGACCTCCACAGGAAGAGCCTCAAAGGAGTGAGTGGGGATTACGCACCTCTTCAACCATAACATGAGGTACCCCGCGAGCAACGCCTTCCCCGAGATGAGAAACTTCGCCTGATGATGGAATGAGTGAAGGACCGTACCAGACTTAAATCCGCCCTCGTCGCGGTCAAGAGTCATGGTGCTTCCTTCTTTAGCTGTCCTCGCCTCCACTTCGGGCTGGTCGCACGCGCCTAACGGGAGAGCGGGCTTCCCCTTGACATCGTTCCCTGGGAACAGATAATCAGCCCAATTCTTGTAGCTAATCCCCGGGGTCTTCTTCTTCTTTCCTTTGTGATCCGATGCCCCTAAGGTACTCAGGCAGATGTGGTAGTGGCAGAGTAACTCCCACAGAGTTTCAACCGCTAAAGGGGAATGGTTCGACAGCTGATCAATCTCATCTTGATCGGGGACGTACTCCTCGTAAGGGAAGTCTCCCAGAGGCAGCCCCGACACGTCGTACATCTCGTGAGGGGTGATACCAAGCTCACCATTGGGGGTGAAAAATGTGCCGCTTTCCGCGCAATACAGTTCCAGGATGCTATGGAACTGAGAAGCGTTGATCCGCAGGCCGTGTCGAGTGGCTTCGATGGCCACATACAGCTCTGTGTCCTTGAGGTCAGCATTTTCGGCCAGAACATAGTCGGTGATCTTGGACCACCACGTGTCGCTGCCAGGTGCAGAATAGACCCACCCCGGGGCTCTAAAGTCCTTCGGGGGAAAGCTCCCACCAGCTTGAAAGAAGCGGTGACGGAAGGTCTCCGCCACCGCTGTCGACTCCCCCACGGAGTTCATCGTCCGAGGGATGGCGAAGGACCGCAGCTCGACGATCGAAAACCCTCTCGACATGCTGGGGAGGTAGTAATGGGTCCCCTCTACCGTGCGGTACCACCGGCTCTCTTTGAGCAGCAGGGCGGAAGGGTCGGTCATGGAGTCGCCAAACAAAAATTGAGGTTTCGGCAGCTCTGCCCTGGCCTCATCTGTCAGCGCCGCGTTGGTTGTCAGCTCGCGTAGGGTCAAATGATGACCATCCGAGACCCTCTGTATCAGACCATGCGGCTTATCAGCGGTGAACACGGGTACTGGAGCCAAAGAGGGAAACCGAGAAGGTGCTGCGTAGCTCGTAGCCCCGACGTGGCCGACGGCCACACCCTCGGGAAAAGCCTCATCGGAAAAGGTCGCTGCAACAAGAAATAAAAAATCAATCGAAACAAAATCCGCTGTAGGGGCAAAATCGCCCATCAAACAGAGGCGGGCGAAATCGCCTGTCGAAAGGGGGAACCCACTTCGAACGAGGTCTATCCGTACAGAGGACACCCCCCTCTAACAAGAAAGGGCCGAACTCGCCTATCGGAAAGGGAGTTCGCCTCTTTCCCGCTGAAGGATTTGCCCGCGGAGACAGTAATCATCCCCTAAGGGCAAATAGAGCAAACCTTACCCCAAATCGGGGAAGCTACCAAGCATAGTGAACAACACTTATCTCCCTAAATCCGACACCTAAGACCCACAAGAGGTCGTCCAGCGAACCCATCAACGTACCTGGGCGCGACTCCAGAGCACTGGCAGGCATGCCGGCGGAGAGACGGTCGGAGTAACGTCCGGGGCCTGCACCCCTCACTTTGCACCTCTTAGATTTCGGAGCCATTGTAGGAGGAAGCGGGAATTCTTTCCGTGGAAGTTCCTTTCGAGATTTGAGAGCATGATAACTCCCAAAAAAGGAAAATGGCTGGTTTAAAAGGGCGGAGTTGCCCACGTGGCCACGACTGCCCTCGAAAGGCGAAAACCCTAACGGACAGAAGACGTGGCCATGATCAAATTCGACGGCCTAGATCACCCTCGGTATATCGAAGGAACCGAGATTGGGGGTTGCATCCGACGGTTGAGTTTGAAAACCACGGCCACGATGCGTCATGAGGCGAAACACACGAAAATCGTGTTGTCAGGTCACAATCGCCACGACCCGACGAGACCGCGCCGCCTTAGCTGGGAAGCACGAAGCTCTATCGTCAGACACGTGGCTCATCTCCCGTCAGAACCGGTTCCGCCTCAAAAGGGAGGGATTCCGCCTAGAAATACTTAGCCTGACCCCATGAGTCGCGCGAAATTTGGCTCCCAAAGACTAATTTCGCCTTGACGATTCATTCGCCCTCAAAGGTAAAATTACGAATGAAGCCCATAGATTGACCTCGCTTAAACGGTTAAACCCACGCCTCAGACGGCTAAGGGTTAGAGCAGAAATCTTAGCATTAAGCCTAAGAGAAACTGTTCAGCAACTCATCATACTGAGGGGAATAGTATGGCTAGCCCGATTCAAACGGTAATCGGTAAAGGCACATCAAACCCGTTGATAGCTGAGGGTTTGCTAAAAATCCTAAAAGAAATCAAATGCGCTTGCTTCGCCAAGAATTTCTTCATTCAAAGTATTCCAGACCACACGCAAGCCAGTTTAGGTCTGAAAACTTTGAAGGGGGTCTTGTAGACGGTAAAAAAATACCTCTGATGAGCCTACAGGAAATTCACCCACAAGAAGTCGCCTGCCTAAACCGCATGGCCGTCAAATGTGCTCGGTTCCAGATTCGCCTGGATAATCGACTCGCTTGCACGAGTCGAGATAAGTTGGAATAGCGGAAGTTCGCCTTTCACGCGATTCGCCTGCCCGAGTCCAAAGACGAATCCGCCTGCAAACCTCAAGGCCACTAGCACAGCTGAGTATCCGCTACCCCACGTGCGGGGATGGGCCATCCCATCTCTCTCGACCCGAAGAGAGAGGGCACAGTACCCCCAGACCGTCAAACGGCCGCACACAGTACGAAGGCCTAGACAGGTGTCGAGTCAACCTGAGCATTCATAAATGCGACTCACCTCAGCTGTCTGGGTCAAGAGCTGGATCCGCCGGCACTCGGCAAGTTGGCTAGACCCACTCGAGTACTGTGCACCTACTTCGCCGCCTCTCCTGACCGGAAAGGAGAAAGCACCGTGCTCAAAGCACGCCGGGCGGTCACGCACAGTACGAGTGATCGGACAGACACCTCATCGATCTGCGAACTCATAAATGCGGTTCATTAATGCTGGTCAAGTCCACTCGGATAGCAGACGGCCGTTGCCTCATATACAAGGATGGGCCTTCCCATTTTAGGTGACAGGACATAAAGCATAATCCCTCGAATGACCATTCATGGTATCGAGGAGCAGCTAGACGTCTCTGAAGAAGATATGGTCACATCCCATAATTCAAGGATGAGTCAAGCTGTCCTTCTTCCATTTAAAAGCCCCTTCCAGCGCACTGGAGGGGAGGTCGCGAACTTAGAGAAAAAGAGTTGAGACCAAGCTCTCTGCATAATCTTTGCATTGCAGCACCGCTGTCTAGTTCCGAGCTCCGATCGCCGACGAACTAAGCAGACCCGAACTCCCTCGAGTTGAGCTTCTACTGCGAACTGAAGCTCTCCAGCAATCTCGATCGAACGGTCCAAGGGAAGCAGACTCGACACGAGCATCGAGCGAAGCGTCCTATAGCCACCTAAAGTCCCCACACAAAACAAAGAGGGCATTCCCTCTGCTTCTGTTGTAACCATTTGATTATTAGTTTGTAATAAGCTTTCTTATTAATACAAACGAACACTCCCTGTTTTCGGGAAATCAAATTTACACCATACATGGATTACGCCAATTAATTTCCGTGCTTACTCAAGAGGGAAAGAAGTCCTCTACCGGCGTATCCGCTCCGAAACTGGAACTACCTTATACATATTTGATGACTTGGCTGGTACTTCACAGGCCAGATTTGATGGAGGCTCCTGAGACGGTGGATCCCAGCCTTCCTCTGTTGCAGAATCTTGAGGGTTGCAAATGGGTTAAACATCGGTGGACAGATATAACAAGGCATTTTAAAGTTCATAAATGTTGGGAATTCTTCCCTTGCTTCCCCCAATTCTCCGGTACATACAATACGACCTTATTGGATGTTGAAGAACCAAGACAGAATCGCACCGTTTTGGATGTCGGGTGCTTTAGATGGCTGATGAACATTCGACCCAGTTATCTAGTGCTCAGGGTGAAAGATGTTTGTCATATTGAACCTTATTTTCCATATCGATTTTCTCGCCAATTCGGCTATGACCAATTGTATGTCGGCAACCAGAATCGTCACCTTAGCGTTCGAGGTGGACTTCTCGATGGGGCGAGAGCTTGGTTTTGGAGCATAGTCGGCTGTACCAATATTGAGTTCGATCTCCCTTTGGAGGTGCCGCCCCTACAGATGACCTTCCTCTATTGTAAATGGCTGATAGCTGCTAATATCGTCACTCGACAAAGGAGGATATCGGACTCAGAAGAAGAGGCAGCCCCGCAGCGTACGACAGAGGCGACCCGTGACACTATGTTATCACCCCGAAGGACAGAGGTTGCCTAATCATCCAGAAAAGGAAAGGAACCAGCCCGCCTAACTGATAGTGAAGAAGAGTTTGATAGCGATGAAACAGAAACTTCTGAGGGGGCGGGTGAGACTAATTCAAGTTCTGAGGAAGCAGCTGGTCTCCCCGATTCTTTCTTTGAGAGAGGACTAGTAAACCCCTCCGTCGCTCCTGCCCAAACACAAAACGCTCCGAAAAGAAGGAGGGAGAGAGTCGTTATGACTTATCCCAATCGGATGACGGTAGAGGTTCTCAGTGGAGATGAAGAGGATGAAGAGGATACAGTGCCTCTTGCTCATCGGCGAAGGTCACGATCTTCCACTCAAGCTCAAACCCAAGCCCTTCCCGGAGTTGAATTGCGTACCAAACATCGTCACGAAGTATCTGGGATTCAGGATGAATCACGCCCATCGAAAAGACAAAAGAAGGCCGCTTCTAAGCCACGTGTTCGTCTTCTTGCTTTAGAGGAGACATCTGCCTGTAGCGCTTCTTTAGATGAACAAGGTAATAATTCGTCTTTATTGCTCTCATACTTCTTAACGCTCGAACTCATTCCATACTCAACTTCTGTAGGGAGTCAAGAAGAGGGAGAATTTCAAGTTGAAGCTGCTTCTCCCGGTGGTATGGAGGCTGAGGAGCCCAGCTTCGTCCAACAAATGCAGGATGCTTTGAAAGACGAAACAGCTGGTGTTCCACCAACTTCTGACATTGATCCATCAGCTTCAAACACAGGTACTGATCTTTCTCTATTCGGAAGATAATTCCAAGAAATGAATGAGTCGGACCGTGTGCCTCCTCTAATGACTTGTACGCTTTATCTCCTTTTAGTCAAACTAAAAGAAGCGGGTGTAGGTAGTGGAGCTCTCGAATCCGTCCTGGTCAACGAAGGTAAAATTAATCTTCGTTTTGAGCAAATTCGTCTAAATTTATATGTTATTTATGGCTCAACACATTCTGTAGATGCCATAATGAATTAATCAATTGAAGGAGAAACTACCCATGCCACTAAAGCCGAAGATTTTAATGATTTCGACTTTAATCTTGATATCTCAGAGGACGACCATCAGCAGATGATACAGCTACAATCACCGGAACTTCTGATCAACCTGAGGGTCGTGACCATTCGTCATGGGTAGGAACTAAAGTCGACTTTCAATCATCTATTCCTGAATCCCAACCTGCTACTCCTGCGGATCCCATGATGATAGAAATTACTGTCACCCCCCAAATTAGTCCTGTCGCAACAAAAGCGAGACCAACTAAAGAAATCGGTACGTCGGCAGATGTTGTGACTAGAGTTGGTGAGTTTTATCCATCATTTGTTTTAAATTTCTGATTAAGGTTCCATTATACTCATTGTGATTCTCTTGTTTGCAGAATACTCTCCCAAGGAACCTCTTAACTTGGACCCGGAGTTCTCTGATGTTTTAGTTGAGACATCGTCTAATGTAGCGGGTGCGTCAACGACTGCCATTCTTGAACCAACCTTGGTTGTTCAGGAAGCCGGACTAACATCCTTGGGTGAACAAAGTCATGCTGAAGGCTCTTCCGTCAAACTTGGTATGCTTCAGCTCATTGTTATGTATGCATATATATGTTCTGTACTGACTTATTTGCCATCATCGCAGCTCCTTCATCATTATCAAATCATATCCAAGCTCTGTTGGCATATGAGGATCCGGATAAGACTGTCATTTGCTCTGATCTCCAAGGCTTCATCTCCTTTTTGAACGCTATGGTGGATCGCATTCTCTTCAAAGGATCGTATTTTGAGAATTTTAAGAGACCTCTTGAGCGTTATATATCAGGAATCAGAGAGGAAGGATATAATGAGTTAGCCGATTCGATCAACGCTTATTTGGTCGACTTATATATCAGGAATCAGAGAGGAAGGATATAATGAGTTAGCCGATTCGATCAACGCTTATTTGGTCGACTTGAAGCAACATGTTGAACTTCTGAGAGTTAGCCGATTCGATCAACGCTTATTTGGTCGACTTGAAGCAACATGTTGAACTTCTGAAGGCTCTTCACACCAAAGGCGTAACCTCCTTTATTGCTTCTCACATGGACTCTAGGTTGCAAGCGTGGCGTGATTCTCAAAAATCAGCTAACTCTGAACTCCAAAATTTAAGAGCGCGCAGTAATCAACTTAGGGCGAGTGTTGCCAAAAGAACACAAGCCAAGGTCGACCTGCACCGGGACTTAGAGTCGAGTCGAGTGGAAATAGCTCGCTTAGAAGAGCAACTTGTAAAGGCCAAGGATGCTCATGAATTTTTGGAGTCTGAGTTGACAAAGATAACTCAAGTTGAAGAAAACCTGTTTCAGCAATAGAATCTTCAGGATAAAATACTTGCTGAAAAGGAACAAGAGGTCGCCGAACTTCAAAGTGTTGACGAAGAAGCTTTCAAAATTAAATTGACGGCTGAGCTTGAACAGGCTTATGTGATAGAGCTTTTGAAACTTGAAGATCAAATTCGTCAATATAAACTTTTGTAATTGGAGGACATATCTTTTTGTAGCTTTGTTTGAACACTCTTGGTCAATATAGTGAATCCTTTTGCTCATTGAGATTTTATTATGATTACTCATTCTTGTTTAGAATAAATAATCATAATACTTATAGGATTTTTGGCAAATCCTCAGCCATCAACGGATTTGATATACCTTTACCGATTACCGTTTGAATCGGGCTAGTATGTGAATTATCTAAATCCGTTCCACATATAACGTTGTGCTAAAAGAATTAAACTCTTTTAGACTTTAAACTATAATGTTGAATATATAGGCTACATGTGTTAGATGTAGGCTTATCTCTAATAAGGGATAGAGATAACATCCCCCATGCATGAACGACATGTATTTTAAAATGTAAGTAGGTTGCGTTTCCTATATAGGGCAACGATCCCAACATTATAAAGAAAGAATTGAGTATTCTGTCTTTCAGTCTCTTGCTTGTTGGTAGAGATGAACCCAAAATCGAAGAGGAAGAATTTTATATTCTATCTCCTGGTCTCTTGTTTGTTGGTAGAGATAAACCCGAAATCGGAGAGGAAGAATTTTATATTCTATCTCCTGGTCTCTTGTTTGTTAGTAGAGATAAACCCGAAATCGGAGAAGAAGAATTTTATATTCTATCTCCTAGTTTCTTGTTTGTTGGTAGAGATAAACTCGAAATCGGAGAGGAAGAATTTTACATTCTATCTCCTGGTCTCTTGTTTATTGGTAGAGATAAACCTAAAATCGGAGAGGAAGAATTTTATATTCTATCTCCTGGTGCAAAGGAAACTCGAAGTGGAATTTTCACTTAGAGAATCTGGATTGGTTTGAATAATCCTAACTGTCAAAAGGTTTGATTATTCAATTCAAAAGTGGACTTTTCGCTCACGAAATAGATCGAAAGGAGATTTTGGTTGTGGTCCTAACTGTAGTAAGGTTTGACCAAGTGGGAGTTTTGAGACGATCTTAACTGTAGGAAGGTTTGATCGCTCGATTTATGGACCTCTCGTTCCTTGAAGGAATCGAGAGGGGATTTTGGCTTTGGTCCTAACTGTTTAAAGGTTTGACCAAGTGGGGATTTGAGACGATCCTGACTGCTCAAAGGTTTGATCGTTTAATTTGTGGACCTCTCGTTCATTGAGGGAATCGAGAGAGGATTTTGGTTTTGGTCCTAACTATTTAAAGGTTTAACCAAATGGGGATTTGAGACGATTTTAATCCATGAAGGATTTCAGTGGACCCTCGTCGATCGATTTGATCGGTGAGGGATTTTGTGTGGAAAGATTAACTGTTTACAGATTTGAATCTCATCTCAACAAAAGCTGTAAAAGAACTTTATGATAATCAAGAATGAATTATTCAAACGATCGGTTTCTCATTTAGAACAATTAACTGATCTCGGGTTATCCCAAAATATCCTATACAGGACTCTCTAGGAACTTCCCGTTTTGCATAGGTTATCCTGAACATATTACGGATAATATTTTTTCAGGAACTTTCTATTTATTGGCATCATTAATTTGTTGTCATCCTGGGTAATCAGGCGATAAGTACCGTTTGAATAGACTATTTCTATTACAAACGGTCTTTCCCATTTGGGTTAGAATTTTCCTTTCTTCTTAGAATTGAGAATCATAGGCCTTCGAACAGCGAGAACTAGATCTCCTTCTTTAAAACTTCGTCGTCGGACCTTTTTATCGAAAGCCTGGGAAATTCTAGCTTGATAAAACTCGATTTGTTATTGAGCTTCCAAGCGCTTCTCATCTAACATCTCTAATTCCTCGAGACGTTCTGATGATTTTCTTCCGTCGTCATTCCCGTTGCGAGAGCGATGCGGAGGGAAGGAATTTGTATTTCCAAAGGAAGGACAGCTTCACATCCATATGTTAAAGAGTATGGAGTTGTTCCTGTAGGCGTGCGGACAGTCGTACGATAAGCCCAGAGGGCTTCGCCGAGTTTGTCATCCTAATCTCGTTTATTGGTTTTCACCAGTTTTGCCAAAATTTTGATAATGGTCCTTAATCCCGAATTTGCCGCAGAATTTGATAAATGTGTTGCTAACGAATTTAGGACCATTATCGTGCACTATTCGCCTCGGAACACCATATCGATATATGATATGGTGTTTAATAAATTTGATAACATCACTCGTCTTCACCTCTTTAAGTGGAACTGCTTCTACCCATTTTGAGAAGTAATCGGTGATTGCCAGAATGAAACGGTCCCCTTTAACCGAAGGCGGAAAAATAGGACCCATAATATCCATTCCTCATGTCTCGAATGGCCACGATGTCGCCGAAGGATGCAGATGTTCAGGGGGTTGGTGCATATAATTTGCATGTAATTGACACACTTGACATCGTCGGGCATAGTCGACTGTGTCATTTACCATAGTTGGCCAGTAATATCCAATTCTCCTAAGTCGGTCGCAAAGTTTAGGACCGGGCTGATGTGCACCGCATGTCCCATCATGCGCCTCTTTGAGTGCTTGTTCCGCTTCCTTGTTGGATAAACAACGGAGTAATAGACCATCATACGACCGCCGATATAACATTTGTGCTGTAGCGTTGTAGTAAAACCTCGGCGCCCTTCGCCAAATCGAATCTCTTTCTCTTACATCTTCAGGTAAGATACCATGCAGGACATAATAGATAATAGGGAAACGCCAATCTCGAATTTCGGGTTCAACTCTCGTTGAATGGGCTTCCTTGGCAATCGAATTGTAGATTGGAATAATAAGTTGGTGAGTTCTCACTTTAATTAACTGTTCTGTTTTGGGAGGCTGAGCCAGAGATACAGACAATGCCACCAGTGCGTCTGCATATGCATTTTGGAGACGTGGAACGTACTCAATAAAAAATTCTTCAAACGAACTTGTCATCTCGATGGCCACCTGGTGGTATGGAATCAGATCCCGATTTCTGACTTCATACTCTCCTCGTATCTGATTAACTACCAATTGAGAATCTCCAAAAGCTTCAAGGCATTCGACCCCCAGTTCTTTGGCAAAATTAAGTCCAATTATCAATGCATTGTACTCGGCCACGTTATTAGAGCATGGTTCGATCAGCGAATATGCTCTAGGCAAGACATGATTTTCCGGGGAAACTAAAACGACCCCCACTCCTGAGGAGATTTTAGAACATCCGGGTGCACTTGCCACGTTGGTTGCTCGGGAAGCCCCATCAAAGTATAATTGCCACACTTGTTGATGTGAGGTGGTATTAACTTCGTGAGTTTCATTCGGCAGATCGTCGTACAAGTCAGCTACATCTTTTGTAGGATTTTCCGCCAAAAGATCGCAGATAGCTTGCCCCTTAACTAATTTTTGTTGCTTGAAGTATAAATCATATTACAATAAGAGCAAAGCCCACCTGGCTAAACGCCAATTCATGGAGGCCGGTTGGGTCATGAATACTCGGATTGGGTTTACGTTAGAAATGACATAAATTGTCTGTCCAACTAAATAATGTCACATTTTCTGGATTGCAAATACCAGGGCGAGACATTCTTTCTTGATCATCGGATAACGAGATTCAGCTCCTACCAATGTGCAACTCAGATAGTACACTGCTTGTTCATGACCGTTATCGTCGTCTTGTGCGAGTAATGCACTTAACGAATGGCTCGTCGCTTTAACATAAATCAAAAACGGTCTGCCTAATTTCGGTGCAACGAGAATAGGCGGATTCGCCAGATATGCTTTAATATCTTCGAATACCTTTTGACATGATTCATCCCAAATGAACGACACGCCTTTCTTTGTGAGTTTAGAGAACGGTTGACATTTTCCGGACAGATTTGATATAAACCGACGGATATACGCCAATCGACCTTGCAACCCTCTAAGTTCTTTAAGATTTCTCAGGGGTTGTAATTCATGTATTGCCTTCACTTTATCAGGATCGATATGAATACCTTTTGTGGTGATGACAAATCCAAGAAATTTATCGCTGGACATTCCAAGAAAGGACTTAGTCGGGTTCATCTTTAATTGATGAGTCCTCATAAGATCGAACATCGTCTTCAAATCGTTAATGTGGTCACTTTTATCATGGCTCTTAACAACCAGGTCATCAACGTAGCATTCAGCGGTCTTCCGAAGGTGCTCTTGAAAGATATTCATCATTGCTCTTTGGTATGTAGCTCCGACGTTCTTCAAACCAAAAGGCATAACAGTATAACAAAAGACGCCAAGGGGTGTTCTGAACGCTGTATGCTTTTCATCGTCCGGGTGCATCTTGATTTGATTATACCCAGAAAATCCATCAATAAATGATATTCTCTCAAACCCGCATGTGTTGTCAATGATGACGTCCGTAATTGGTAGGGGAAAGTCGTCTTTAGGACAGGCGGTATTCAGGTCTCTAAAGTCAATACAGATTCTGATTTTTTCGTTATTTTTAAGGACTGGAACAATATTGGCCAACCATTCAGGATGTTGTTCTTCTCTGACAAAGCCTGAATCAATCAGTTTCTTGACTTTGGTTTCTATTGCCTCCATAATCTGCGGACGAAACCGTCTTTGTTGTTGTTTGACAGGTTTAACATCCGGTTTAATGTTAAGGCTGTGCATTGCTACATTTGGGTCAAGTCCCTGCATATCTTCATAATTCCAGGCAAAAATGTCGATATACTCTCTAATGAGGGCAATTAGTTCCTCTTTCTCACCTGGTGGAAGATCACCGCTAATAAATATATGTTTCGGATTATTTTCGTCACCCATATTAACTTGGACTACTTTATCCTCTGTAGGAGGTTCTCTTTGCTCAAATCGATCACCGTATTGGATATTCATATAATGTATCCAGGGATCTTCCCAAGTGGGCAACTGATCATCTCCTTCTATTGTGGAAGGATCAACCGTTGCCATGTTTGACATGAGAGTTTTGAACCTTTCCCCAATACTCACATCAGTTGACATGAGAGTTTTGAACCTTTCCCCAATACTCACATCAGAATCCCAGGTTGAAGTATCGGATGAATGCCCACTCTTATTTATTAATTGGCTGATCCCAGGTTGAAGTATCGGATGAATGCCCACTCTTATTTATTAATTGGCTGATGATCTGCTGGCAATATTCGTCATCAGATGATGAAGCATAACCTAGACCCCTTTTATGACCATAATAATTATCTGTTTTTTCTTTTGGTACGTAGGCAGGACGGGGTGGAACCCTAACACCTTGACCAAAATGAAGACCTTCACCGAGCGAGAGATCATAGCCTTGCTTTGTCATGTAGCCATTTGCTTGTGAACTATACTGAGAGAAATGTCGTCCGGGTTCTTCATCATCCGAATTAGTGTCTAAGAAAAGATCTGGGGTAGGGGATGGTTCCCCTTTTCCGAAGACTATTTCTTTTTCACCTCCTGTCTTTGCGGGTAGGATCATAGTTGTTTCATGTGAACTTTGGACGTGTTTCGTCGTCGTACAAGATGAACGAAGTGGCATATGTAGACTAGGGTCATCATACAATTCCTGCATTACATCATCTAGACAACGCGAGTACCCTAAATTATCATTTATTATTTCATCGGCAAGCTGCCAGTTACAACTTTCATCCGATGAGTTACCACCGTCAAGATCGATTACAAGAGGTTCAATGTCATTTAGTACAAGACCTTCACTATAATCTAGCCCAGCTTCGGTATCAGCTTCTTTTCCGCTGTCCATACCATGGGCCGATGGTTCAGTATCGGATTCAGCACCATAAAGAAGGGAATCAGTAAAATAATTTTCTAATCCCTTAAATGGTTGCTTATCCGCGACCACCGTCTTAACCTCGTTGTTAGTGTCGACATATTTCAGACACTGATGGGCTTATCCGCGACCACCGTCTTAACCTCGTTGTTAGTGTCGACATATTTCAGACACTGATGGAGGGTGGAAGGAACTATAAGGTTACTGTGAATCCATGGGCAACCCAACAGTAAGTTATAGGAAGTCTCTACATCAATCACATAGCAGGTGACTTCAGACTTCAAGTCTCCGAGTTGACACTTCACTCGGATTTTCCCCAACGGTCTTGATCCACTAGTATTGAATCCATAGATGACAGTTCCCGTGGAGGCTAGCTTGTTAGTAGGAATTCCGAGGTGGTACATCAATCGAAGTGGCATGATGCTAACAGCGGAACCCGGATCAACTTGGATCCGGTTGACAATGCTCGAGCCAATATATCCGGTGAAATATAAATGCCTATCATGTTTCGAATTCTTAACTTGCATATTTTCTTTGGTGAAAGCGATGCAAGGGAATTTCGTGGCTGCTAGATTGCAATGTTGAATCGATGACCCTGACTCCTCGGAAATCGGCTTAATCTGAGTAAGAAATACCTCAGAATCAGCTAATGCTTCTTGCAAAGCTTCTCTGGTATCCTTTGAAAGGCGCAATAATTCGTACAGTGTGATTCTTGCTGGGATATTAGCTAACTAAGCCATGACGTCGAAACAGTAGGGAGCGTTCGAGCTTTCCGGTTTGTCTCGTCTAATGGGTCGATTGAAACGAGACTGCCTCGGAATTTGAACCTCTTTGTGTTGAGGTTCCTTCTCCTTTTTCTTATCAACTCTTTGAGGCTTTTCGACTGCTACTGGTGGACTTGTAATCACCCCCAGCTCTGCCAAAGTCTTAGTAGGTGCCGTTTTAACTACCCCCTGCTCGGCTAATTGCTCGGATGCGCTTGGGTAGTTAAAACTGTATTCGTTTCCACTTCTAGTAGCAAAAACTTCCTGCTCTCCCTCAGAAAGTGGTAAAGCTGAGATCTCTTCATCATTCTTCTCAGGAATTGCCAAGGCTCCGTAACAAGACTTCTCTTTTCCCTTCCTTTTTACGTTCTTCTTTGACGTGGATGTTGTCCATTGTTCATCTTCAAGCAAATCCAGATGAACCCAAAGGATTTTGCCGTTGGGGGTCGTGTGTGACACGAGTCCCTTTTGACGCTGTCCATGAGGGTCATCGTTGATGATTTGCATTTTAACCTTTGATATCGGCTCAGCTTGAAACCAGGATAAATGAACCGATTCGAAGCTAATAGACACCGCATTTGCACCTACTTTCTTCTCTTTTGGTTTCGGCGTTACGATACCAACATCGATTAAGGTTTGTATTTTGTCTTTTAAGACATAACACGCCTTAGTGGGATGGTGAACCCTTCTGTGATATGCACAATACTTCGGGTCATTTTTTAAGACATAACACGCCTTAGTGGGATGGTGAACCCTTCTGTGATATGCACAATACTTCGGGTCATTAGCCTTCTTTTCTTCTTCTTGGTTTGTGACCGGTGGAAGCTTGATCTTGTTATTGTCTAATAGATATTTGAAGATAACTGGTACTTCATCATCCTTGAAAGAATACTCCTTCGGGAATCTGGGCTCTGAAGTCTTAGGTTGCCTCGGAGGTTGTTGATTCTGATTTGGCACCAATTGGAAAGATGATTGTTGCGGTTGTTGTTGCGACTGTTGTGATGTTTGATGAGCATCAACAGCTACCACAGACCATCTTCCTCTGCCCGAGGATTAAAATTCTGTTTTTGATTATTAGCTGGTGGCAGACCCCTCTCCAAATTCTTTCTCTTGAGAAAGCGTTCAACTTGCTCACCTCTCACCTTTAATTATTTCCAAGTTTTAGAGGGCACAACCCCCATTACCTCTAATACATCCAATGACAAGTTATTGTGACATGTCTGTAGGATGAACTCTTCTGTGAGTGGATCTCGGCAGTTTACTGTTTTGTTCCGGAATCGTTTGACGAAGACATCAACCGGCTCCCTATCCTTCTGCTTCTCATCCAACAAGGTGGCAATAGAGACCTCCGTGTCGTCGTCGAAGAAATTGGTGAGGAATAATCCTTCAATATCTTCCCAGCTAGTGATACTCCCTGGTTTGAGACGTCGGTACCAATCAAAGGCAGGCCCACGAAGGGTTCCTATGAATGACCGGACCATCAAGGTTTCGTTTCCGGATATTACGCCAAGATGCGACTTGAAATAGATCAAGTGCTGAGTGGGTGAACCCCTACCATCAAAAGGAGTAAAGTTAATCAAATTAAATTTTGGGGGATAAGGAATCATGTCCCACTCCCTCGGGTATGGGTATGGAATGCCTGTTTTCTTCATTTCTTGGGTAGTCATCAAAGCATTGACTTTGCTCTCAAGATCTTGCATCTTCTTGTCCTCTTCTTCACTCTTCTTCAAGTATATTCGAGGAGGTTGAGTAGATGATTTGGCCGGACCGCTTCTGGAATTGTCTTTATCAGGAGGAGGATCATGAAAGATAGTCTCATCTTCTTCATTATCGACCTCAGTTATACGTACAGGTATAGCGTTACGCCGGCTGGATTCTGCCTTTTGGCTTGATTCCGATTAGTGTTGTTGAGCCTGCAAATCTCGCATCTGTTGCATGGTCAACTCCATCTCGGTTTTGATTTCAGCTCTAATTTTCTCGCGTTGTTTAGCTAACGCTTCCTGTAGTATTTGAGCCAGTTGATCCGGCGTGATTGCGAATGATTCTCTGACTTGTCCAACACTAGACGTGGTATCGTCCGATGCAACAGCGGAACAAGTATCTGACAAACAAGTATCTGACAATTTCTCATCTGAAGATAACCCTTCGTGCATTTTCTTGTAATTCTGACGTCGGTTGGCTCTTCTTTGTAGCCGTGACATCCTTTGAGAAAGACCCCGCTCAACTCTTCCTTCTGGAGAGAAATCAGGATCAGGGTTAGCTAATTGTTGCTTACCTTTGCCGGTCATATTAATAGTGACCTCAGGGAACTCATCTTGTCGAATTACAGGTTTCTTCTTATTGAAGTGCCTCACTTTGGCTTTCGACGTTTCCGTAGACAGTCTTTGAAATACGGAGACTCTTGTTAAATTAGTTTTAGAGCAACTGCATTCTGTCAATACTGCTTTAATGAGCCTCTCGTAGGAGCAGTGAGACTCGTCTTCTCGGACAATTCTTTTTCTTGAGTTATTGTTTTGATAGTACAACTCATCGTTATTGTGATTTGAGCAACCTATCTGTTGTTTTTGAACCTTGTTAACATGCACAGGATGACTAGTCGTCGCCTCTGGGCGATCCAAGGTTGAATTCTTAAATCCACCCCCTCGCGGGAATGGAGTCTTCATTGGTCCTAAACGAGAATGAATTGGTATTTTCTCGCTTTGGACTTGTGCAGTTCTGACAGTAGGGTATTTACGACCCCATGCATAAGAAACCACTAAAGGTTTATTTGCTGGATCTGAGTGTTCTTTGTGTTAGACTCTAGAGGGGGGTGATTAGGGTCTTATGCTAATCTAATCCGATTAAATACCAATTAAAAACTAATTAATAAGTTATCTAGCAAGTATAAAATACAACAAGATATGTGAGCTAGGATAAGCAATATGAACAACAAGATATATCCTAAATGATAGAAATATATGCAAGGATATATAAACTAATACAAGATAATATATCCTACCAAAGAGATATATAATATGATATATGCAAGGATATGAAACTAACACAAGGGGTAAACAATATGAACTAAATAGTGGATCATATAAATAATGAGCTATGGCCAATGGCGATATAAGATATGAACATAAATATAAATGAACGCCAAAGCACACTCAAACAAGCAATATGATCACGGAGTTCGGACCTTCCGTCCTACGTCTCCGCTCCCCACTCCCGGGGAGAAATCCACTAACACAATCCGGTTTGGAAGCCGGAACTTCTTCTACACACTCGGTTTTCTAGCTAACCGAAAACTCTACAACTCACACTCTTGCAATCACACTCTACACCCACTAAGTGTTGGACCTAGCCGTGTCTCCCTCAAGTGCTCGGTTACAACCTCTCCCTAGGCACGTCAACCGACGCCACTCCTCTTGGGACGATCCCCGACTCTCACCACACACTTCTCACTCAGTGTACAAGTGTATTACAAAGTGATTTCACAATAAAGCACAAATACAATAAGTGATTGTTCTCTACTATGGATGAGAACACAATGAAAGCACAACTCAAAGTTACAATCTCTCACCACCCAACTATACTATGTATGTAAATACTAAAAGCTCAATGTGGGTGTGTGTAACAATGAGTAAAATGAAATCTAACTCAAATAGCAAACTAGCAATAATAAGAATATGAAAATCAATAATGAAATTGCTAGAGAAAAGAGTTAGAAAAACTTCTCTATGAACACAAAGAAGAGGATGAAGAGGATTGAGAATGAATCCCTCAATCTGCAGTGAAAACTTCCTCCTTTGTAAACAGAAACCCAAACTCAACCAAACAGTAAAACCCTAAACCCTTGCTTAAACTTTTCTTTTCTTTTAAAACATTTCTTAGATGACTGAAAACTGAGATCAAAGAGGGTTTTTATAGCCTCCAAAACCTCAGACCAAAACCCCTTACAAAAAGACCAAAAAACCATCAGCAATCGGTCGACCGGTGCGGTCGACCGAAAACTGATATGAAAACTGTTTATCTGATTTTGAAATGCTGTTTAAAAATATCAAATAAATTCAGAAAAATGTAAAACTTTGGGGAATGATTGTAGACATGATAATACACATGCTACAAAAACTGGTTTTCTAAAAAGACTTCCCAAATGAGAAATACCATCATTTTACAAAATAGTCCAAAACATGAAAATGTAAACATATGAATCTTGACATTTTAGCTTAACCATGTTTTGAAACATTACAAAATGATTTTGTAGACTTAATAAAAGATGTATATGATTATTGTTAAGTCTATAAACCAAGAAAACAATATTTTCACAAATACAATAGAAAGTAAAACGTATGAGTATGTATATGAAAATATATTTGTTTCATATCTATGAAATTAAACCAAAACAACTTATCCACATAGAAAACAAGCATGTATACACATTTTTTGGAATTTATTTGTAAAAACTTTGTTTGTGGATAAAACTAAAAACCAAGATGTATATGTATATAACTATATATATATATACTAAGAAACTAATAAATGTGTGTGTGAATATAATATTGAGCTTAGAGTATATAACACACATAATATAAACCTATACTAAATATACCCAAGCTTGATCTTGATCTTCATTGTAGCTCAACTTGGTACACATGCAGATGAAGCTTGAACTTGATCTTTAACTTTGAATTTGCAAGGCTTCACCGACATTCCGCCTCTTGAACTTTGAATAGCAAGGCTTCACCGACATTCCGCTAACCTCCATTGGATATGATCGTTGAAGCTCTATTCCATCCATCCTCCAACGACGTTGTTTGTCTACAATACATAGGAAAACACAAATACTAGACAAACAACATTAGTAGTAAATTGTTTGTTAAACATCATCAAAACAAGAAGGCCAACACTTTGATTGGTGTTTTGCCTCGATCATCAGCTGAAGGACTGAGGCGATCCGCCATTGTGATCTTGAATTTTGATTAGTTTGGCGGATGTTTGCGGCGTCTTCGGAATCCAAACTTTACGATTCTTTGGTGGCTTTTCAGACACCACTTCCCTCTTGATTCCTTGTGTTTGTTGACGAAGGGCGCGGGCACGGGCGGCCTTCACCTGACGCCTTTGTATACGTTCTTTAAGGGTTGAACGAGCCCTTTTGACGAGGGTCCATTCCTCCGTCGTAAGATGTGCAGAAATATGATTATTTTACCGTTGAGGCAACTGAACCACTTTATGCTTCCTCGACTCTAGGTCCGCATAGTAATGGACCACGTCAGTTTGTTATAAGGCCTTAGCCAATTGTCGAGCACGGCGTTGGCGCTGTCTCTGACGAGCCCTCTTCGTCAGCACTGTTGAGCCATTAATCAACGACTCCTTAATTGGTGCAGAGTCATTTGGAGCAGGGATGTTGCAGGTAGATTCCTTAACAACAATCGGGCAATAACTTTTATCTGTGGTCTTCATTGGCATTGCAGACTTGAAAGTTTTCTTGGAAGATGAAACCTTCCTATACTTACGAGGTGAGGAAGGTTTTGAGGATGAGAATGACAGGTACTCTTCAAATTTTGCTTGATCAAATTCATATTCGATCTCTTCATTGATCACGATCTTGATCGGTTGCGACACTGTGGCCTTGGCAGCGAGGCCGCTGGCTCCCACTGTGGTCGCCAGTTTATTTTCGTAAAAAGTTGATTTTGTTATGGAATTCATTATATCTTTGATCGATTACAACAAATTCGAAAGATATAGTCTTTTTATAAGACTTCTTTTACACAACAAAATAAAAATTACAACTCTTGAGAAAATAACACAAAAAATCGTTTATCGATTCTTGTTTTGTGGGACTTTGCTTGTGCCGGGAGTGCTTTGGCTCGTGGACCACCAAATCACAGATCGTGAAGGGGTTTAAAGATTCTTCCTTCGTTTATCGAAGTAGGAATTTTAAGTGAAGATCTTATCAAAGTAAGACGATCACTCTTCTTAAGATCAAGTCAAAGCTCGAATCTTAAGGAACCACACCAAGAACTCAAGTTTCACTGTTTTTGTCTGCTCTCTCTGCTCTGAATTGCTCAATAAATGCTCGATCCTCGTCAGTAGTGACCCTAGGGGGGGTATTTATAGCCCCTGGGATGCGTAACTGAAAAACACAACAAAATGATAACGTTAAGGCTGCAAGACAGTGTTTACTGTCTCGACGGCCGAGACAGTGTTTGCTGTCTTGGCCTCCGAGACAGTAAATACTGTTTCGGAAAATCTAACTGCCAGGCAATTTTTGCTGTAACTGACTTCCCACGTTTCAAACTCTATTATTTTGTCAGTTATTCACGTGATTTTCGCCCATGATGTTTTCCACGTCCCTTGGCAGTTAATGGATACGTGTGTGGTAGTTATTTGGGTAGTTTCTGACCATTTTAAAGCTGTCTCGCTGGCCGAGACAGTAAACACTGTCTCGCTGGCGAGACAGTAAACACTATCTCGCTGCGAGACAGTAAACACTGTCTGGCGAGACAGTTCATATCTATCTTGATTTTTCTAAGACAGCATGAAGTCAATTCTTGTGATTTTTTGGTGATCTTTTCTATATTTGGATATCTATCAGCATTTTTTGACGCCTACACCACATACGCCCAAATGGGTTCATAACCCAAGGGCTTTGAGCTTTAATGATAGGGGTCATGTCCCTAAATCTGTTGGTACCAAGAGTTCTTGGGTACCAAAACAAATTTAATTTTTAAACCAAGAATTTTAGAGTTTTTATTTTCCTTTTTCTTGGTTTTGAAAAATGTATTTTAAACTTTTATGAAAACAATTCCTTTTATTGGTCAAATTCTTTTGTTTTCATAATTCCTAGTTTTGATTTTGATGAGAGGTTTGTATTTATATAACCCTCCGGATTTATTGGGTGTTTATTCCTAAATCATGTTTACCGGATGCTAGAATGATTATATGGATTGGAACAAGCTTAAGAGCTTGATATATTGTTGCCTCTCTTGAAATTCTTTTATCAAATATTTTGTTTTGAATTATTGCTTTGAATTCATTATATTTCACTTATATGATGATATTTATATGATTGTGGTTGATTTATGATTTCATTTGGTTGATTTGTTTTCTTTCAAAAACTCTTTTTGCATGATTCTCATGTTATTCTCTCATTTGTTTTCATAAATCTATTTTTACATTTTTGTGTAAATGAGACCTTATTTTTCACTTTGATATATTTATATATGTTCTCATTTGTCTTTATGTATGTGAGTTGTGTTTAGCATATTTTCCATCTATGCTTGCTCACATATGTTTGCCATGATCTTCATTTCATATATTCTATATGGTATTTTGATAGGGGGAGCAATCCCTATATCTTTCTTGTGTTATACTCACCCATGCTTATTGATAGGGGGAGCTTTCGCTCTCTTCATACCATTGTCCCCTTTTTGATGTTGTCAAAGGGGGAGAAATATTGTGAGTATATTCTTTCTTGTTTATATGCATGTCAATTATAAATTATATATTCATTTCCTTCATGCATATATCTCTTTTTGTAAATTGTTTGTCATCATCAAAAATGGGGAGATTGTTGGCCTTCTTGTTTTGATGATGTTTAACAAACAATTTACCACTAATGTTGTTTGTCTAGTATTTGTGTTTTCTTATTTATTATAGACAAACAAGGTTTTCATGTTTATATATATGAAATTATATATTTCATATTTTCTATTGTGTTTTTGAAAACATTGCATAGAATATGCAATTTTGTGAAAATATTGTATTCTTAGTTTATAGACTTCAATATCAGTTTATACATATTTTACTAATTCTATAAAAACATTTCACAAAGTTTCAAAAGTTGGTTTATGTCAAAACATCAAAATTCAAGTATCTCATATTTTCATGTTTTGGACTATTTTGCAAAATGATGATTTTTCACAAATGGGAAATGCAATTTGGAAAATTCTTTTTGTAACATGTTCATTTACATGTTTATATACATTTCCCAAAGTTTTATTATTTTTGGACTTCATTTGTTATTTTTAACAAATTTCCAAAGTCTCAAAAATCAGCTTTAAAAACTATTTTTTGTAGTATCAGATTTCGGTCGACTGCTCCGGTCGACCACTCATATGTTCAGTCGGCAGTGGGCAGCAGAGAGTTTGTCGGTCGACCGGTGCGGTCGACCGAGAGCTCCCGAGAGCTCGAAATTTTCATCGGTCGACCGCACCGGTCGACCGAATAAGTCTCTGTGCGTTTTCTCCGTTTGGAACCTGGATCGCGATCGACCGCGAGAATTTCCGGTCGACCGCCGCTCTGTCAATTCTGTTTCCAACGGCTATTTTTGTTACCGTTGCTGGGGCTATTTTTGTCATTTGGTTTGGGTTTTTGGCTGAGATTTTGAATGGGTATAAATATCTCATTGCTGTTCTCTTTCAAGATATCTAAGAAGTTTTTAAACAAGGGTTTAAGCTTGTTTAGTTTTGGTTTAAGTTTGTTTTGGGTTTGCTGTTACAAAGAGGAGTTTACATCAACTATTGAAGAGTTCATCTTCAACATTTCATCATCCTCTCTTTGTGTTTTTAGAGAAGTTTCCTTAACTCTATTTCCTAGCAATATTTGAGTTTAGTTTGATTTTGATTTCACTCATTGTTTACACACACCCACTTGAGCTTATTGTATTTGCATACATAGTATATTAGGGTTGTGAGAGATTGTAACATTGAGTTGTGCTTAATTGTGTTCTCATCTATTGTAGAGAACAAATTTGTTGTATTTACTTTGTGAGTGTTGTTAGGTTTTCGGTGAGCTAGAAACCGGAGTGTGTTGTGAAGTTTTTGGTGAACTAGAAAATCGATTGTGAGGAGTGACGTTGATCGGTGAGCGTTGAAAACTGACACTGTGAGGTGTAAACGTTATTCGGGTGAGCGTAGAAAACCCGGTTGTGATAGTGGATTTCTCCCCGGGAGTGGGGAGCGGAGACGTAGGACGGAAGGTTCGAACTCTGTGATCATATAGTGTGTTTAAGTGTGCTTTGGCGTTCATTTATATTTATGTTCATATCTTATATCGCCATTGTCATTAGCTCATTATTTATATGATCCACTATCTAGTTCATATTGTTTACCATTGTGTTTGTTTTATATCCTTGCACATACATTGTCGATATCTCTTTGTTAGGATATATCTTATTATTTATATATCCTTGCATATATTTCTATCATATAGGATATATCACTTTGTGTATATTGCATTTTCTTGCACATAACTCTTTGTATATCTTCTTGTAAGAATATACTTGTTAATTAATTTTAATTAGCATATAATCAGATTAGATTAGCACAAGACCCTAATCACCCCCCCCCTCTAGGGTCTAACAGCACGCACGAAGCACATTGATGTCAGATTTCACTTTGTACGTGACGTATTGGATGATGGTGATGTCACATTAGAGAAGGTCCACACTAAGGACAACCCTGCTGATATGTTGACCAAAGTTGTACCAGGTGTGAAGTTTGGTCATTGTTTGAACTTATTGAATATTCTTCATTGTTGAGGCCGTTGGCGGCCATTTGGATGAACTACGTTCTGCTTGATTCCTTGGGCAAGAGGATACGTAGGCAGTCTTCGTTGGCGGCCATTTGGATGAACTACGTTCTGCTTGATTCCTTGGGCAAGAGGATACGTAGGCAGTCTTGCAGATGCAGCCGGTTAAGTTGATTGAGGGTGTTTTGGTGTCGGTTTAGTTTTGACAAAATGTTCGCCGAGGTGGAGATTTGTAGAGTTGGCGTCAGATCGAAGGATACAGGAATGATGACACGCGGTCGATCGCGCATGGCGCGGCGGTCGACCGCGATGTTCACGAGAAATCAAGGGGAGCTTCTGCAGTTTCGGCGGTCGACCGCACGTGGCGCGGCGGTCGACCGCGCTTTATCCAGAGACAGGTTTT
>NC_033797.1:73013044-73021955 GCF_001876935.1 Asparagus officinalis
TGGCACGGCGGTCGACCGACTATCGGGTTTTAGGTTTAAGTTGGCTTTCCAGACCCGTTTTCTGGTGAGTTGTATATATACCCTAAACTTGGTTTTAGGGTTAAGCAAGGGAGATTTTGAGCTGCTGAAAGGGGATTTCTAGGGCTTCTATTGTTAGAGTCTATTAGAGAGATCAAGTGGTCTTGTTTGTGGGTTTGTGGTAAGATTTGTAACCCTAATTTGTATTCCCCTTGATTTCTATTAGTGAAACTCCTCTCTCCTTGCTCCGTGGACGTAGGCACATTGCCGAACCACGTATATCTTGTGTTATTGCTGTGATTGGTTTGCTTGTGTTTGTTTGTGGTCTACTATTGTTCTTGTATGTGCTTTTGATCTTGTCGATTCAGGCTTCCGCGGCGCACAACAGCACGAGAGCACTTTCCCTCATTTTTGAGATCACAGCATTTGAAGAACCCCATTTTGAACTATGAAATCCCTAGTTTTGAGTAATTGCTTCTAGACTGGTGAGTCATTATGTTTCACTCACACATTCCAAATATATCAGTTTAGTCATTAATTAACCCTTACTTTAAGAATGTATTATGTATATATATAATGAAAACGCTCCCTATATAAGTTTTTCTTTTTTTGCAATAATTGCATCGTTTGAACCTTAAGAGGAACGAAGTAAACATGTCCAACTATATCTTTATATACTCTTTTTGAATATGGTCAAACTATAGTGGTAAGTTTGCAAAATATAAAATAAGGTTTTTACATCAAAATCACCTAAACTTTTTGCCCAAATTGATGGTTACCACCTAAATTTTTTTGGATGAAAACCACCTAAAATTGCTTACATGCTTTCAATGTCACACCAATCTATGTTTTTTTTATTCTTACCACCTAAACTTTTATATCTTTTACCACCTAAACTTTTATATCTCTTAAGGTTACCACCTTACAAAACACAACTTGATTTGTATCTTGATGCGGCATAAACATGTACCAAAAAGGTTGCAAGTGCACAACCGTGTCAAGTTATAGTATTTAAGATATCGATCCCACGAGGAAGGTGTTTTGTAGGAGAAATATAAAATCGGTTCTTATGTTGTGTGCGTGACAAATAAGATTGATGAGTGAATATGATTGTGAAGAGATTGAGAGAGTGAAAATGGTGTGTGAATAGATGCAAGGTGTAAGTGAGAGTGGATTTGAAAAAGAATGAGTATGATCAATAATGTGAGAAGGAAAAATGAATATAATCAAGAAACAAAAATAAAAAAAAATCAAGAATGAAGAACAAAATTCAAGAATAAAAAGAAAATGCAAGAAATTAAAGATGGTGGATTCAATTATAGATATGGGTAATCTAAAATTGAACTCACTTCTTAGAAAAGGGTGATTCCCTAGAGGGTTCTAGCCTAAAAGCGAATCAAACAAAATAAAAATAAACAAAAAGAAAAACTAAACCCAAGAGGGTTCTAGCCTCAAGGTGAATAGTATAAGAATTTAAAATCTAACTACAAAATAAATTGTAAAATCTAAACTACAAAATAAAATTACAAGAATTAAATGCAAAAAAGTACATCTACTCTATAAGCATGAAATAAATCTAAGGCAAGAGGGTTCTAGCCTCTTGGCTATTTAACAAGAAAATAAAATCTAACCACAAGCATAGAAATAAATCTAAACTAATAAGCAATAAAAGAGAAAAAGAAAAGAAATGCAAACCTTCAAATAATTCTCCATCTTCATCTTCATCTTCATCATCCAACAAAGAGAAGAAGAGAAAATTTTAAAGTGGTGAAAAAATTATTATTATTAATTGCAACAAAAAGTTATAATTTTGGAAGGCCTTCTCAATTAAGAGTAGCCCTCCTCTTCAAAAGGAGTTACAAAAATTTTTACCCCCTTAACCCCTCACTCTCTACCCCTATTTATAGTAATCTTCAATGAATATGAGCCATTGGATTTGTCTTGAGCCCCAAGCAACAATCTTCACCTTTGAATTTGCTTTTTGTTCTTCTCTAGCCCAACATAGGAGGCCCAATTGATTTTCAAAAAAAATAAATGAAAATCAAGTTGGAACAATCAAGTCCGGTCTCCATGAAGTTTTGATTGCAGCCCACATCAAATTCGGTCTATTAAAGTTCTGCAGCAATGTCCACAAGTCCAGCCCAATGAAGAAATTAAGTCCAAATATTTGCATCAAGCCAGATCCAATTCATTAACCACCGGCCCAATGAAGAGTTTAGCTGCAGCACCAGTCCACATTTCATTTGAAAAAGCCAAGTCCAGTTATGGAGGTGCATTGATGAATTTCAAAAATCAAGTCTCTGCAGCCTATCAAGTCCAGTTCCTTGCACTCATGTGATTTTCCAAAGAAAATGCTAAGTCAGGCCCATGAAGTTCGGCCCAATGGAATTTGTAGCAATAAAGTCCGGCCTTGATTTGCAGCAACCAACCAATTCAATTGATTTCGGCCCATTGAGAAAAAAAATCAAACTGCAGCCATTGATTTTTAGCTGCAGCACCAAGCCATTGATTTTCGGGCCATTCACATTTGATTTTCAAATGAAAATCTGCAGCAGCCCTCAAGTCCAATGAAGCTTCATTTGTGTAATTATTTATTGATGGGCTTTGGGCTTCCAAGCACTTAGCCCTCAAGTCCAATGAAGCTTCATTTGTGTAATTATTTATTGATGGGCTTTGGGCTTCCAAGCACTTCCCTCTTGTAAGCTTTTGCTTCATGTGCTTCTAAAATGCTACAAAATAGAGAAAATAGATTTTGAGGGGTTTTTACATTTAATAATATTTATTTATATTTTTATTCAATTATGTGGAAACTAAGCTAACAACAATTATTAATGGTATATTTATTCATATAAAATAGATAATGAGGGTATAAAGTTATAATAAAATGTGATTATCATATACCACCTTACCTTTATAAATTTTTGACATGAACCGCCTTCTATGTTAAGAAAATCACAATTACCATAAAAATTTTAAAATATGTACCAAACATAACCACACATGAGATATTAGCTACCAAAAATAGGTGGTTTTGATGTGACAAAAAAACATAGATTTGTGTGACATTGAAAGCATGTAAGCAATTTTAGGTGGTTTTCGTCAAAAAAAATGCAGGTGGTAACCATCAATTTGGGCAAAAGTTTAGGTGATTTTGATGTAAAAACCCTATAAAATATATCAGAAATAAGAAACTTGTTGTGACGTCGTTGGTTTTGTTGGATTTAAATCTAATTAAATCTATTTGTGGGCACATATAATTAATCTGTGTGTATTGCTATCCTTCAGGATAATCCACTAAAGTGATCAATCAATTTGGGTTAATGAGTATTTAAATATAATCATGGGGTTATATGTGCAGATACCATGTTGTAATTATCATTTGATGAGGGGCCAAATTGAAAATGTATAACATCTATAAATAAGGGGTTATGATCCCTAATCTAGGGTTACATTCTCTAATTCTCTTTACCCCCATCTAGAGAGAAATTTGGCTAGAGATACCCTAAGGTTAGAAGATCCAAAACACATCTCAAGTTTAATCTATGGATTCAGGTATAAGCTTCCGCTCGTTAGAAGATCCAAAACACATCTCAAGTTTAATCTATGGATTCAGGTATAAGCTTCCGCTCTTTTCTTTTGATTCTTGTAAATCTCTTTGAATTAATCATGGCTTTATGGTTTAGATCTCAAGTTTTTATAAGATCTAACAAGTGGTATCAGAGCAACATGTGATTAATTCGTAGGGGTTTAAGTTCTTAAAAAATTAGGCTTTTTGATCTTAAAATCTCTGGTTTTGATTAAGAATTGTTCTCGGATGAACAATAACATTCGGATGAACAGTTATGTTTTTTATTTTTTGGATGAACAGTAAAAATATTCACTGTGAACGGTACCGTTTTGGAATTTTTTTGGATTTTTTCTTCGATTTTTTCTTGGATCTGGATCATGAAATTTTTTTTTTTGATTCTGGATCTGTTTTTTGAAATAAAATCGAGAAATTTTGGATCTATTTGGTTTTTTTTTTGTCATCGGTCCCGTGCTCCTCGCCGGCACAGCGTTGCTGGCGGCCTCGCTCTCGACTCCAACGGCGACGGCGGCGTCAGGAAACCCTAGAGTTTTGACCTTTGGGTGTAGGAGCAATGGCGACGGCGGTTTCAGATTGAAACCCTAAGGGTTCGTGCGTGAAAACGTGACGAAAGTTAAGGAGGTGGTTACCTCAGATTTTGGCGAGGCTTGAAAGCTTCAAACGAACTTCGCGTTCGTTCTCAGGTGAGCCACGCGCTCAATTTAACCAAACTTCGCGTTCGTTCTCAAGTGAGCATCACGTTCAAATCAAACGAACCTCATGTTCGTTCTAAGGTGAGCCTCGCGCTCAGTTCTAAGGTGAGCCTCGCGCTCAGTTCTCAGGTGAGCCTCTCGCGCAATTTAAGTCGAACCTCGCGTTCGTTTTCAGTCGAACCTCGTGTTCATTTTTCAAACGAACCTCACGTTCGTTCTCAAGTTGAACCCTGTGTTCGTTTTTTGTCGAACCTCACGTTCATTTTTTCAAACGAACCTCGCGTTCGTTCTCAAGTTGAACCCTGTGTTCATTTTCAGTCGAATCTCACGTTCATTTTTCAAACGAACCTCGCGTTCGTTCTCAAGTTGAACATCACATTCATTTTTAGACGAACCTCGCGTTCGTGCTTATGTGAGTCTCGTACTCAATACAAACGAACCTCGCGTTCGAAGTCAAGCGAACTTCGTGTTCACTATGGTTAAGCCTCGGCTTCTCATATTAAATTATGGGTCCACTTTGGTATACTTAATTTATTCAATTACGTTATGGGCCATATTTAAGCTATGGAAATTTACATTAATTTAATTTAAATTTAATTTGGTTTTTAATCAATTATTTAATTCAAATATTATAACACTAAGGTATTAAGGTTGTCTCTCACTCCAATTGATTAATTTAAACAAGAAGTTGCCAAAGTAACCTCTCTTGTGTAGATTGTTCATGAGGAATATGAGATGTTTGTGTGTATGCTTTCGTGTAAATATTTAATCGGCCCAAAGGAAGGTTAATATTTATTTAGATTGTATACACATCTGCGATGATAAGCGTTTGACAATTATAAGGTTTACATGTGAATAATGAATCGATCCAAAGATAGTTTCATTATTTGACATGAGTTATTATCTATGTTTGATCATTGCAACAAGGTATCACTTACAAATTAATATTACTGTCCAAAGACTTGATATTAATGTTGTGCCAGATATCTTGGATGGGATTCGTCATTATTTGAATTTTATTGATTACTAATTATGGTTATTGATGTAAGCATTTTTGTTTTATTTCAGCTAATGCATCTGTTGTAACAATTTCTGCTAACATCAACTCAATTCCCTTGCTAAATGGGACAAACTTCAAGGTTTGAAAAGAGAACATATTAATTGTTCTTGGCTGCATGGATCTAGACATTGCATTAAGAATTGAACAACCTCAACCTCTCAATGCGGATAGCACTCCTGATACAAAGAAGGAGTATGAGAAGTGGGAGCGTTCAAATTGCATGAGTCTGATGATCATTAAGCGCGGCGTTCCGGAAGCCTTCAGGGGCATAGAATCCAAAGGGATTACTAAGGCTAAAGATTTTCTTGCCGAAATTAAGAAGCGTTTTGTGAAAAACGATAAGATAGAAACAAGCACGCTCTTAGCTCGCTTGATTTCAATAAAGTATAAGGGCAAAGAAAATATCAGGAAATACATTATGGAAATATCTCATATTGCTTCAAAGCTTAAGGCACTTAAACTCGATCTTTGTGATAAGTTATTGGTGCATCTGGTTTTGTTATCTCTTCCTGCATAATTCAATCAGTTTAAGGTCAGTTATAACTGCAAAAAGGAGAAATGGACTCTAAATGAGCTCATTTCATACTGTGTGCAAGAAGAAGACAGGTTGAAGCAAGATAAGACAGAAAGTGCTCATTTGGCCTATGCCTCTAAGGATAAGGGCAAGAAAAGGAAGAATGATAATGAAGCTGCTAAGGGTCCAGTTCATAAGAAACAACATAAGGATAATCAGTGTTGTTTCTTCTGTAACAAGTATGGACACGTAAAGAATGATTGTACAAAATATCACGCCTGGCGTGCTAATAAGGGTACGCTCCTTACTTTGGTCTATTCTGAGGTTAATTTAGCTTCAGTACCTAGAAACACTTGGTGGTTAGACTCTGGTGCTACTACTCACATAAGTGTTTCTATGCAGGGTTGCCTGAGCTACCGAAAGCCAAGTGATGTTGAAAGACACATTTTTGTGAGCGACGGACAATCGGTAGATGTGGAAGCAATTGGGCACTTTAGGTTGTTGTTAGGAACTGGTTCTTACTTGGATTTGAAAGATACTTTTGTAGTACTGTATTTTAGACGGAATTTAATTTCTGTTTCTGTATTGGACAAATCAGGTTATTCTTGTTCATTTGGAAACAGTCAATTCGGTTTATCTTTTAATTTAAATGTTGTGGGAACCGGTTACTTGAGTACTTATGACAACCTATATTTGCTTGATATAATTGCTTCTTATAATGAATCCTTGCATGTGGAATCACGTGATACTAAGCGTAAATTAAATAAGGAAAATTCGACGACATTATGACATAAGCGCTTGGGTCATATCTCAAAAGGTAGAGTTGAGCGTCTTGTGTCTGATAGCATTTTGGATTCCCTTGATTTTTCGGACTTCGACATATGTGTTGAATGTATCAAGGGAAAACAGACCAAAGTTAAGAGATTAGGTGCCAACAGATCTTCGGATATCTTAGAATTAATACATACGGATATTTGTGGGTCATTCACAACAACTAATGAAAGCTATAATTCAACAGCCTTCATAATCAACATCTGGAGTTACAATCTGATGACTTTCATATTTTCAAGGAGCCAAGGCGAAGGTTACAAGGTGACGATCTTTGTAACGCTCTAGCAAAAGAGACTACAAATTGACGGTCTCTTCATATTAAAACACAGATATCTCTCAAACCGTAAGGAATTTGGCGAAACGGAGGAAGCGAACCAAAACCTTTGGCTTGGTTCGGATGGCTCCATCTCGTCAAGATAGCCGATATTCATATATAATTCGTCCAATTCTGACGTACGGTTTGAAAGTTATGACCTGTTCTTCGCAGCAAGTTATGTTCTAAAGTCCGTCTGCAAGACCGGACTTCGTCAGAACATTGGACTTAGCCTGAAGCTCGCCAAGCCCGCCTCAGGTTCGCCTCTGCATTACAGAGTCAAAACGCACAGGTCGAACCAGCGTTATAACCCTCAAAACGCAGAGGTTATCCTCGTGATATAACATCAAAACGCAGAGTTACGGCCCAACTGTGCGTTTTCAGCCTAAATCAGGCCCAACTCTGCGTTTTCAGCCTAAAACATAGAGTTCATCTCTAAAACAGCACGACATGTGCGTTCTCAGCCTAAAACAGGCCCAACTCTGCGTTTTCAGCCTAAAACGCAGAGTTCATCTCTAAAAACAGGCCTGTGCGTTTCAACTCCCAGCGAGCGCCCAACTCTGCGTCTCATCTCCACGACGTAGAGTTAAGGTCCGAAACGCAAGCGGCCTGTGCGTTTCAACTCCCAGCGAGCGCCCAACTCTGTGTCTCATCTCTAAGATGCAGAGTTAAGGTCCAGAACGCCAATTTAGGCGTTTGACTCGTTCAAACACGAACTGAACAGTTCTAGGAACTGTTTTTCCCCATGATTTGAGGGATTTCCGCCCCACTTAGGAGCGGATTAAGGGGGCAGTTACCACCCTTAATCCCCTATAAATATGAGAAACTCAATTGAGTTAAAGGATCGGATTTTGTCTCATCAACAGAGGGAGATTCGGTCAAGAGCAAGCCTGGTAGCAAAGAAGAGTCTTCATCCTTCGGCTGGGATTTTGGAGATCAACAATAGGAGCTTCTTCATCCTTGGCTTATAACCGAATTTCGGTTAAATCAACTCTTCCATAGAGTTTCAAACTCGTTCAGAGTTATCAACTCGATCAGAGTTCAAAACTTGCTCTGCAAGTTCTTCTAAAACTCGCTCTGAGTTATCAACTCGTTAAGAGTTATTTTCAAACTTGCCATGCAAGTTCTCCACAACGTCAAATCGTGAGGAGAAAATCATGTTCCAGTAAATCAAGACGTGCGGATCGTCAACGGAGAGCAAACTCGACGCGAGCATTCAAGGAAGGCACTCCATCGCCACCGTGAAGAACCCAGATTTAAACAAAGGGGAGAATCAAATTCATTCTCCTCTCTTTTGTAATTAGGAAATCCAATTGTAATCGAGATTGAGAGAGTTGTAATCATTCTTTTTCTAAGCAGTTAGTGAGAATAAATCAAATACGATTCTTTTATTATTTCTTTTATTACAAATTTTTCCAACAAACAAGTGACAATGTGGGTCCATCCTGATTTGCTTGATGACCAGCAGTGGACAAGTGTGTCAAGAAAAAAAAGAGAAGCAAGACTAAGTCTTTCAACATGATTAGCACATATCTGAATGAAGATGATACTCATCTTGTCCCTCTCACCAATTCGGAGGAGGAGAGGACTGCCCTTGCGACCGAGCAAGAAGCAAATCCTGGAGCAGGCACCAGGTCAGGAAAGACATACCTGAAAAGGTATGATCAAATAGCTCAAGAAGCAGGAAAAACAAGTTGAGGAGGCTGGGGGTACAGTTTCCAAGAAGCTAGCAGACAAAGGAAAGCAGAATGAGGTTCGCTATAACAAGAACCTTCTTCAGCGAGAAACTGAGGGGTCAAGTACCCCCTTCTGTTTTGATGTCATGTCGTTGTTAGACCCTAGAGGGGGGGTGATTAGGGTCTTATGCTAATCTAATCCGATTTAATGCCAATTAAAA
>NC_033797.1:73022955-73069621 GCF_001876935.1 Asparagus officinalis
AAGACCAAGCTTAGATCTGGAGTGTGGTCTCGTGTAGATCTCAGATCTGTTCTTTCTTCCTCTCGAAATACTGCCTTTTCTGACGTGGATGGTCGCCGAGGATCAGATCCAAATGTGCAAGTCTTCTGGTCTTCAAAGCTCCGAGTTTGCTCTTCAATCCGGCAGAGTTTCGGCTCTTGAAAGTTCGACCTCTGAAAATGAACATCTCTAGGCCTATTTATAGGCTCTCAGGACAGTGGCTGCAAAAAGGGAAATGTCGGCCACCTCTGGCCACTGTCGGCCACCTCTCGGTTGACTTGAGACTCTGATTTGATGATCTGATTTGGCAGTAAGTCGGGTTCCTGATTTGGCAGTAAATCCGCTTCTGAGTTCGAGTCCGAAACTGATCTTGATTCGATCGTGATTCGTCCGAGTCTGTTCTCGGTTGGATGACTCGTTGATTCCTTAACACTTGGCTTGATTCCGAACGCGTATGGATGCATTCCGTCGCTTCTGTGCGATTCGTCGATCTCGTCGTCTCGTTGGTTCGTCGGTTCGTGCCGATCTATGCTAGGGGACCTATAAGCAATTTTATATGCCTACAGTGAGAAGGTAAAAAGATTCTATACTCTCAAGGAAAGCTACCCGGTATCGATTTAGTTAAAGTTGGTATTTAGGAGGATTGCATCTATAGGAAGAAGAAGAGGGTCAGTTTTTAGAAGAGTGGAAGACCATCTAAAGCTCAGAAGCTAGAGCTTGTTCATACAGACCTAAAGCTCAGAAGCTAGAGCTTGTTCATACAGACGTTTAGGGCCTAGCTAGCGTGTCTTCTCTTGACGACTCGGCGTACTATGTCACCTTTATCGATGATCACTTGAGAAAGGTGTAGGTATATTTCATGAAGTACGAGTCAGAGGTGTTTGGAATCTTTATGAAGTGAAAATCCATGGTAGAGAACGAGACAGATCTGAAGGTGAAGTGTTTGAGATCGGACAATAGTGGAGCATACGAGCTGGAGGAGTTTAAGAAGTTCTATGATCTGAATGGGATTCATTTGGAGAGGACTACTTCAGGGACACCGTAACATAATGGTGTTGCAGAGAGGATGAATAGGATATTTACAAAGCGTGCGAGGAGTATGCATTTACATATAGGTCTATCCAAGATGTTTTGGACGGACGTGGCGCATACAACAACTTATTTGATTAATCATGGGCCATCAGTTCCATTAAACTTTGGGATTCCAAAAGAAGTTTGGAGTGAAAAGATAGTAAATCTCTCATACTTGTGAGTATTTGGCTGCGTAGCATATGTTCAAATCAGTGACCATGTCAAGGACAAGCAAGAAGCTAAGTCATAGAAATATACATTCATTGGATACAACATTGATGAGTTCAGTATCATCTGTGGGATGAGAAGAATAAGACAATCATCAGGAGCAGAGACGTCATATTCAATAAGGAGGTGATGTACAAGGACAGAGACAATAACATGAATAACCAAAACAATGGGCGCATCACTAAGGATGTGGGTGGATCAGAGTACATGGATTTAGAGGAACTTCCAGATGGAAAAAAAACAATGTTAGTTCTGACAGAAGAACGGAGGAGACTCTAGGTGTCGAGACTACTACCCAGGGCGTGGAGCTTAGGAAGTCATCCATGATACCCAAGCCGAATCCCAGATATCTTGTATCACTTGATTACATACTTTTGATAGATAGTGGAGAACTAGAGTGCTATGAGGAGGCTATGCAAGTTAGTGAATCTTAGCAGTGGGAGCATGCAATATAAGAAGAGATGGATTTTCTACACTCCAACGAAACATATAAACTATCATATTAGTTGTGAAAGCCTTACATAATAAGTGGGTCTATCGACTCAAGCAGGAGAGTGATGAAAGCAAAAGATAAAATACCAGATTTGTTGTGAAAGGATTCCAACAACTGGAAGGAGTGGACTATACGGAGATATTTTTTGCCTATTATGAAGCTTACAACCATCAGAGTAGTGTTGAGCTTAGTAGCTACTGAAAATCTCTACGTTAGGTAGTTGGATGTGAAGACTATCTATTTTCATGGTGACTTAGATGAAGAAATCTACATGAAATAACCTGTTAGCTTTATAGAAAAATGAAAGGAAGAGATGGTGTGTAGGCTCAAGAAAAGCTTGTACGGTTTGAAACAGGCTCCGAGCCAGTGGTACAAGAAGTTCAATAACTTTGTGCAGAACAATGGCTATGGAAGATGAAATTCATATTATTATTGCTACTTTAAGAGGTTCGATTCCAGTTATATCGTGTTATTATTGTATGTTTATGACATGTTAGTTACAGGACCATGTTTAGATGAGATAAACAAGTTGAAGAAGTAATTGGCGAATGAGTTTGCTATGAAGGATATAGGTGCAGCAAAGTAAATTCTTAGGATGCGAATCAGTCGAGATGAAGCTGAAGGGACGTTGAAGTTGAGTCAGGCTGAATACATCAAGAAGGTACTTCAGAGATTCAACATGGAGAATGCCAAGCCCGTCAGCACGTCCCTTGGAAGTCAATTCAAGTTATCTGAGGAGCAATCACCCAAGACAGATGCATAGAAGGAGCACATGAGCAGAGTGCCATATTCATCAGCCATTGATAGTCTTATGTACGCGATGCTTTGCACGAGGCTGGATATCGCCCATACAGTGAGAGTTATGAGCTGGTTTGCAAGCAATCTAGGGAAGCAACATTGCGAGGCCATAAAGTGGATATTGCGATACTTGAGAGGGACTACGAATATACCATTTGTTTCAGGAGGAACAAATTGGTAATGTAGGGATACCTAGATGTAAATTTCGTCGATGATCATGATACAAGGCGAAGTACCACAGAGTATTGTTTTCATCAAAAGTTGGTTTCATTATGGAATCCATTAAAACTTCAATTGCTTACAATGAATTTTAAAAAAAATAATCTTTTTATAAGACTTCTCTTACACAATGAACAATGGAATTACAACTTTTTAGAAAATAACACAGAATTATTTAACAACTCCTGCTTTTGTGGGATCTTTGCTTGTACCGGGGTGCGTTAGCCTGTAGACCACCGATTCATAAATTCTGGTTGAAACGTGAAGGCTTTTGGGTATTCTTCTTCGTTTATCGAAGTATGAATCTTAACTGAATATCTTATCGATGTAAGATATTCATTCTTCCAAAGATCAAGTCAGAGCTCAGATCTTTAGGAATCGCTAAAAAGCTTCTTAAAAGTATTTGTGGGGAATAAAGACCTTCTCTCTTGCTCAAAATCACCAAATACTCAAGTCTTTCTTCTCTTATTGCCCTAGTCCTCCATTCTCTGTGTGTATAGGAAGGTATTTATAGCCTCTAGGAGTCATACCTGTTAGAAATAATAGAAAATAACTGATGTTAATTGTCTCCTTTGGATGTTGTAGTGGACACTGCCGTGGCCAAAGGAGGCAGTTTTCCAGTCTTTGTAACTGTCGTCCTCTGAATTCGTGGCCGCATTTTTCATGGGTAGTGGCATGTTTTCAAGGTATAATTGCCCCTCAACATTGTTACACGTTCTCCCTTAGTTATAAAACCAAGTGGACCCCACAAAGATGCTAATAACCATCAGTAAATCACAAGAAGACGCCCCAACACTTGCACGACATCATACACTACCGCGCCTACGCGTGTCGATTACCACTGCCACGCCTATGCGCATTAATTACCACATCTCCCTTTGTGGGTATGCACCTTGTTTCACATCTCCCTTTGCTTCTTTTGGCTTTGGATGATCCCCTCTAACTTAAAAAATAACATTCATTGTCTTCTCTTTGTCTTGATCTGTATTTGGATATCTATAAATATTTTTAGACACCTACATATACCTCTTCCAAAGTATCTCACACTCATTCTTTTATAGAGGAGTCTCAGACACTTTAGATAAGTTAGTTCTTATTTGCAATCTGTTCAGTACTTAGTTGAGGAGATCATGTAGAAGGACCTGTGAACGGCTTCAACTCCTGACTTTTTCATCTTTTAGTCTACTCAATGCTTTGTAGAATATCTAAAATTCTTCCGATACTGTGTTTATCGCTTGACCATTGTCAAAATCTTAAACTAAAGCTGGTGTTTCGATTTGTGAATTTAGCTCTTGTTGCTCTGAACCGATATTGAATTGATTATCAACGCATCGGCCTTCATAAGAACGTAGTTTATACTCGTACATTGACTGGAGTCTACACAGTTTAAGCTCTTAAGATGTTGGAGCATAGAAGAATAGTTTATACTCATATACCTATAGAAGTGTTCGGGAATCAGTATAACCTCATGTACCCGTTAGGAGGTTTAAGGAGATGCAGTTTATACTCATGTACTCATCGAAGTTTTTGGGAATCCACTCTAAATACAAAGGGGAATGTACATATGCAAATACATGTGGGGTCATTGTATGCCTTTGCGCGACAATGTTGTCTGTCACGCTCATGCGTGTTAGCATCGACTACCGCGCATAGAGGTGGCCACTCGGGTTTAAAGCCCAATCATCAGGCTTCTTTGGGCCATTTTCCCCCGCTTTCTTGAGTCTAAAATTTCTCCCATAACCATATAGAGGCATCCTTTTACTCTTCTCCTCCTCATGTCTTCATAACTTAGTGATTTTGTTCATGAAAAGATCTAGGGTTTCAAGTGCTTTTCTCAATTTTCAAGCTTCCCCTTCGATTCTTCGACCCTCCAAGCTTGGTTCTCTTTGGTCTCTGGTAAAACTACACTCATCTCTTGTATATTGGGTTCGTTTTGCCTCTCTTGTTTAAGATCTCATCTAAAAACCCTAGTTTCTTTGTTTTTTAGGTCATTTCCACAATGTCTCCTAGAAGATCACGTGTTCCCAAGGGCAAATCAACAGGTCAAATATCGGAGGAAGTTGAGACCGCTGATTCACCATTTGGAGGTAACTTTCTCCTACTTTTTCTCCCTCTAAAGTTATGATTTTGCATTCATATCCTCGTTTGTCTCATTTGAGAGTCATCCGGGAAGAGTAAACATCCTCCTTCGAGGGGATTGATACTTAAAAATACATATCTTGTTTGATCAAGGCACGTACCAAGGTAAAGGCATGAGTTTCGCTTAAACTCATGACCTTTAGAAGTCGACAACCTTCATTTAGTTATCGCGATAGTGGACACTGTCACGGTACATGTGACAGTTTCCACTGTCGTGGTAACTATGAACAAAACTTTTGTTCATTAGTTTCCTCTTTATTCAACTGTGTTCCAACATTAGTTCATTTGATTGTTTGCAGTCCACTTTCCTTCCATTGCTCTTTCTTATAGAAAAAATTATGGTCAAAGTGGTACTCTTCATGCCTCTTTTGACGGTGATTTTCTAATTAGAGAAGCCCATCAATTTAGTGAGGACTGTGCCGATAGTATTCCTGAGTTGATTCACCTAGGAAGTCGTCGTACGTTGCATCAATTATTGACCGGCTTACCTTTGACACCTATTGGAGTCTCCACTAAGCCATTAAGGAAGCCTAGTTATTTGTTTGGGGACTCCGTTGAAGATCTTGATACCCTTTCTTATGGTCCAGAAGTTTGGTTGAACGAATATGATGGGGACTTTTTATTTCTTCCTCCGTTTCCTCGGCATTACTCACTCTTGCAATTATGGAATTTAATGGTATCGAGGAAGATGTCATGGCATTTAATAGAGGACCATGAACGTATCCATTATGGGTTCATTGATAAGGATTTTAAGACTCCTGTCTCCAGTGATCGGCATACAATTCGTGGACTTCACCCTGGGATGTTGGCCTTATTGTTTTAATAATGTTTAACAAACAATTTACTACTAATCATGTTTGTCTAGTGTTTGTGTATTTCTATTTATTGTAGATAAACAACAAGTTGGAGGATGGATGGAATTACGCATTCACGATCATATCCAATGGAGGTTGGCGGAATTGTAGAGTAAAGCCTATGCAATTCAAATTGAAGATCTAAGTTCTAGCTTCATCCGTAAGTGTACCAAGTTGAGCTACATAGAAGATCAATTAAGCTTGGGTATATTTAGTTTAGGTTTTATATTATGTGTGTTAGTACTTTAAGCTCAATCATATATACACACACATATTTGGTTTTTATATATATAGTTATATATATACACAAGTTTTGGTTTATGGACTTAACAATCATTGTATACATTTTTTATTAAGTCTATAAAATCATTTTATAGGGTTTCAAAACATTGTTTATGTCAAAACATCAAATTTCATGTATATCACATTTTCATGTTTTGGATACACTTGCAAAATACATGAGTTTTCACAAATAAGAAATTTAATTTGAGAAATTCTTTTTCTAACATGTTAAATTTCATGTTTATAAATATTTTACAAAGTTTTATCAATTTTGGAATTAATTTGTTATTCTTATTTGAATTTACAAAATCAAGTTTTAAATAAGCTCATATTCGTTGACATGTTCGTGCATGTTTTTTCAAAACAGATGCGTTTTCACAATTGGAAAATGTGATTTGAAAAATTTCTTCGTTTAAATATTTATCATCATATATACAGATATTTTCCCAAGTTTTACTAATTTTGGAGTTGTTTTGTTATTTTCAATTGAATTTACATAAACATGTTTTCAGCAGTTTTTTCAGAAACTATATATCTGTGTTTATACAATTATTTCTCTCAACTGGGAAGTGATATTTCATAAATTTTTTTCTAAAATATTTATCTACATGTCTAGAACCTTCTCTCAAAATTTTATGATTTTTAGAGTTGATTTACTATTTTTAATTAACTTTACAAAGTCAGATACGCAAAATTCTAACATCTGTCAAAATCTAGAAAAGTGCAGTCGACCGCCACGGTCGACCATGTTACAGTGTGGTCGACCACCACAGTCGACCGTCAGCAGTCCAGAGACTAGTTTTGAAGATTTTCTTCTCGCAGTCGACCGCTACGGTCGACCGTCGAAGTTACCGTTGCACAGTAACGATAACTTGCTGATTTTTGTTTTTTTGTGGGTTTTTGGGTTTTTTGAGTTGTTTTCTTCTACCCTATATATACCCCTTTACCATAACTATTTTCATACCCTAAGAAAATATTTTAACAAGGATTTAAGTTTTGTTTAGTGTTTGTTTAAAAAACTTTTAAGCATTTAAGAGTTTGAGTTTGTAAAATTAATTCTACAAGAGCTTGAGGAGATCATCTATTGGAGTTTGAGCATCCAACTATTCTCCATCTATCTCTTGATCTATTGAGAAGCTTTCTAAACTCTATTTCTAGCTTTATATCTATTTGTTTGATTATCATTTTATTAAAGCTAGTTTTATATTGAGTTTAGATTTGATTTCACTCATTGTTTACACACACCCACTTGAGCTTATTGTATTGATTTGATTTCACTCATTGTTTACACACACCCACTTGAGCTTATTGTATTTACATTCATAGTATAATTTAGGTTGTAGGATTGTAACATTAAGTTATGCTTAATTGAGTTCTCATCCATTATAGAAAATAACTTTTGTTATATTGTGAGATTGTAAGGTTTTCGGTGAGCTAGAAAACCGAGTGTGTTGTTGTAAAGTTTTCGGTGAGCTAGAAAACTGAGTGAGAGTGTGAGGTGTGAACGTTAATCGGTGAGCGTTGAAAACGACATTGTGAGGTGTAAACATTATCCGAGTAAGCGTAGAAAACCCGATTGTGATAGTGGATTTCTCTCTGGGAGTAGGGAGCAGAGACGTAAGATGGAAGGTCCGAACTTCGTGATCATATCGTGTGTTTGAGTTTGTTTTGACGCACTTCTCTTTTGTTTATATTTCTTGTCGCCATTATCCATTGCTCACTATTTATATCATCTACTATCTTATTTATTTTGTTCACCCTTGTTTATATCACTTATCCTATCTCACATATCTTGTTATATTTTATACTTACTAGGATAACTTGTTATTAGTTTTAATTGGCATAAAATCGGATTAGATTAGCATAAGACCCTAATCACCCCCTCTAGGGTCTAACAATGTCAGGATATTAGCTAGTTTTTCTTTTCTCTCTAGTTCTAGAATGTAGGCAAGTACTTATAGATTTTATTTGAAGCTATTGGGAAATTACACACACGTTTTCATATTTATATTTTTTGAGCGTTTTGACAAAATATCATTTTTCACAAGTATGAGGACATATTCACAAAATTCCCGTTCTAAACAATTTGTTTTTAATTGTTGGACCCTAGAGAGGAGGGGGGTGATTAGGGTCTTAAGGTTATAATTATGCAATAAAAATAAGGCAAGAAACACACCACAACAATGAACAACTAAAGTAAATAAGATAGAGTTAGAAATCGTTATCCAAGTGACGTGCGGTTTGTTAACGAGGTTCGGCCCGCTGACCTACGTCCCCGCTCCCCACTCTTGAGGAGAATCCACTACACAACCCGGTTTGGAAGCCGGAACTTCTTCTACACAATTATCTCCACAAGATCTCACAGTTACACAGTTGATCACCACAAGATCTAACTCCAACACAGTTGATATCCATAAAATCAAGCTCACAACAGTAGTAATGGTGTAAAAACTCTCTTTTTACAATGTCCCTATGGCAATAAGAAAGATTACACTGAAGCTGGGATGTGAACTTGAAAACATAGAGCATGTTTGAAAGTTTATGGCTCTTGAAAACAATAAAACAAGTTTGTAGGATATTTCAAATGGACAAGAGCACTTGAAAGAGGAGGGGTATGAGAGTTTAAATAGGAAAAAAACAGCTGCTAAAACCCATATCCAGATCCCCTAAAACCCGTAAGAAGTCATTTACAAATCTGCACTGAAAAACGTTCGTTGGATTAAGCGGCGGTCGACCGTGAAAACCTCGCGGTCGACCGTGAGCCACTTTCGAAACTCAGAATTTTACAGAAACTTTTACGGTCGACCGTGGCGGTTGACCGTGGGAATTTTTGAGCTGACGGTTGACCGTGGCGGGCGACCGCGAAAGTTACTGCTGCCCACTCAGAAAAAGAACACAGGCACGGTCGGCTGCGAACTGATACATGCCACTATTTATAAAACCTGTTTTTGACTCTTTAAAAAATCTGTAAAAATATTTAAATGACTTCCAAAAATTGTGTAACTTTGTAAATTGTTTTTAACACTAAAAACAAATTGTTTAGAAAGGAAATTTTGTGAATAGGTCCTCATACTTGTGAAAAATAATATTTTGTCAAAACGCTCAAAAAATATAAGTATGAAAACGTGTGTGTGATATCCCAATAGCTTCAAATAAAATCTATAACTACTTGCCTACATTCTAGCACTAGAGAGAAAAGAAAAACTAACTAATATCCTCACATAGAATTATAATTCTTTGAGTCTTGATATAGCTTGAGTTGATGAAGCTTCTCATTGCATTTATTGTTCTTGAATAAATATTGCTTCATCACTATGCCTCCTCCTCCTTTGGATATCATCGTTGTAGCTCATATTCCATCCAATCCTCCATACGTGGTACTAAAAAGCTTGGTATATATATTAAATATAATACCACTCAACAAACAATTAATACCGATAATGGTGGTTGTAGAACATCATCAAAATATAAGGCTAACAATCTCCCCCTTTTTGATGATGACAACCAACCATTATATAGGAGCAAAATAAATATAGCTTATAGATAGGTGCTCCCCCTATCTATGAGCTCCCCATAACTATGTGCAACAAATGAGGAGATTTCTCTCCCCCTTTGTCACCATCAAAATGGGATAAAGGAAATGGAAAAAAAATACATATGAAATGCAACTAACCAAGTAAGCAAATAGAACTTTCACATAGTGCATAAACCTAAACCATTTCTTATGCGACAAAAATCATCTTCACTAAGAGGCTTGGTAAAGATGTCCGCTAATTGAGATTTTGTGTCAATATACACAAGGAATACATCTTGCCTCTCTACATGATCGCGTAAGAAATGATGACGAACATCAATATGCTTGGTTCTAGAATGCAAAACTGATTTTTTTGAAATATTGATAGCTCTAGTGTTATCACAAAAGATTTTTATATTTTAAAAATTCAAATCATAGTCAACTAAAATTTGTTTCATCCATAAAACTTAGGCACAACATAAGCCGGCGGTAATGTATTCCGCTTTCGTAGTGGACAAGGCAACATAATTTTGTTTCTTAGAAGCCCAAGAGATAGGGAATTACCCAAGAATTGACATGTACCACTCGTACTCTTGTGATCTACCTTACAACCGGCAAAGTCGGCATCATAAAAATCATATAGATCAAAAGAGGTGCTTTTAGGATAAAATAAACCAAGATCAATTGTTCCATGAATATATTTAATAATTCTCTTAACCGCAATCAAATGAGATGCTTTAGGAGAAGCTTAAAAAAGTGCACATGCACACACTAAACATGATATCATGTCTACTAGCGGTGAGATAAAGAAGACTATCTATCATACATCGGTATAGTTTTTGGCCCACATCCTCATCACTATCATCCGCATTAAGCTTGACACTTGTACTCATGAGAATTGGTGCATGCTTAGAATTCTCCAAATTAAATTTCTTCACTAATTCTCTAGCATGCTTGCTTTGAGAAATAAATATCTCATCCTTAGTTTGCTTGACTTGGAGCCCGAGAAAGAATGTGAGCTCTCCTATCATGCTCATCTCAAAATGATCTTGCATAACTTTAGAAAAATCCTTGCAAAGAGATTCATTAGTAGCACCGAAAATGATATCATCAACATATATTTGAATTAAAATAAAATTATTTTTCCTTTTTCTCACAAAAAGAGTATTATTAATTTTTTTATTTTAAAAAACTATTTTCAAGAAGAAAACTAGGGAGGCGAGCATACCAAGCTCTAGGAGCTTGTTTCAACCTATATAAAGCTTTTTGAACCCGGTAAACATGATTAGGAAATGCATGATCCATAAAATCGGGGGGTTGCTCAACATATACTTGCTCTTCTATAAAACCATTTAGAAATGCACTTTTAACATCTATTTGAAATAATTTAAAATCTTTAAAGCTTGCAAATGTCAAAAACATCCTAATTGATTCTAACATTGCAATCGGTGCAAATGTTTCATCATAGTCTATGCCCTCCTCTTGATTGTATCATTGGGCAACCAAACGAGTTTTATTTCTTGTTACAATGTCATGTTCATCAAGTTTGTTTCTAAAAATCCATTTTGTTCCAATTACACTAGCATTGTTAGGTCTAGGAACTAGTTTCTAAACATCATTTCTTAGAAAATTGTTTAGTTCATCAGCATAGCTAAAACCTAAAATTTATCATTTAAAATATCATTAATCTTTTTAGGTTCTATTTGAGATAAGAAGGCAATATTACCACACTCACTCAATGCCTTTGAGCGAGTTAGAACCCCTTGTGAAGGATTCCCAATGATTTGCTCCTTTGGTTGATTTGGTGCAAATTTCCTTGCTATAGAGTGTTCTTCTTGCTCTTGTTCTTGAATGTTATTACTTTCCCCATCCTTTTGAGCTTCTATTGAGGGTGATTCATTTATTTGCAAAAATTCTAATCCTCCCTCAACATCGTCATCATCTTTCCTAGGCAATCCAACTTGTAAACCAATATTAGTCTCATCAAAAGTAACATTTATAGATTCTTTAACAACAAGAGTACGTTTGTTGATGACTCTATAAGCCTTACTTTGAGGTGCATATCATAGGAAGATGCCAACATCAATTTTAGAATCAATTTTATCATGATGATCTTTTGTATTTAAGATAAAACATTTACAACCAAAGATACGAAAATAACCAATAAATGGAGTTTTTTTCCATAAAATAGTTCATAAGGAGTTTTCTTAAGCTTTGGTCTAATCAAAACACGATTTAAAACATGGAAAGCCGTATTAACGGCTTTTCCGCTAAAAAATACTTAGGCAAAACAAAAGAATTTAACATAGTTCGTGTCATCTCTTGTATGGTGCGATTCTTCCGTTCAACAATACCATTTTGTTATGGTGTTCTTGAAGTGGAAAACACATGAGTTATATCACGATGTGCACAAAAAGCATAGAAAAATTTATTTTAAAATTCACCACCATGATCACTTCTTATCTTAACAACTTTCAACTCTTTTTCATTTTCAATTCTTTTAACAAAATTCACCACCATGATCACTTCTTATCTTAACAACTTTCAACTCTTTTTCATTTTCAATTCTTTTAACATGATTTGAAAATTCTTCAAAACATTCATCTTTACTTGCAAGAAAGATTGTCCATGTAAAATAAGAAAAATCATCAATGATAACAAAACATTGTGTTTGCCACTAAGAGAGGTAACACGCATAGGACCAAATAAATCAAGATGAAGTAATTGCAAGAGTTTAGAAGTTGATACCTCGTTAATGGATTTGAAGGTAGACTTAGTTTGTTTACCTTTAGCACAATCTTCACAAGTGGTATCTTTGATGAAATGCAAGTTTGGTAACCCTTTTACAAGATTCCTCTTGGACAATTTGGATATCAATTCAATGTTCGCATGTCCAAGCCTCTTATGCCAAATCCAAGGGTTTTCATCAACCGCCACAAAGCATTTGATATTTTGATCTAATAGTTCATTCATCTCAAAAATGTATACATTAGATTTTCTATTAGCAACAAAAATAGTTTCTCTATTTGAGCTAATAATACATTTGTCCGGTTTAAAAGAAATATCAAAACCTTTATCACTCAATTGGCTAATGCTAAGAAGATTATGATTCAAGCCATTTACTAAATAAACATCTTCAATAATGGGTGAGGGTTTCTTACCAATAGAACCCTAGAGGGGGGTGATTAGGGTCTTAAGGCTATAATTGTGCAATAAAAATAAGACAAGCAACACACCACAATAATGAACAACTAAAGTAAATGAGATAGACTTAGAAATCGTTATCCATGTGACGCGCGATGTGTTAACGAGGTTCGGCCCGCTGACCTATGTCCCCGTTCCTCACTCTCGAGGAGAATCTACTACACAACCAGGTTTGGAACCCGGAACTTCTTCTACACAACGATCTCCACAAGATCTCACAGCTACACAGTTGATCACGACAAGATCTAACTCCCACATAGTTGATCTCCATAAGATCAAGCTCACAACAGTAGTAATGGTGTAAAAACTCTCTCTTTACAATGTCCCTATAGCAAGGAGAAAGATTACACTAAAGCTGGGATGTGAACTTAAAAACAGAGAGCAGGTTTGAAAGTTTAGGGCTCTTTTGAAAACAGTAAAACAAGTTTGCAGGATATTTCAAATGGACAAGAGCACTTGAAAGAGGAGGGGTATGAGAGTTTAAATAGGAAAAAGAACAGCTGCTAAAACCCATACCCAAATCTCCTAAAACCCGTAAGAAATCATTTGCAAATCTGTACTAAAAAACGTCCGTTGGATTAAGCAGCGGTCGACCGTGAAAATCTCACGGTAACAAACAATTAAGATACAAGATTGAAAGACTTGAAATTGAGAGTGGTAGGATTAGACCCACTCATGCTTATGCTAATTATCATCATCATGAGAGAAATAGATTTCATAGATCTCATACCTCTACACACAAAAGAAATTTTGTGTGCAGATATTGCATGAAACATGATCATATTTCTACTCATTGTAGGATTAAAGACAATCATGATTTTTATGGAATGACATGGATACCCAAAGGTACCAAGCTTACTATACTTGGATTAGATAGTATGCCTCAAAACGAATTAATAGTAAGGGCCAATACTGTGAAGAATCGACTCGCTCAGTTAGGTAGAGAATTTCCTCTTAAAAAGTTTAGATGTTTTGGTTGGGTTTATTCGCTTGCGGACAAGTCGTGGACAAGGATGACTAGCTATGTACTCAGACGTTAGGGTCGGAAATTAGCTAGTATAGGATTAGATATCCCGATTTGAGCCAGCATGTACGGTCTTCCAATAAGCGTGGATCATTTCCTCGCTTTATTTGAGTCTTATAACCCGGATACGAATACATTCTTCACTAAGCATGGGGAATTAGGACTTCCACTTTACGAGATGATGAAAGTATCAGGATTACCGATGGGAAATATTCCATACCAAGAGTACTTTCCTACTAACCATCAGCTTAGGAGAATAAAGAAGGCTGGTTCCATTGCTTATGATGTTCTTTGGGAACTGACTTGTCATTACCAAATGGCGATAGCAAGGATTATGGTGAAAATCAAGAAGTCTGCTCAAATCAGTTTAAAGCAATTTGTAGATTATTTATTCCATAATCTTGAGAGTTCAATTAGTGATGAAGTTTGTGAATCACCTCCATTGACCCCATCTGAGATTAATAAGCTGATATTGAAGATCAATGCTCAGTTTTACATTACTGGATTATCTGAAGATAATTTCCCAAATGGCACAAAGTTCAGAACTTTCTTGCGGCAAGCTAGGAAAAGGATGAAATGGGAGACCCTCCTTGTAGGATATTTAGCCATATGGCTAAAGAAGTGCGTAGTATCACACCAATCTTTGGAGACTCTTCCTCTTGAAGTTCTATTTCCTGCTATTCAACTAGCCGTTGGAGGTCGATTATCTTTACTCTCAGCTATGATTGCTGACATCCACAGCGGATTACACTATTTAGCCAATACCTTCACACAAGAGGGTGTCAAGCCTTCAAGTGACATCCCCATGTCAAGGATAGAACTACCATATACATATTTGATGATGTGGTTGGTCCTCCACCGATCTGATCTGATGTCGGCTCCTGAAATATCTGATCCGGAGGCTCCTCTGTTACAGATCTTGGAAGGATGTAAGTGGTGGAGTCCCTCCCGACAATGGCATGAGGTGGTGAGGCAATTCAGGATTGCTAAGTGTTAGGAGTTCTATAAATGGTTCCCTCGATTCTCAGGCGCATACAATGAAATGCTCACCGATAAGGAAATGCCTGGAACTAGTAGGACTTCTCTCAACATGGGTGGTTTTCATTAGCTTATGAACATCTGACCGGGTTACATGGTTTTCCGATCGAAGAATGTTTGTAGAATTGACCCCTACATTCCTTGTAGATTTGCATGATAATTCGGTTACGACCAGTTATACATCGGGAATCCAAACAGACGGCTAACAACCTGTGGTAGTCTCATTGATAAGGTACGAGCTTGGTTTTGGAACGTTGTCGGTTGTACCGATGCTCATTTTAGCTTACCTGTTGCTGAACCCAAACTTCAAATAACTTTTCTATACTTCTGGTGGCTCCTAGCCGCCAACACACCCATTAAGAAGAAGAGGATTTCTGAATTAGAAACCGAAGCTGCTTCTCGGCTTGCTACTGAAGTAGTTCGAAGGACTATACCTTTTAGGGGAGGAAAGGGGCCTACCACATCTTCCCGTAAAGGAAAACAAATAGTTAATTTAGATGAGAGTGACAATTTTGAAATGTCCGAAGGAGAGGATGAAACCGAAGGTGAAGCAGAAGCTGATACTTATCCTTCTCCTATAGCCCACAAGACTCGTCGTGTCTCTTCACCTAAGTCACCAGATGCTCCCTTAAAGCAAATACAGATGAAAGAGAAGACTATTCCCTTATCATCTTCTAATAGGATTATGGTTATGTGTCCTTTCCGAGAGGAAGAAGAAGAAAAGGAAGAAGACACCACGCCTCTTATTACTAGGAAAAGATCCCGATCTCCCACTTCCTCTCAAAATCAAATTCAAGTTTCTCAAGGAGTTGAACGACGCACAAAATCTCATTATGAGAGTTTTGAGATTCCAAAGGATACTCATTCATTCATGAAGATTAAGAAAACTACTCATCGACGATGCGACCTTCCACCTGTGTCTGAGGAGGAGTCAGCCTACGACACTTCGGTTGACGAAGGAGATAAAATCTCATACTCATCTCTCTTTTATTGTTTCATTTTCAGACACAAAATTTTATTTTCTTCTTTTTATAGAGGGTCAAGAAGAAGGAGAAATTTTAGTTGAACCCTCTTCTCCCGGCTTAATGGACATTGATGAACCGATCTTCGTTCAACAAGTGCACAAAGCGATGGATTATGAGCACGCCGGTGTTGACATTGCTATTCCTCCTACCACTGCAACAACCTCACTAACATCTAGTACAGGTACAAATATCTTCTCATTTGGAGGGAAATTTTGAGAGGTTAGTGAATCGGAATATGTACCTCTTCTGCTAACATGTGCACTTTATCTTCTTTTAGTTAAACTAAAGAAAGTAGGTTCGAGTGGTGGAGCTGCTGATTCTGCCGCTGTCATTAGAGGTAATTTTAACTTCCATTCATTTTGATTCATTCATACCCCTATGTATATACCGATGAGTCTATTTGTCCTTTATATGCTCCCACGAATGAGCCAGGCGAACAAGAAATTTTTCGTGAAGCGGAGATCGATGGTTTTAATGAACATAATCTTGACCTTGATTTTTTTCGAAGATGACCATCAATATATTTCCGATATGCTATCGGATAAAACCCCGACTGTAACTACAGGACCAACTATTGAAGTTGGTTCAACTGAAGTAGGTCCATCAGAAGGTATGTACTTCCGAACTTAAACCCTCAACTGACTTTTTGTTCTCCTCATTTTAATAATTAAATAGGAACTTTAATTGTAGGACCAACTATTGAAGTTGATACATCTACTATCATTGGTGTATCCGATCAGCCCATAGGTTTTGGTTTTCTGCACTTGGCAAGCCCTCCGGCTAAAATCGAACCATCAACTATTGCTCCCTCAACTTCTGCTATTGTTGAAACCGAGTCCGTTGTTCCCCTTACTAATATAATTATTATGTCTGAGCTATCTCTACTTGTTCATGAAGTTGAAGTGTTGAAGACAACCATAGAAGAGCAAGTTAACACAACTTCTACTCAATCTGGTATGTCCCGTCTTCAATATGTTTTGTAGTTCTGATTCACGCTCTTAGAATATTTATCTATCTTTCTTTTGTTTGCAGAATCCTCTTCCAAAAGTTTTGTTGACTTGGATCCAAAACCATCAGAGGCCTCAATTGAACAATTATCTGATGTGGTGGGTCCATCAACAAGAACTATTCCTGAACAAGCTCTGGCTATTGTAGAGACTACATCAACATTGGTGAGCCAAGGTAACCAAGTTGTGGAATCTTCTGTTAGACTTGATACATTTTCATTTGTTGTCGAATACTAACGTATATATTTTATGCTCATTTTATTTGTTCTCATTGCAGCTCCTTCTTCATCACTGTCCGATTCTATCTAAGCATTATTAGCAGACGTAGACCTGGATAAAGCTGCCATTTGCTCTGATCTTCAAGGCTTCATTTCCTTTTTGAACATGATGGTCGATCAAATTCTCCTCAAAGGATCACCTTTTGATAACTTTAAGAGATCTCTTGATCGCTATACATTAGGGATCAGAGAAAAAGGATATGCTGAATTGGCTGATTCAATCGACGCCTACTTGGTTGACCTTAAGCAACATGTCGAACTTTTAAAGGATCTCCGTACCAAAGGCACACCTTCCTACATTGCTTCTCAAATGGACTCCAGATTACAAGCATGGTGTGAGTCTCAACACTCAACTAAGCTTGAACTTTAAAAGTTAAGAGCTTGCACTACTCAGATCAGGGTGAATATTGCTAAAAGGACACAAGTCAAAAATGATTTACGTCGAGCTCTGGAATCAAGTCAAGTTGAAATAGCTCACTTAAAGGAACAACTCGAGAAGGCTAAAGATGCTCATAATATCCTAGAACTTGATTTGGCAGAAGTGACCCGTGTTGAATCAAATCTGTTTTAACAGCTAGAGTTTCAGGATAAGAGGTTCGTCGATAAAGAACAGGAGGTCGTCCAGCTTCAAAATATTGATGAAGAAACTTTAAAAGTTAATCTGAAGGTTGAATTTGAATAAGCTTATGCAATAGAACTCTCCAAACTCGAAGATCAAATTCGTCATTATAAGTTGTTGTAATCTTGAGAACACTTTTTGTATCCGCATTTGTATTTTTATTTGAATGCTTCAGATGAATAAATTGAACTCTTTTGTTTATGGATATTTTATCATGATTATTCATTCTTTTTTATAATAAATAAATATAATATTTATAGGATTTTTGGCAAATCCTTAGCCATCAACGGATTTGATATGCCTTTACCGACTACCGTTTGAATCGGGCTAGTATGTGAATTATCTAAATCTGTTTCATATATAACGTTAGGCTAAATGAATTAAACTCTCTTAGGTTTTAAGCTACAATGTTGAATATGTAGGCTACATGTGTTAGATGTAGGCTTATCTCTAATAAGGGATTGAGATAACGTCCCCATGCATGGAAGACATGATTCGGAAATATAAATAGGTTACATTTTCTTGGTAGGAAAATGAACCCAAAATCAGAGAGGAAGAATTTTATATTCTATCTCCTAGTTTCTTTTTTGTTAGTAGAGATAAACCTAAAATTGGAGAGGAAGAATTTTATATTCTATCTCCTGGTCTCTTTTTTGTTGGTAAAGATAAACCCAAAATCGGAGAGGAAGAATTTTATAACCAATCCAAAATCGGAGAGGGATAATTTTATATTCTATCTCCTTGTTTCTTTTATGTTGGTAGAGATAAAACCAAAATCGGAGAGGAAAAATTTTATATTCTATCTCCTGGTCTCTTTTTTGTTGGTAGAGATAAATCTAAAATTAGAGAGGAAGAATTTTATATTCTATCTCCTGGTACAAAGGAAACTCAAAGTGGGATCTTCACTTAGAGAATCTAGAGAGGTTCGAATAATCCTAACTGTAGGAATGTTTGACCAGGTGGGAGTTCGAGGTGACCCTAACTGTAGGAAGGTTTGATCACTCGATTTGAAAGTAGACATCTCTTTCTTGGAAATAATCGAGAGGGGATTTTGGTTGTGGCCCTAACTGTAGAAAGGTTTGATCAAATGAGAGTTGAGATAATTCTACCTTTTATAGGTTTAATTACTCAAATAGAGTTGAGGCCTTTTTATTAATCGAAAGGGGATCTCGGTTTTGAAAGTGGACCTTTTGTTCATAAAAGAAATGGAGAGGGGATTTTTGATTTGGTCCTGACTGTTTAAAGGTTTGACCAAATAAGAAATGGGAAAAGGGTACAAATAACAGCGGGAATGTTGATTTGTAGAAATCACTCGGTGGGGGTTTTCGGTGTTAGGTAACAAGGACCCGACATAAAAGGATTCACTGATTACTATGAATCAGTAGATTGAACATTTTTGAGTGTTGTATCATAACTTTAACAATGGGAGTGTCAAAGACTAGATACAGTGGGAGTTCGAAGGACTTTAATGCCTGAAGGATTTTAGTAGACCCACCGTCAATTAACTTGATCGATGAGGGATTTTAAGGTAAAGGATTGTGAATCATTGAGCACTACAAGATTACTCCATGGGAGTTTTATGAGGGAATATTCATCCGATGAAGTCATTGAATCTCATCTCAATGAAAGAGTGCTCTAAAAGTCACAATAGGAGGGTTTTGATCATCTTGGAAATGATTAAATAGCCACAGCGATAGGTTCTTAATCACTTTGTAAATAATTAGATAACCATGGTGGAAGATTCTTAATAATAATTAAGAATGAATTATTCAGATGATCAGTTTCTTATCTAGAACAATCGACTAATCTCAGGTTATCCTTAAAAATACCCTGTACAGTATTTTCTAGGAACTTCCTATTTAAATAGGTTATCCCGAATGTACTAAGGGTAGTACTTCTTTAGGAACTTTTTATTTATTGGCATCATGAGTTTGTTGCTATCTTGGGTGATTAGGCGATATGCACCATTTGAATAGACTATTTCTATTACAAACGATCCTTCCCATTTGGGTTGGAATTTTTTTTTCTTCTTGGAATTAAGAATCATAGGTCTCCGAACGACAAGAACTAGGTCTCCTTCCTTGAAGCTTCATTATCAGACTTTTTTTTATCAAAAGACTGAGAAATTCGAGCCTGATAAAACTCGATTTGTTGCTGAGCTTCCAAGCGCTTTTCATGTAGCATCTCCAACTCTTCAAGATGTTTTTGATATTACTCTTCCGTTGTCATTCTCATTGCGAGAGCGATACATAGAGAGGGAATTTGTATTTTCAAAGGAAGGACAGCTTCACATCTATATACTAAAGAATATATGGTTGCTCTAGTTGGCGTACGGATAGTTGTACGATAAGCCCATGGAGCTTCGCCAAGTTTGTCATCCCAATCTTGCTTATTGACTCTTACAAGTTTTGACAAAATCTTGATAAATGTCTTATTAAAAGCTTCAGCCAATCCGTTACCTATAGGATTATAGACCATTGACGAAACATCCTGAATTTCGAATTTGCTGCAAAATTTGATGAATGCGTTGCTGATGAATTGGGGGCCATTGTCATGCACTATTCATCTCGGGATACCGTATCGATATATAATATGGTGTTTAATGAATTTGACAACATCGCTTGTATTTACTTCTTTAAGCGGGACTGCTTCGACCCATTTTGAGAAGTAATCGGTGATCGCCAGAATAAAACGGTCATCTTTGATTGAAGGCGGGAAAATAGGACCTACTATGTCCATTCCCTATGTTTCAAATGGCCATGATGTCACCGATGGGTGTAGATGCTTCGGAGGCTGGTACATATAATTTGCATGTACTTTGTTGTAAATGAGTAGACATCATTCCCTTATTCTCTTCTCGCCTTTGTTGTAAAAGAGTACGGGCATGTGGCATTTGCACGACGCTTTTGTATGCATTCTTTAAGAGTTGAACGAGCTCTTTTGACGAGAGTCCACTCTTCCGTCATAAGTTGTGTAGAAACGTGAGTGGTTTGTTGTTGAATTGAATGAACCATTTATTGTTTCATCGACTCTAAGTCCGCATAATAACGAGCTCCGTCGGTTTGTTCTAAAGCAATGCCAATTGACGAGCACGGCGCTAACGTTGTCTCTGACAAGCCCTCTTCGTCAATGGTAGTGAGCTTTGATTCAATAACTACTTAATTGGAGAAGAGTCATTAGGAGCAGAGGTGTTGCAAGTAGAATCTTTAGCAACAATCGGACGAGAGTCTTCACCCGTAGCATTTGACAACTTAAAAAACTTCTTAGAAGACGAAATCTTCCTATATTTGCAAGGCGAGGAAGACTTTGAGGATGAGGATGATAGATATTCCTCAAACTTTGCTTGGTCAAACTCGTATTCGACCTCTTCATCAACTGGTATCTTGATGATCGGCTGCGACACGACGGTCTCGGCAGCGAGACCGTTGGCTCCCACTGTGGTCGCCAGTTTGTTTTCATCGAAAGTTAGTTTCATTGTGGAATTCATTAAAACTTCAATCACTTACAATGAATTTAAAAGAAATAGTCTTTTTATAAGACTTCTCTTACACAATGAACAAAGAAATTACAACTTTCTAGAAAATAACACAAAAATTATTTATCAACTCCTGCTTTTGTGAGATCTTTGCCTGTGTTGGGGGTGTGTTAGCCCGTGGACCACCGATTCACAAATTCTGATTGAATCGTGAAGGTTTTTAGGTATTCTTCTTCGTTTATCGAAGTAAGAATATTAAATAAATATGTTATTAATGTAAGATATCCATTCTTCCAAAGATCAAGTCAGAGCTAAGATCTTTAAGAATCGCCAAAAAGCTTCTTGAAAGTATTTGTGGGGAATGAAGACCTTCTCTCTTGCTCAAAATCACCAAATGCTCAAGTCTTTCTACTCTAATTGCCTGGGTCCTCCTTTCTCTGTGTGTATAGGAAGGTATTTATTGCGACACGACGGTCTCGGCAGCGAGACCGTTGGCTCCCACTGTGGTCGCCAGTTTGTTTTCATCGAAAGTTAGTTTCATTGTGGAATTCATTAAAACTTCAATCACTTACAATGAATTTAAAAGAAATAGTCTTTTTATAAGACTTCTCTTACACAATGAACAAAGAAATTACAACTTTCTAGAAAATAACACAAAAATTATTTATCAACTCCTGCTTTTGTGAGATCTTTGCCTGTGTTGGGGGTGTGTTAGCCCGTGGACCACCGATTCACAAATTCTGATTGAATCGTGAAGGTTTTTAGGTATTCTTCTTCGTTTATCGAAGTAAGAATATTAAATAAATATGTTATTAATGTAAGATATCCATTCTTCCAAAGATCAAGTCAGAGCTAAGATCTTTAAGAATCGCCAAAAAGCTTCTTGAAAGTATTTGTGGGGAATGAAGACCTTCTCTCTTGCTCAAAATCACCAAATGCTCAAGTCTTTCTACTCTAATTGCCTGGGTCCTCCTTTCTCTGTGTGTATAGGAAGGTATTTATAGCCTTTAGGAGTCATCCCTGTTAGAAATAATGCAAAATAACTGATGTTAACTGTCTTCTTTGGGTGCGGAAATGGACACTGCCGCAGTCAAAGGAGGCAGTTTTCCAGTCTTTGTAACTATCGTCCCCTACATTCGTGGCCGTATTTTTCGTGGGTAGTGGGCTTGTTTTCAGGGTATAACTGCCCCTTAACGTTGTTACACGTTCTCTCTTAGTTATAAAACCATGTGGACCCCACAAAGATGCTAAAAACTGTCAGTAAATCACAAGAAGACGCCCCAACGCTTCCGCGACATCGTACACTGTCGCGCCTACGCGCGTCGATTAACACTACTGCGCCTATACGCGTCAATTACCACATCTCCCTTTGCGGGTATGCACCTTGTTTCACATCTCTCTTTGCTTCTTTTGGCTTTGGATGATCCCATCCGACTTAAAAAATGATATTTATTGTCTTCTCTTTGTCTTGAGCTGTATTTGGATATCTATAAGTATTTTTAGACGCCTACATGTATGTTTATACCTTAGCATCGATAGTAGTGACCTGGGTCTCACATTTGCAGAAGATAGAAATATTGTCCACGACTAAGGCAGAGTATGTCGCAGTGACTAAAGTCAACAAGGAGATGATTTGGTTGATCGGATGCCTAGAAGAGTTGAGTTTGAAGCAGGGGAACGACGTTCTTTATTATGATAGCCAGAGTGCTATACATCTTACCAAGAATCTAGTATATCATGCCAGAATGAAGCATATTAACATATATTACCACTTTATACGCTCGCTGATAGAGGATGAGAAGTTACAGTTGGAGAAGATTTTAGGGAGCCAAAATCCTACAGATATGTTGACAAAAGCAGTGACCATCGACAAACTAGAGTTGTGCGCAACTTTAGTTAGCCTTCACTCATAGAAGACGAAGGCAGAGCCACACTAAGAGGATAGGCAGGATCGTCAAGGTGATATTGATTAAAGAAAGGAATTTTCCGTGTAGGAGAAAATGCTTGCGAAGATGGCTGGAGTTCAGGCGAGCTCGTTGATGGTGGTTTGGTCTTCAAGTAGGAGATTGTTGATTTCAAAAGTATAGAACCAAACCTAAAATCAAAAGTCACAAACAGCATAAAACTCCTCTTATCGATCGACCAACACAAGCTCCTCGGTTGACCGATGTGAAGCCAAGAACACTATAGGAGTTTCGGGACGGTCAACTGATAGGCTTACCCCGGTCGACCGAATACGTGCACGAAAAACCCTGTAGAAAATAGGGTTCTGGCCGGTTGACCATAGTAATGCTATCAGTTGACCAATGGTGATCAACCAGTCGACCAATACAATGCTATCGGTCGACCAAAGTCTGGTCAGGTGGTTTTCCTGGTTTAGGTTGGAATCTGTTTTGGGCTGGGTTTATATATATTTCCTAAAATATTTTTAGGGTTATGTGAGGATGTCTTTTAGAGGGTTTTGACGGTACTTTGAGATCAGAGATCTTAGAGAGAGTGGCATATTATGAGCATTGTAATTTTCTTCAATAATTAAAGAATTTCTAGTATGGCTCCCAAGGACGTAGGCACATTTGCTGAACCTCATTAAATCTGGTGTTTTCTTCTTTTGTTCATTCTTTCCTGCAAGTTTTCTTTTATTTGCTATGATTTATTGCTTGCCTACTTTCGATACAAGATCCGGAAGGGCACAAAACATTATTCATACAATAGCTTATGTAATAACAAACTCTCATTTATTACTATAATTATTTGAGATATTATATTTTAGGTATAAACCGATATACGAAAGTTGCAATGTGAAACAAGAAGAAACGAGCCAAAGTGATTCACAAAATTATTTAAAAATTAACACGAATGTTAATTTTAGCTATTGAACCTTATGGTCACAAGAATAATCGAATGTTTACAGTGCACAATTGGAGAAAAACAGAAATATGATTCAGGACTGTCGGTGGACTACCTGGAACCATAAATGGTCAGGCTATACCATCAATGGACTATAGTGAATAATTGATCAATTCCACAAACTAAAATTTATGTTATCAATGGATTATAGGGTATCATCAATGGACTATAGGAAACAATCGATGGTCATGTTACACCATCGATGGTAACGACACTGATTAGCAGATTTGATGATTTAATCTCAATCGTTTGTTGTTCTTTGATCTTCAACTTCTACCATGTTTAACATATCTCTTTTCTTATCTATTATAAGTTCTATATAAGAGAAAGAGAGAAAGAACATATTAAGAGATTAGAGGTTCTTGCATTGAGAAAGGAGAAATTTATTTTAGGATTTTGTGGAAGAAGTTGATTTGAGAATTCAATCCCAAGAGCATCATCAAGCTCTTTCTCATTGCACTCATCATCAAGGGTCATCTTAGCAAGCAGAGTTGCCCTTTGTGTTCAAGATCATCACCACTTCTTCATCGATCTTTACTTACATCTTTGGAAGAACGGTTTGGTTAAAACGGCTGTAAGATCTTTTCTATTTCTACTTCAAACTATTTTGTTATTTTGTCTTTGTTCTTGTTTTTACGATGTACTTAAGCAGGTGATAATTGAGGGTTTACAGCGTACTCAAGTTGGTGATATTTGAGAGTTGTTCTTAGCTAAGATTAGGTGTTACTCATCTGTAAGGAGTTAGGTTAGACGACTAATTTCGGGTAGATTACAAGGTGCAATCTTTATAATCTTACTGAATTGGGTTATGATTCAAATGAACTCTAGTCATAGCGAGGAAGCCCCTTCATGAGAAAGAATAGTGGACGTAGAATGTTTATCCAGACCATTATAAAACTTGCATGTTCTCTTGTTTGGATTTTTATTTTTATTTATTTATTATTTCCACTACATATTTGATGTTTCAGTGAAAATCTATAGCAAACCTATTCATTCCCCTCTCCCTCTTCTAGGATTGAATCTCATTGTCAACAAGTGGTATTAGAGCCTATTATCCATCTTTAGGTATCATAACATAGGGTAATGATCTCAAGTCTTACTGCAGTAACAATTTTTCTCGAGGGACGTGCAGCAAACTAACCCCTATTTTGATGGAACAAACTACACCTATTGGAAAACTCATATGAAATTCTTTTTGTTGCCATGGACTATGAAGTTTTGGATTGTATAGAAATTGTTTATAGAGAACCCACTACTATTGTAGAAGCAATTTCAGTTGTCACCCCTAGGGATAAGTGGTCACCATAGGATAAAAAGATTTTTTTTCTTTATATTCTAAAGCAATGAATGCTCTTTATTATTTCTTAACTGCTGAAGATTATAACTTGTTTTAAATTATACTATTGTACATAAAATTTAGAAAATACTGGAGATTACACATGAAGGAACACCACAGGTAAATGAGGCAAAACTCAAAATGCTTGCTAGTAAATATGATAATTTCAAGATGAAAGCCTCAAAAGCAGTCAAGACAGGTTCACTCGATTCAACGACATTGGGAATAAATCCAAAGTTTTAGGGAAGGAATATGACAATAAAGAGTTTTGCAAAAAAATTCTTCATTCTCTTTCTAGGAATTAGGAATCAAAGGTAACAATGATTGATGAATTACAAAACTTTTCCAATATATCTCTTGAAGATCTTGTAGATAATCTTCTCACATATGACATTTACTTGAAAGAAAAAGAAGATGCTTTTGAAAATGATTCCAAGAAGAAGATATTAGCCTTGAAGGCCAAAAATGTGAAATCTTGATCCAAGAAGAAGACATAATTAAGTTGAACTCAGATAATGATATTGAGAGTGAAATAGAACTAGTAGTTAAAGAATTCAAATCATTTCTGAAAACAAAAGACGAGCAAAAGTTCATGCAAAATAAACGAAATCAAATTTTCACGAAGGTAAAAAAAGTTAAATATAAAAGTCCAGATTCAGAAATTATGTGAGACTTGTGAAAGTACCCTAGAGGAGGGGGTGAATAGGGTATTTGCTAATATAATCCAATATTAGTACCAATTAAAAACTTATTAAAAAATTATCCTAGTAAGTATGATATTCAACAAGATATATGCAAGGATATATAATAAAGGGCAAATAAACATGAAACGATATAAAACAAGAGAATGGACAAATAAGCAATGCAAACACAAGAAAATGATCATGGAGTTCGGTCCTTTCGACATACGTCTCCGCTCCCCACTCCCGGGGAGAATCCACTATCACAAATATGATTTCGACGTTCACCCAAAGACGTTTACACCTAACAATTTGGTATTTTATGCTAACTGAAAAACATTTACAACTCACACTTATAACTACACAAGTACCACCTCAAGTGTTGGCCTCTCACATGTCACATTCCTCAAGTGTCTGGAATTACCATCTCTCCCTAGGTTTTACAACCTACCCCACTCCTCTTGGAACTGACCACGTCTCTCACCTTTACACTCCTCTTAGTGTACTTGAGTAATACAAAGTGATTCTCACAATAAGACTCAAATACAAATAATTTATTCTCTACAATAGATGAGAACTCAATGTAAACTCACTTTCAAAGATACACTCACCACAACCCAAAATACACTCAATGTGATAATACTAAAAGCTCAATGATTGTGTGTGTAAACAATGAGAAATAACAAAATCAAATGTAAACTTAATATAAATCTAGCTTGATGAAAATAATGATCAACAAATGATAAATACAAAGCTAGAATTGAGTTTAGAAAAACTTCTTTAAGACAAGAGAGAGTAAGGGAGAGATGATGTTTAAGCCCAAAATCAATGAGATGATCTTCTCCTCTTGTGAAGCTTTCTTCACATAACAAAACACACTTACAAACTTCTTTAAAACCTTTAAAAAATTACCCAAAACTTGTTTTTAACTTTCTTAAGTTTATATTGAAGTATGAGGGCATAGGGTATATATAGGCTCAAGAAACAAACCCCAAAAACCAAGAAAAACCAAGGAAAAAGACCAAAAACTCCAAAATCTAGCATTCTAGAAAACTAGTCGTTATAGTGTTATAAGTCGACTTGCTACAGTAATAAGTTGGCTTATAACTAGCCGTTACAGGATAAAAATGTCAAATAAGTTGACTTATACTTTTCATAAGTCAACTTATTACATATAAGTCGACTTATAAGTTGACTTAGCACATAGTTACAGTTTTTGGCAGAGTTCGGAACTTTGCATAGCTAGTTTTGTACAATCAATTAAAAATAGTAAACCAACTCTAAAAATCATGAAAATTTGAGAGGAATTTATAGTTATATAGATGAACATTTTAGAGAAATAATTTCAGATATATAACTTCTAATTTTTAAGAAATAAATGTTTTAATATAGATATTCTAGATTTTCAAAACTATTGAAACACCCGATTTTATAAAATTAAATTGATATAGTAAATCAACTTTAAAAATGATAAAATTTTGAAAAATAGTTATAAACATTTAATAGAACATGTTATAAAAATAATTTCTTAATTTTCATTTCCCATTTATGAGAACTCATCTGTTTTGTAAAAATATGCACGAACACATGCACGAACATGAACTTATTAAAACTTGATCATGTAAATTAAATTATACATAACAAATTAACTCCAAAATTAATAAAACTTTGGGAAACATTTATAAAGATGAAAACAAACATGTTAAAGAAGGAATTTTTGATATATCAGTTCGTATTTGTGAAAACTTACTATTTTACAAAGCGGTTAAGCTACATGTATATATAAAATTCTTGATTTTTGACTTTTGAGTTAAACAATATTTTGAAACCTTATAAAATTATTTCATAGACTTAATAAAATATGTATATAATAATTGTTAAGTCCATAAACCAATAGCTCAATATTTTGTCAAAAATTTTCAAAAACAAGAATTGTGTGTATGTGTGATATTGAGCTCAAAGTATTAACACACAAGTATAAACCCTAAACTAATTTACCCAAGCTATCTTGATCTTCAATTAAGCTTGTCTTGATAAGCTTTGTGAATGAAGCTTGATATTGGATATTTTACTTGAATTGTATTGCTTCACTCTACTATTCCGCCAACCTCCTTTTGATTTTCTCGTATAGGCTTAATCCAACCAACCTCCGACTAATGTTTGTGTAAATTACCTAACAAAATAAATGCAAATACTCGACGCGTGTTGTTGGGAATTATTTATAATTATCAAAACAAGATTAGGCAGTATGCTCATAACCATGAGGTTAAAAATCTCTCCCTTTTTGATGATGACACATAATCTACAAAAAAATATATATATAAAATATTCAATAAAGTAAAATATATAAATACTCACAAACTACTTGTTTCTCCCCCTTTGTCAACATCAAAATGGGGATAAGGAATAAGAGATTGAAAGCTCCCCCCTGTCAATAAGCACGATGAGTATAAAAAATAAAAAAAAAGGGAAGGCTCTCCCTATCAAAAAGCCTCATAGAATATATAAAAAGAAATACTAAGGCAATCATATGTGAGAAAAAACATATACATAGATAGACTTATGAAATCAATTGAACGGAAAGACATGAGAATCATGAAAAAAATATTTTCAAATAAAAACAAAACATGAGAATCATGAAAAAAATGTTTTTAAATGAAAACGAATTATGAGAACCATGAGAATCATGACAGTCATAAAGTTCCAAATGAGAAAAAATCAATAAAATAAAATCTTAAATCAAAATCTGAACCATAATAACATAAAAACATGCTTAATCAACAAGTTAATATTTTTGAAGAACAAGTGATCAAGCAACTAGTAATCTCAAAACATTTATAGGTTTTATTCATACAAGTTAAAGGAATTATACTTAGGATAAAGCAAACCAATATCAATTGACAAGAAAGCTAGAGAGACAACCATATCAAGATCTTAAGCTTGTTCCAACCCATATAAAATTTTTTTACTTGGTAAACATAATTTAGAAATAAATGACCAATAAACCCAGGGGGTTGCTCAAACATAAACCTCTCATCAAAATTAAAGCCAATAAGATGAAAAATAAAAGTCTTTGCTTAAAATTTGTTTTATTTTCAAAAATTTCAAACACATGTTTTTCAAAACCAAGAAATGAAAAAATAAAAATACTAAAAATCTTGGTTTAAAAATCAAAAAGCTTTTGGTACCCAAGCATTCTTAGTGCTGAAAGATTTAGGGACATGACCCCTATCATTTAAGCTCAAAAACCTAGGGTTATGAACCCATTTGGGTGCATGTGGTGTACGAATACGATCAAAACAAATATTCATTCAAATGACCCTTTTGATTGCAATTCATGCAATGAAAAGAGTGAAAAAGTTTGTGTTGACCAAGTGAGTGTGCATGAGAATCATTTGCAAATAAATATTATCTTTTAAATTTATTTTGCAAATGAGAAATATTATCTAACAAAGGTGATCTATTTGAAAATTTTGGCAAGTTTGATCATTTTCTCAAATCAAAATAAAACTTTACCAAATGGCCAAATCTACCACAAAAATCATATTCGAACACATGTGATCTTTTAGAATCATTTAGCAAGAGTGAATTCTTTTTCAAATCAAAGCAATACTTAGCCAAATGATCAAAATGACCACAATAATTACATTTGAACACACTAGCATGCTTATGATGAACTTTATGAGTATGTACATGTGCGTGTGATGAAGAAGCTTAGGAGATGCACAAGAAGTATTAGTCTTAGAGGATTTGTGTGCATCATAGCAAAATTTAGCAATATGGTCTTTTTGGTCATAATTAGTTCACTTGTAAATTTTGCTACACATATGCTTATAGTGAGTGCGTGGTTTGGAAAAATTAGCATAAGATTTTGCACATAAGTCCATAAGTTTCTTGTTATTAACAATGCATGTATTAATAGTTGAATCTAAAGATGAAATGCAATTATTAATATTGTTCAATACAACATTAGGCATAGAAGCATTGTCAATAGAAGTAGAGCAAATATAATCATTTTTAAATGATGTAAATTTATTTCTAATAGACTCTACTTCTAACATGGCATCATTCTTCTCATGAATTAAGCTAGCAACTTTGGAACTCAAGGTAATATGATCCAATTTTAATTTTTTATTATTTTCTTTATGGATCATATTCTCTTTAGCAATAGTATCAAATTTAGATGCTAGTAATTCATAATCGGATTTTAAAGTTACATGCTTGCTTTTTAAATCAACAAAATTATGGTGTAATTTGTTATAGGTATGCATGAATTTTTATATGCATATGCGAGTTCATCAATAGATAAATCATCTTCAAAATCAGACTCGCTTACCGCACTAGGGCTATCGTCTAGTGGCCGTGTACATGAAAATAAAGCTCTACATGAACTAGAAGCGAAATTCTCCTAAGCTTGTCGGATCGCCTCCAAATACCCTTGATGTGCTTCTATAAGTTTTCATAATGTATAAACACTATCAAAAGAATCAAGCTTGTTAGAGAAAGATGAATCAAATGCATCATGTAAGAATTCTAACAAAAGCTTTTTTATGGTAAATATTTTCTTATCATGATTGCTCCACTTGGATTTCTCCAAAGTGGGCACATCATAAGCATAATCAATAATTTTCCATAAATTAAAATGTCTAGATCTAACAAATAGCTTAAATCTAACACACCATTATGCATAGGGAAAATTACTAATTCTAGGAGCCATATTAATGGCATAACTAAGACTAAGTGAACCGTGCATGTCCAATGATATATATGCAAGCAAGATACAAAATCACAAAACTAGATTAACAAGATATAAATGCTTGGATCTTTGATCCTAGGTGATTAAACCTCTAATCAAGAGCGTCAAGCTCTGATACCAATTAAAAGTACCCTGGAGGGTGGGTGAATAGGGTATTTGCTAATCTAATCTGATAATATTGCCAATAAAAAATATATTAATAAATTATCCTAGCAAGTATGATATTCAACAAGATATATGCAAGGATATGTAATAAAGTGTAAATAAACATGAAACGATATAAACAAGATAATGGATAAATAATCAATGCAAACACAAGAAAATGATCACGGAGTTTGGTCCTTCCGACCTACATCTCCGCTTCCCACTCCCGGGGAGAATCCACTATCACAAATGAGTTTTCGACGTTCACCCAAATTTGTTTACACCTCACAATTCGGTTTCCTATGCTCACAGACAAACGTTTACAACTCACACTTGTAAGTACACAAATATCACCTCAAGTGTTGGCCTCTCACGTGTCACCTTTCTCAAGTGTTCGGAATTACCACCTCTCTCTAAGTTTTACTACCAACCCTACTCCTCTTGGAACTGTCCACGTCTCTCACCTCTACACTCCTCTCGGTGTACTTGAGTAATACAAAGTGATTCTCATAATAAGGCTCAAATACAAATACTTTGTTCTCTATAATGGATGAGAAATCAATGTAAGCTCACTCTCAAAGATACACTCACCACAACCCAAAATACACTCAATATGATAATACTAAAACCTTAATGGTTGTGTGTGGAAAAAATGAGAAATAACAAAATCAAATGTAAACTCAATATAAATCTAGCTTGATGAAAATAATGATCAACAAACAATAAATACAAAGCTAGAATTGAGTTTAGAAAAACTTCTCTAAGACAAAGAGGAGAGAGAGAGAGAGAGAGAGAGAGAGAGAGAGAGAGAGAGAGAGAGAGAGAGAGAGAGGATGTTGAAGCCCAAAACCAATGAGATGATCTTCTCCTCTTGTGAAACTTTCTTCACAAAACAAGACACACTTAAAAACTTTTTTAAAACCTTTAAACAAATTGCCTAAAACTTGTTTTTAACTTTCTTAAGTGTATATTGAAATATGAGGGTATGAGGTATATATAGGCTTAAGAAACAAACCCAAAAAACCAAGAAAAACCAAGGAAAAAGACCAAAAACCTCAAAATCTAGCATTCTGGAAAACTAGCTGTTACAATATTATAAGTCAACTTGCTACAGTAATAAGTCGACTTATAATTAGCCGTTATAGGCTAAAAAGGTCAAATAAGTTGATTTACACTTCTCATAAGTTGACTTATTACAAATAATTCAACTTATAAGTCGACTTAGAAGATAGTTACAGTATTTTGGCAGAGTTTGGAAATTTGCGTAGCTGATTTTGTAAAATTAATTACAAATAGTACATTAACTCCAAAAATCATGAAAATTTGAGAGGAGTTTCTATACATGTAGATGAACATGTTAGAACAAGAATTTATGAAATATCACTTTCATTTGTAAGAAATAAATGTTTTAATATAGATATTCCAGATTCTGAAAACAACTAAAACGCTCGAGTTTGTAAAATTAATTTGACATAGTAAATCAACTCCAAAAATAATAAAATTTTGGGAAATGGTTATAAACATTTAATAGAACATTTTAGAAAAATAATTTCTTAATTTTAATTTCCTATATGTAAGAACTCATATGTTTTATAAAAACATACACGAATACATGCACGAACATGAACTTATTAAAACTTAATTTTGTAAATTCAATTAAACATAACAAATTAACTCCAAAATTAATTAAACTTTAGGAAAAATTTATAAAGATGAAAACAAACATGTTAAATAAAGGAATTTTTGATATATTAGTTCGTTTTTGTGAAAACTTACTATTTTACAAAATAGTTAAGATACATGTATATATAAAATTCTTAATTTTTGACTTTTGAGTTAAACAATATTTTGAAACCTTATGAAATGATTTCAAAGACTTAATAAAATATGTATATAATAATTTTTAAGTCCATAAACCAATATCTTAATATTTTGTCAAAATTACTTAAAAACAAGAATTGTGTGTATGTGTGATATTGAGCTTAAAGTATTAACACACAAGTATAAACCCTAAACTAATTTCCCCAAGCTATCTTAATCTTCAATTAAGCTCATCTTGATAAGCTTTGCGGATGAAACTTTATATTGGATATTTGACTTGAATTGTATTGCTTCACTCTACTATTCCGCCAACCTCCTTTTGATGTGCTCGTGTAGGCTCAATCCAACTAACCTCCAACTAATGTTTGTATAGATTATCTAACAAAACAAATGCAAATACTCAACACGCATTGTTAGGAATTTTTTGTAATCATCAAAAAAAGATTAGGTAGTAGGCTCATGACCATGAGGCTAACAACTTGCACTAAAGGTAAATTTATAAATTCTTCTTATAGTTTGAAGAATTAGGTGAACACTTCTAAATCCTTGCAAGTGCTTCACTTAGATATTTTTGGATCAGTGTCCACACAAAGTTTAAGAGGTAAGAGATTTTGTTTAGTTGTGGTTGATGATCATTCTTGTTCAAAATGTTCATTTGGATGAGGAGAGAAAAGAATAAATAATCAGTCTTTACAAACAACCGAATTAGAAAATTTAGAAGTAGCTTCAAAAATAGATCATCCAAAAAGAAATCATCAACCCCATATTCGTTTGAATGATTATTATTTCTCAATGACAACTACAAAGGTAGGGGAAGGTAAAGATTCTCATTCATTTCTTAGTGAATTTTGTGCTTAGGTGAACTTTATATAAGAAATTGAGCTAAAAAATATGAATGAAGTAATAAATGATGAAAAGTGAATAATTGTCATGCAAGAAGAGCTTAATCAATTTGCCAAAAATAAAGTGTAGAATTTAGTTCCTAAACCTAAGGATCATCCTATGTAATACCCTAACCCTTGAGAGGGTGATATGATTAGTATTGATAGATTTGATTGGAATACTCATACCACCAAGATGCATCTTCTTTTCGGGAACCTAACTCTTAGAAACTCCAAAGTTAAGCGTGCTTGGCCTGGAGAAATTCTAGGATGGGTGACCCCCTGGGAAGTTTTCTAGGGAGCGCGTGAGTGAGGACAAAACGTGCTGAAAAGACATGTGGTGATTTGTGAGGCCAGTCCATCAGATCTAATAGCGTACCGACTCCGGGATTCCGGGACGGGGCGTTACAAATGGTATCAGAGCCAAGCCAACCGGAATTGTGAGAGCTAAGTGCTATGCGGCGCAAAGTGCTACGTCGAGAGGGCGGGAGCCACCTCTTGAGGCCGTAGGAGCCACCTCTAGAATCTCACATGGATGGTACGGTCTTGGATGATATGGTTTGGCACAACGAGGACGTTGTGAGTTTAAGTGAGGGAGTATGTAATACCCCAACCCTTGAGAGGGTGATGTGATTAGTATTGATAGATTTGATTGGAATACTCATACCACCAAGATGCATCTTCTTTTCGGGAACCTAACTCTTAGAAACTCCAAAGTTAAGCGTGCTTGGCCTGGAGAAATTCTAGGATGGGTGACCCCCTGGAAAGTTTTCTAGGGAGCGCGTGAGTGAGGACAAAACATGCTGAAAAGATATGTGGTGATTTGTGAGGCCAGTCCATCAGATCTAATAGCGTACCGACTCCGGGATTCCGAGGCGGGGTGTTACATCCTATTGTAGGAACTAAATGGGTTTTTAAAAATAAGTTGGATGAAAAGTTAATGTTGTAACAAATAAAGCTAGCTTGTTGCTAAAGTTTACAATCAAATAAAAGATGAGTAAGGTGTGACAATTGATGAGAAAAGTTATGGAGAAATGATTGGTACTCTTACATCTTAACGTTTCTCATCCTGATATCATGTTTTCTGTGTGTTTGTGTGCTAGATTTCAAGCCAATCTTAAAGAATCACATATGAAAGTTGTAAAATGAATTTTCTAATATTTTTAGTTGGAACGTAAAAGTACAATTTATGATTTCATATGTGTAATTCTTTTAATTTAGTTAAATATTGTAATAGTGATTATGTTGAATGTCATACTGATAGGAAAAGTACTCGTAGAACGGTTCATCTTTTAGGATATTCAATAATATCTTATTTTAGTAGGAAACAAAGTTGTTTAGCTTTGTCAGCTACAGAGCCTGAGTATATTATATTAGGTAGTTGTTATTCATAAGCCCTTTGGATGTCTTTGGCTCTACAGGATTATGATATTATCTTTAAGAAAGTATCTCTTAGAAGTGATAAATAAGAGTGCTATTTATTGTCATTCACACACAAAACACATAGATGTTCATCAATCATTTTGTTAGGGACCATATTGATAGCAATCCTACAGAGAGGGTGAATATGGTGAATGCTAATCTAATTCGATATTAATGCCAATTAAAAACTAAGTAACAATATCCTAGCAATTATGATATACAACAAGATATATGAGCAATGATATGCAATACAAACAAGGGCGATATAAATATGCAACAATGGTGATATGAAAATATATAAGAATAAATACGCCAAAGCCAAACTCAAACACAAGAAAATGATCACGGAGTTTAGTCCTTCCGACCTATGTCTCCGCTCCCCACTCCTAGGGAGAATCTACTACACAACCGGGTTTTCGACGCTCACCCGAAAAATGTTTACACCACACAATATCGGTTTTCAACGCTCACCAATCAACGTTCACAATAACTCACAATATAACTACACAAATACCACCTCAAGTGTTGGCCTCTCACGTGTCTCCCTCAAGTGCTCGGAATTATTACCTCTCACTAGGTTTTACTACCGATGCTACTTCTTTTGGGACCGACCACGTCTCTCATCTCTACACTCCTCTTAGTGTACTTCGGCAATACAAAGTGAACCTTACAATAAATGATTGTTCTCTAAACAAGGTGAGAACTCAATTAAGCCAAACTCAATGTTACAATCTCTCACAACCCCAAATATACTATGTATGAAATTCTAAAAGATTAAGTTGGCGTGTGTAGTAAAGAGAATAAAAATCAAAATTAAACTTAATATAAAAATCTAGCTTATGAAAATGATAATCAAACATATAAATTGCTAGAGATTGAGTTTAGAAAACTTCTCCAATGAAGACAAGAGAGAGAGAGAGAGAGAGAGAGAGAGAGAGTGAGTTTAGAAAACTTCTCCAATGAAGACAAGAGAGAGAGAGAGAGAGAGAGAGAGAGAGAGAGAGATGCAATGGAATCCTAACCACAAATTGATGATCCCCTCTTGCTCTTGTGAAAACCACTTCATATAAACTTTTGTAAAACACACTTAAAACAAACTTAAATACCCTTAAACTTTGCTTTAAAACTTTCTTAATTACCCTCAGAAGTTAGGAGGTATGGGGTATATATAGGATCATAAAACAAGCTCCAAAACCAAGAGAAAACCAAGGAAAAAGATAAAAAAAAGGGAAACCTAAAAATTTGGAAAAAATAGCCGTTGTAAGGCCGTTAGTCGAATGATGAACAGTATCAGTCGACTGATGAGCTAACCGTTATAGGCAGCTTACAGCCCATCGGTCGACTGAAGATCTCATCAGTCGACTGATAGTTTATCAGTCGTAAAAATAAAAACTTTTGCACTTTTCAGATAATTTCTTCAGTTGACTGATCCCTTGCATCAGTCGATTGATAACACAATATCAGCTTATTTTGAATAGTAAAAATAAAATTTTAAACCCCTTTTAAAAATAGCAAATAAATTCTAAAAAATTTAAAACTTTGGGGAATGCTTGTAAACATGAAAATGAACATGTTACAAAAAGAATTTTTGGAATTACACTTCCCAAAAGTAAAAACTCTTCATTTTGTAAAATAGTCTAAAAACATGAAAACTAAACAACACATGTTTTTGACATTTTGACTTAAACAATGTTTTGAAAACTTTTGAATGGATTTATAGACTTAGAAAAAGATATAAAATGGTATAAACAAGACAAAAATCCGTAAATAGATAATTTTGCAAATAAACATGATTTCATTAAAATGTTAAAACTAGATATTGATGAAATCATTGTAAGCATATATAAACATGAAACAATTGTGTATATATGTAAACAAGAATACATGTTTCATATTTATATAAACTTGTAAACCATCAAAACCAACAACATGTAAATGTATGTGTGTTTATAATTCAGCTTAAAGTACCAACACACAAAGTATAAACTCCTAAACTAAATTACCCAAGCTATATTGATCTTCAATAAGCTCGACTTGGTTACGGGTAAAACTTGATCTTAAATTTGTCATGAATGTGCAACGGCTTCATACTGATATTCCGTCGACCTCCATTTGATATGATCGTGTAGGCTCAATTCCATCCAACCTCCAACATATTATTTGTCTAGAATAAAAAAACACAAACACTAGATAAATAATATTAGTTATAAATTGTTTGTTAAAATATCATTAAAACAAAAAGGCCAACACATATTACTAAAGAGAACATTCAGATTGAATTTGTCCCTACTGGTGCATAACTTGTAGATATTTTCACTAAAACTTTACCTAAAGATCATTTTACTAGATTAGGATAATATTTAGGGATTATACTTCGTGATATCTAGCATGCTGACCTGATCTGTTGTATGTATATATTTTTTCTTATTATTTTCTTTATTTTTAATTTTTCTTTGATTTAAAAAATAAAATAAAAAATTCTCTTTCTTTCTTTTCTTATGAAAAATAAAAACAAAACAAAAGTTTTGCTTTCTTTCTTTTTTTATGAAAAATAAAAAATAGAATTTGTTTTCTTTTGGAAAATTAAAAAAAGATACAAAAAAACCTTTGGACATGCCGATGTATATGCTTATACAAGATAAATTTAGATAAGATTATCTGTTGACAAATAGGCTTGATAATATCATATTAGTTCAAATATTATTTTTCACATCTATTTATCCATTATATGTGCACACAATTGATAAAGATATGATTGCTTAACACATTGTTTCATGAGATTTTTTATATTATTTTTCACGCACTTAGTTTATATATTTTTAGGTTTAGTGTTGTGAAATAATAGTAAATGATTTTATATGTTGTTCATAAGTATTTTTGAATATATCAATGGTCGAGTCGATTTTTTGTACATGAATACAAGACCAAATTTCCTTACTTGTACATAATCGATATGTGCTATAAAAATTCTAAGAAAAAAGAGTGTTTATTGAAGGATGATCAAAGATCAACACTCTATAAATCCACAATAAAATTAAGTGTATTTATTAAAAGATGGTCAAAGACCCTCACTCTTGGATATATTTGTACAAACCTCAAGGGTATCCATCCTATATTAAATATTTTTCTATATTTAGAGATGGTGTACATAGTCTGCTAAGGACTATTGTTCTTCCTCTTAAAAATTCTATATGGTTGAAGTGATAGATCGAGATTTTGGACCTTAAGTCTAACGTTGAGATAATTCAAGTTATGTTACAAAGCTCAAAACTACTTACAATAACCTAAATTCATTTTATGAACTAATATAATTTATTTTATTATTTATTTCACAAACTTTTCTATGATATGTTATTAGTTTGTGTGTGATTCTTAATATGATCTGTGTACCATGTTGAACATGTTTTGAAGTTATATTTGCATCTTTTGTGCTATTTCTACAAATCTCTTTGTGAACTAGTATGTATTTTTCTTTCTTACACCCTCGGACAATCTTTTATCTGAATTTTTTCACGTATAAGATGTAAACATTAGTGTATTTCATATTTTGCTAATGAAAAAAGGGGCAGAAAAGTTTAAATTTTGAAAATTTTACATAATGGTTTCATGATTTGTTTTCATGTTTAAGTTAAAATTTTGAAATTTTGCATAATGATTTCATGATTTGTTTTCATGTTGTGTATGCAAAGATTTTGGGGGAGTTTGTGGGATACATTTACATTTTTACACTTTTATAGATGCATGAATGTAGGGGGGGCTTTATATATTGTTTTCCTTTGCATGAAAAGTATTTATGTGCTTATTTTGTTGAATATATATCTTAAAATGCATTAATTTTTGTATCTTAAATTTCAAGTTTTGTTATTATTGTTTTGGTGGAAAGTTGGTTTTTTCATTAACGGGCTCATCACAACTTTAATCGTTACAATGATCTCAACAAATGAAATAAAAAAATTACAACTTTTTGAAAGCACACACAACAGACGTTTATCACTCGCTATTTGCGTGGGATCTTGGCTTATGTCGGGGTTTATCTGTGGACTACCGACTGATCAGATCCAATATAAATATTTTGTTACCTCGTAAAGGAGATAAGAAACTGAAGTAATTATCTTAGCAAAGCGAGATAATCACTCTTCTCGAGAATCGTAGCTAGGTATGATCTCAAGGAAATAGATGAACGAATGCTGATCTCTCGAACTCTCATCCTTATGCTGAAAAACTCACGAAGATCACTTCCTCCTCTCTAAAATTCGTGCTCTTCACTCTTCAATCCAAGGCTTGAGAATTCCAGATCCTTGTGAATGATGGCCTTAGGGCTATATTTATAGGCTTTAGAAACTTTGTTTTTAGATAAGAACGACTGATTTGATCTTATTCTTAGTTGTAACCTCTTAACCACATTCAAAGATAACTCCAAATTAGTTGGAGAGACTTTGGATTAGAAACGGGATAGTTAACATCGAAGAAACGACAAAAAAACAGCAAAAAAGGGTCTTTTGTCGTTTCTTCGATAAGTATAATACTCAATTTGTTTTTAATAGATAAGCATAATACTCATAGGATTTTTAGCAAACCCTCATCCATGAATGGGTTTGAAGTGCCTTTATCGATTACTATTTGAATCGGGCTAGCATGCAGATTGTTTAAGTCCGTTCTGTATGTGACGTTGTGCTAAAAGAATGAATTCTTTTAGACTTACCGCTATGATTTTGAATATATAGACTCAATCATTCCTTGCGGGGTTCTCATAGGATTTTTGGCAAACCCTCAGCCATCAACAAATTTAATGTGTGTTTACCGATTACCGTTTGAATCGGGCTAGCATGTGAATTATTGGAACCCGTTTCACATGTAACGTTATGCTAAAAGAATGGATTCTTTTAGACTTAGTGCTATGATTTTGAATACATAGACTTCGTCGTTTTCATGAGAATAGACTACCCGGCAGTGCGTGTTAGGTGCCGACTTATCTTAGTTTAAGGATCGAGATAAATCTTCCAAGCACGAATACTGGTGTCTTTTTTATAGAAAAGACTAAATGGCAACACGTGTCAAGCATAGATTTATCTCTATTAAGGAGTTGAGATAAAGTTCCTCATGCATGAAATATATGGATTTTGGTGCTGAAGAGCTGTGTTGTGTCTTCTCTTAGGGCAAAGACGAACCCTATGCTGGAGAAGGAGAATTTTATATTATATATCTAGGTGCAAAAGAAACTCAAAGTGGGATCTCCACTTTGAGAATTTGAAGGATGAAATTAAGAGTGGGATCTCCACTCCGAGAATGAAAAGGATTTAGATAACCCTAACTATTTAAATGTTTAGTCATCTGAATTTCTCGTTTATCGAGATGAAATTCTAACTTTATCCCTAACTGTTTTAAGATTTGGCCAAAGGGGAGATTGAGATGATCCTAACTGTTTAAAGGTTTGGTCACTCAATGTGGGTGGAAGCCTCTCATTTATCGAAAGGGGATTCCAGTTTTGGTCCTAACTGTTAAAGGTTTGATGACCAAGATGGATTTTGAGATAACCCTAACTGTTTAAAGGTTTGATCCTTTAATTTGTGGACCTCTCATTCATGAAAGGAATCAAGAGGGGATTTTGGTTTTAGCCCTAACTATTTAAAGGTTTGACCAAAGGGAGTTTAAGATGATCCTAACTATTTAAAGGTTTGATCGTTCAATTTGAAAGTGGATCTCTTGTTCATGGAAGGAATCGAGAGGGAACTTTGACTTTGGCCCTAACTATTTAAAGATTTGATCAAGATGGGAGTGAGGCAGTACAAATAACAATGGGAGTGTCGATTTGCACAAATCATTATGTCAATATAGTAAAAGTTTCTGGTGTTAAGTTGCAAGGGCTTTTAACACTATGGGGTTTGAAATTTTTAGCACTGTGTCTGGACTCTAACAATAGAAATATTGAGTGCGCAGACACAACGGGAGTTTGAGTGGATCAAACCAGAAATAATTTTTAGTGGACCCACTATCAATTGATTTGATCAGTGAGGAATTAATCACTCCATAATTAGACCATAGGGGTTTCGTGAGGGATGATTGATCGGATGAAGTCATTGAATCTCATCTCGACGAAAAAGTGCCTTAGAAGTCACATGGGAGGGTTTTAATCATCTTGGAAATAATTAAATAGCCAGAGTGGGATGTTCTTAATCAATCTTTATCATGATTAAGAATTTATTGGTTTTGGGTTATCCTTAAGAATACCATGTGTAGTATTCTTCATGAACTTCCCATCAAAGGTAGGGAACTGTTTACCCTCATGTACCAATTAGAGGTTTGGGAAACAGTTTAGCCTTGTGTATCAATTGGAGGTTTAGGAAACAATTTATGCTCATATACCTTGTTGGAGTAGATGGAAAAGCAGTTTATACTCATATACTCTTCGGAGTCTACAGTGCTCTCATTTGGCTTGTTTTGCCATTATGATGCTGGTTAATTAAGGCTTGGATTTGGTTTTTGAGGCTAAATAAAACTTTGGTGGGATGAAGAACCTTCCTGTGGTATACACAGTAGTTTGGATTCATAATCCTCTTAGCTCTTTCCTGATCTTTAATAGGCAGTAGTTTGATCTTATCGTTAGCGAGGAGGTATTTCAAGATGGCTGGAACTTCCTCATCTTGGAAGGAGTACTCTTTTTGGAGTCTCGGATCAGGAGTCCTTCGTCATTTCTAAGGTTGTTGTTGTGACGTTTGATTAATATCAACATCAACCACAGGTGTTGTTGGCTGACTTCTCTCGGCCTTCTTTCTTCTGAGAAAGTGCTCAACCTGCTCTCCACGTAGTTTTAAATCTTTCCTGGTGGTTGCAGGGATAACTTTCATGACTTTGAGGACATCGAAAGAGAGATTATGATGGTAGTTCTGGAGTATGAACTCTCCTGTGACCGAATCTTGGTAGTTCATTGTCTTGTTTCGGAAGATTTTTATGAAGGTGTCAACTGACTCTCCGTTCTTCTGCTTCTCATCTAGAAGAGCTCCAATTAACACTTTAGTGTCACCATCGAAGAAATTTCTGAGGAATGAACTTTCCATATAGTCCCAGTAGTTGATGCTCCTTAGCTTGAGACGTCGATACCAATCGAAGGCTCCCCTACGAAGGGTGCCCATGAATGACCGGATCATCAGTGGTTCATTCTCGGAGATCACTCCCAGATGAGACTTAAAATAGATCAAGTGTTGAGTGGGCGAGTCTTCCTGTCAAATGGAGTGAAGTTAATTAGGGTGAACTTTATCGGGTACGGGATTGAATCCCACTCTCTTGGATACTGACACAGAATGCTCATTTTCCTCACTTCTTGAGTGGACATTAAGGTATTGACCTTATCCTCTAGCTCATTCATCATTTCATCATCGCCTGTATCTTTCTTCGGGTGATTTTGAAGACAAACAATGGGACCACCCTCGGCGTTGTCATTAGTGGTGGGGCCACCCCTAGTGTTGGATTTATTGTTAGGGCTACCCTCAGTGTCTTTGTCATTAGGAGGAGCGTCGGCATTGATAGTCTCCTCTACCTCTGAGTCGCTATCTACCTGATCGGTAGTGTAGCGACGACTGGATTTATCGTGCTAATTTGACAACTCCTAAAGTTGTTGAGCATGTAAATCCTTGACCTGCTATACGGCCATCTTAATTTCTATTGTAAAATCTTCTTTTTCTTTGGCCAAGGCTTCTTGAAGAAGTTGATCCACTTGTTTGGTAGTGATCATGAATACTTTTCGAGCTCGCCCCATGCTAGACATTGTATCGTTGGAGGCAATTGCAAAGCAAGTATCCGAAAGTTCATCTTCTAAAGATAGTCCTTTGTACATCTTCGGGTAATCCCTATGTCTGACGGCTTCTAACTAGAGTTGAGACACTTTTCGGGCTATTCCTGAATCGACTTTTATTCCCGCAGAAAAGTCAGGATTAGCATTATTCAAATTGAACACAGACTTTTCCTTGTTAGCCATGTTGATGGTGACTTCTGGGAGTTCATCATCTTGAATGGTTGATCTTCCTTTTCGGGAGCGTCTTGATTTGGGTTTTGATACTTCAGTGAAAAACCTTCGGAATACCGAGACTCTCTGTGGAGCAGTCTTAGAGTAACTACACTCTGATAATACTATACTGATTAATATCTCACAAGGACAGTGAGAGTCTATTTTTGGGATATTTCTCTTCAAGACTCACCCTCAGTCCGATAGTACAACTCGCTGGCGTTGCAGCCAGAGCAACCTATCAGCTATTCACTTGTTCTTTCATGTATAATGTTGTCATCTGTCGGACGCATCTTTATCTGATTAGATAACACTTTTTTGGCGTTCACCGGAGTCACTCGTTTGGAATCACACCTTTATAAGGGTGAACCCCTAATGGGCTCCTAGTTTTTTGCACGCATCCCCAAATAGGTGGTTACAAGAATAGTCTTATTTGGAGGTCGTGTATGACCCCCAGTCTGAAGAGTCACTTGGGATTTGTTCGTTAGTCCCAAGCATTCTTTGATAGGAGTTTTGCCTCGATCTTTGTGTAGAGGACCCATCAATCCTTCTATGGAATTCTGAATTTGGAGAGATCTGTTGGCCTTCTTGTTTTGATGATGTTGAACAAACAATTTACTTCTAATGTTGTTTGTCTAGTGTTTGTGTTTTTGTATTTATTCTAGGCAAACAACGGGTTGGAGGATGGATGGAATAGCGCTTCAACGACAATATCAAATAGAGGTTGGCGGAATTGTGGAGTGAAGCTTATGCAATTCAAGTTCAAGATCCAAGTTCAAGCTTCATCCGCAAGTGTACCAAGTCGAGCTTATTGAAGATCAAGATCTAGCTTGGGTAACTTAGTTTAGGTTTTATATTATGTGTGTTAAGTACCTTAAGCTCAATATCATATACACATATATTTTATTGGTTTTCTTGTATATATACGTAGTCATATATATATATATACAACACAAGTTTTGGTTTTCATGTTTATAAATATGAAATTACATATTTCATATTTATTATTGTGATTTGGTTTAACTACTTAGATATGAAACAAATATATTTTCATATACATACTTATATGTTTCATTTTCTATTGTATTTGTAAAAATATTATATTCTTAGTTTTTGGACTTAACAATAATCATATACATATTTTATTAAGTCTACATAATCATTGTGCAAAGTTTCAAAACATGGTTTAGTCAAAATATTAAAATTCACATGTTTACATTTTCATGTTTTGGCCTATTTTGTAAAATAATGATATTTCTTATTTGGGAAGTCCTTTTTGGAAACCAGTCATTGTAGCATGTTTATTATCATTTCTACAATCATTCTCCAAAGTTTTATATTTTTTGGAATTTGTTTGATATTTTTAAACAGTGTTTCAAAATCAGATATACAGCTTTCAAAACCTGTTTGAGTCTGTGTCAGTTCGCGGTCGACCGCCACGGTCGACCGCCATGTGTTCAGAACTCAGATTGTGGTCGACCGTAGCGAGTCCAGAGACTTTCGCGGTCGACCGCCACGGTCGACCGTCACTTGTCCAGAGCCATTGTCCTGTTTCTGATTGCTCGCGGTCGACCGCCGCTCTGTCAGATCCTTTCCAACGGCTATTTCTTGTTACCGTTGGCTGAGGCTTTTTGGTCTTTTGTTTGGGGTTTTTTGGCTGAGGTTTTAGGAGGCTATAAATACCCCCTTGATCTCAGTTCTAAGGGAATCCAAGAGAATGGTTTAAAATATTTTAACAAGGGTTTAAGTGTTGTTTAAGTTTGTTTAAAGAAGCTTTTAAGCAATTGAATGTTTTGGGTTTGTGGAATCAATTTCACAAGAGCTTGAGGAGATCCTATCGGTGCTTGAGCATCCAACCATCCTTCCTCAATCTCTTGATCTATTGAGAAGTTTTCTAAACTCTATTTCTAGCTTTATTTATAATTATTTATTAATTATCATTTCTATTAAGCTAGTTTTTATATTGAGTTTAGATTTGATTTATCTCTTTGTTACACACACCCACTTGAGCTTATTATATTTGCATACATAGTATATTAGGGTTATGAGAGATTATAACATTGAGTTGTGCTTTCATTGTGTTCTCATCTATTGTAGAGAACAAATTTATATTTGTTACATTGTGAGTGTTGTAAGGTTTTCGCTATTACTTGAGAGGGTGTAGAGTGGGATTGCAAGAGTGGTGATTGTAAAGTTTTCGGTTAGCTAGAAAACCGAGTGTGAGGTGTAAACGTTATTCGGGTGAACGTAGAAAACCCGGTTGATAGTGGATTTCTCCCCGGGAGTGGGGAGCGGAGACGTAGGACGGAAGGTCCGAACTCCGTGATCATATTATGTGTTTGAGCGTGCTTTGGCATTTATTCTTATTTGTGCTCATTGCTCATTTCGCCATTGTCTCATTATTTATATCACCCACTATCTTGTTTATGTTTATTTCACTCTTGTGTTAGTTTTATATCCTTGCATATATATCATAGCATATCTCGTTACTAGGATATATCCCTTAGTTCATATTGCTTATCCTAGCTCATATATCTTGTTGTATTTCATACTTGCTAGGATAACTTCTTAATAAGTTTTCATTGGCATATAATCGGATTAGATTAGCATAAGACCATAATCACCCCCCTCCCCTCTAGGTTCTAACAAGATTCACGCTACCGTAGGGTTTCACTAGAGGTTCGGGAGCAATAGAAGCAGGATGTAAAGTTGACGAAGGTTGGGAAGCAGCCTTGGAACTAGAATTGAGTGAGAGACATAACTGGTATCTTTTGTCGGATAGAGGTGCTATTTTAGCATTCGGCACCCAAACCTGCTTAGGCCTTAGTAGCTCTTTGACCACCTCTTCTTTTTGTAACTCTTGTGCTTTTTACATAAGGATCCGGGTATGCGCAAGAAGTGCATATCGCTTTTGGATGCGTTCCTCGAGAGTAAAATGAGTTCTTTTAACATGAACCCATTTGTTAGTCGGCAGTTGGGAGGAGGATCCTGATACTTGCTACAATGATGGTTTATCCACTTGGTGCCTTCTAAACTCTAGATCCGCTTGGTAGCAGAGTCCATCCACCTGTTCCAAAGCCTTGACGAATTGTCGGGCAAGATGTTTGTGCCGCCTCTAGTGAGCCCTCTTCGTCAGCATTGGTGCGCCCTCGACGGGAAACTCCTTGACCTTTGAGGAGTTGTCATGAACGTCAGATCCGGCTTTCCTAGAAGCCGAAGAGGAGGCTTCAGCAGCATTCGGGTGAAGATTATCGCCCTGATTTTTTAGATTTGATGGCCAATTAACCTTCTTCATGGAAGTAGTCTTTCTGAGCTTGCAGGGAGAGGAAGATCTGGAGGAGGAGGAGTATACGTACTCCTCAAATTTCTTCTGGTCGAACTCATTTCGACCTCTTCATCCACCATGAGCTTGATCAACGGCTACGACACGACAG
>NC_033797.1:73069631-73183960 GCF_001876935.1 Asparagus officinalis
AGGCTGTTGGCTACCACTGTGGTCGCCAGCGTATTTTGGTGGAAAGTTGGTTCTTTCATTAACGGACTCATCACAGCTTTAATCGTTACAATGATCTCAACAAATGAAATAAAAAAACTACAACTTTCTGAAAACACACACAATGGACGTTTATCATCCGTTATTTGCGTGGGATCTTGGCCTGTGTTGGGGTTTATCCGTGGACCACCGACTGATCAAATCTAATATAAAGATTTCGTTGTCTCGCAAAGGAGATAAGAAACTAAAGTAACTATCTCGACAAAGCGAGATAATCACTCTTCTCGAGAATTGCAGCTAGGTACGATCTTAAGGAAATGAATGAACGGACATAGATCTCTCGAACTCTTCCCCTCCTTATGCTGAAGAACTCGCCAAGATCACTTCCTTCTCTCTAAAATTCGTTCTCTTCACTCTTCAATTCGACATGGCTCCGTCGAGGTTTGAGAATTTTGGATCCCTATGAATAAAGGCCCTAGGACTGTACTTATAGGCTTTAGAAACTTTGTTTTTGAATAAAAACGACTGATTTGATCTCATCCTCAGTTGTAAGCACTTAACCACGTTCAACGATAACTCCAAATCAGTTGGAGAGGCTTTGGATCAGAATCGGGTAGTTAACATCGAAGAAATGAAAAAAAATAGCAAAAAATTAGCCTGAGACAGCCTTTTCAGGGCCGAGACAGTCCCGGCCATGCTAAGACAGTCCTGACCTCGGACCTGCCAAGATTGTCTCGGCCCTGGCCGAGACACAAATGTGTTTTGGCCTTGGCCGAGACATCGTTTCCCCCCTTTTGACTGTTTTATCATAACTTTCCAATCCGGTTTCGGAACGATGTGTTTCAAAGTGCATTAGAAAGCCGGAGAAGAGATCTACAACCTCCCATATGTGGATCACACATGGAGTGGATGATATATGATGGTTCTTCATCTTTTGTGGTCGAAACGTAACTCCCGATAGAATTGTTTCATCATCGTTTGACCGTCTCGTTGACTTGTACTCCTGGTCAACTTGCTTCATATATTTGTTGACATTAGATAGTCCTCCTTAACTCGGATAATAGTGTTCATCATCTTCTCTTCGTCTCAAACTGCGTGCGGGAACCCGTAGGTAATTTTTGACGCCTACAATTATCAAAAGGGAGAGATTGCTAGAATATTATTCATACAATCCCTCTTATGTGAGTAATAACGAACTTGTATTTATTACTGATGATTATTTGTGATGGTATATTTTAGGAATAAACAGATATATGAAAAGTACAAAGCGAAAGGAGGCAAAATGAAGCGAAACAATATGCAAAATGATGCAAAAATCAACATAAATGTTGATTCAAGCCATTGAACCATCGATGGTTATGAGGACACCATCAATGATCATAAGAATAATCAATGTTTTATAGTGTATAATAGGAGATAAATAGAAATAGGATTTAGAACCATCGATGGACTATAGAGAACCATCGATAGTTAAGCTATACCATCAATGGACTACAGTGAATAATTGATCAATTTTAAAAATCAAAATTTGCCCCATCAATGGATTGCAAGGTACCATCGATGGACTACAAGAGACCATTGATGGTTGTCTTTTACCATTAATGGAAATGATGCTAATGTGCAGACTTGATGATTTAATCTCACCTATTTGTTGTTCTTTTGATCTCCTGTTTTGTCAAGTTTAGGATATCTCTTTTATGATCTATTATAAGCTATATATAAGAGAAAGAGAGAAAGAAGAGATCAACATATTAGAGGTTCTTGCATGGAGAAAAGGAGAAATTTATTCTAGGTTTTTTAAAGAAGCTTCTTCAAAACTCTTTGTCATCACACTCATCGTCAAATGATCATCTTAGCGAGGAGAGCTGCCCTTTATATTCAATATTATCACCACTTCTTCATTGATCTTAACTTACATCTTTGAAAGAATGATATCTTTGCAAGCCTACTGAATTGGGTTGTGATTCAAGTAAAGTCTAGTCATAATGAGGAGCCCTTTCGTGAGAAGAAAGAGTTGATGTAGGATTTTTATATGAAACCACTATAAAATGTTGTGTGTTTTCTGGGTTGGATTTTTGTTTTTATTTAGTTATAATTTTGTTAGGGTTTTTGATCAAACCCCCTGATGCAATTTGGAAATAGAGATGAGAGAGAGAGAAAACAATCACAAACACACAAGATTTTATGTGGTTCACTTCTCAATGTGAAAAGCTACGTCCACGACTGTCACAGGAGAAAAATTCACTATTTTCATCTTAATTACAAGTTGCCCTAATCACCCCTTTAATAACATAGGGGTTAAAACAAAACAGAATTCAAACAGGTCAAAAAACCCGACATAAGCCAAAACCTGACACGCAGTCGACCGTCACAGTCGACCGTGACGAACGACAGAGAGCAGAAAATTATTACAGGGTATCGCGATCGACCACTAAAAGTCCAGAGACCAACCCAGATTCCTGGGCCTAGCGCGGTCGACCGTCGTGGTCGACCGTAGAAAAATCCAGAAGCCACCCTAAATCTTGTGCACGTTTGTGGTCGACCACGCGCCACCCGCGGTCGACCGTGAATCTGCCAAACTAAATCCTCGTCATTTTTCTTTGAACTTCTTCGTCGTTGACCCTATTCCTCTAACTTCTTATGTTTCCTCTTTAATCTGAAGTATAGGGCAGGTCTGATAGTTAGGCTTCACATATCCTAACAATCTCCCATTTGGAGACTAATTATCAATCTCTATCACCTCTCTCTGCAGCGACGGCCTCCATATCATCAAGTAATGAGGCCAACTGAAGTTGAACACAACTTCAGTTTCTCCGTAGTAACAACCTTCGTAAGCATATCAGTCGGGTTCTTACTTCCTTGAATATTCACAAGTTCTAACATGTCATCATCCAATGCTGACCTTATGAAGTGATAACGGACCTGTATATGTTTGGTCCTGGTATGAAAAGCTGGGTTCTTTGCCAAATGAATGGTGCTCTGACTATCACAATGTAAAACACTCTTCTCACTTTTCTTCCCCAACTCCTCTAGGAATCCTTGCAACCATATTAGCTCTTCGCTAGCCTCTATCACAACAACATATTCAGCCTCTATAGTTGATAAAACAACACAATCTTCTGTAACTGGGAAACCCAACTGATAGCTGTAGTATCCAAAGTAAACATGTATCCTGTAGTGCTCCTCCTATGATCTATCTCACCAACATAATCTGCATCAACAAATCCCTACAGAACTAACTTGCCTCTTTTGAATCATAAACAATTTTTATAGTACCCGTAGGTACCTAAGAATCCACTTTACTGCTTCCCAGTGCTGCTCTCATGGATCTGACATGAATCTGCTCATAGCTCCCACTGCATGGGCAATGTCAGGTCTCGTGCACACCATGGCGTACATAAGGCTTCCAATGGCTGACGAATATGGAACCTTTATCATATAATTTTTCTCCTTATCAGTCACTGGACACTACTCCTTAGTTAACCTGAAAAAATGACTAACTAAAGGTGTGCTGATGACCTTAGCACCACTCATTCCAAACCTCTCAAGCACCCGTCTAATATAATCAGCTTGGGATAACTGCACTGTTCCCAAGAGCTTGTCCCTGATAATCTTCATTCCAAATATCTACTTCGTTGCGTCTAAGTCCTTCATGTAAAACTCACTCGACAACTGCTTTTTCATCTTCTTGATCTTACCCATATCCGAGCCGGCAACTAGCATGTCATCGACATACAATAGCAAGATAATATAACTGGTGTCAAACTTCTTGAAAAAACAACAATGATCGCATGTCATCGACATACAATAGCAAGATAATATAACTGGTGTCAAACTTCTTGAAAAAACAACAATGATCAGCATTGCACCTGGAGTATCCGTTCGATAATATAACTGGTGTCAAACTTCTTGAAAAAACAACAATGATCAGCATTGCACCTGGAGTATCCGTTCCTATACGTGAATCCATCGAACTTTTTGTACCACTACCTTGGAGCTTCTTTCAGACCATACAAGCTCTTTTTCAATTTGCACACCATCTTCTCTTTGCCTTTCTGAGTGAACCCCTCTGGCTACTGCATGTATATCTCTTCCTCTAAATCACTATGGAGGAAAGATGTCTTTATATCTAACTGCTCGAGGTATAGGTCTTCAGCTGCAACAATACTCAGAACCGATTTGATGGTAGTCAATTTGACTACAAGAGAGAAGATTTCCGTGTAGTCAACTCCTTCTTTCTGCTGAAACCCTTTGACCACCAATCTAGCATTGTATCTCTTGGAACCATCATGTTCCTCATTGATTCTGTACACCCATTTGTTACTCAAGGCTTTCTTTCCTGCTGGCAACTTTGTAAGTTTCCAAGTCTGGTTAGTGTTCAAGGATTTTATTTCATCTTTCATAGCAAGCTCCCACTTACTCGCATCATCTACTCAACATGCTTCATCATAACTTTCTGGCTCTCCACCGTCACTCAATAATAGGTAATTCAAATGAGCTTTGGGCTGTAGTGATGGATATTTCGGATTTGGCTTGGGAACTCTTGCTAATCGCCTCAACTCTCTAGGAGGCTAACCAAGCTCTGCATGTGCATTCGTCCTTTCTGATGTAATGTCCTCCATCATCTCTTCTTCAGCCTCTTCTGCAGCTTCCTCATCAGAACTGGCCTCAAGGTTGATTCCATATGAAACATCATCTGACTTGAAGTATGTAGGCTCAGGTTGTACCGAACTAGTGGACTAAACAACATCATGATCCTTGTAGATGACTGCTTCATTGAAGACAGCATCCCTGCTCCTGATGACTTTCTTGTTCTGCTCATCCCAGAACATGTAGCCAAACTCATCACCACCATAGCCAATGAAATAGCATTTTAGTGACTTAGAATCAAGTTTGTTTCTAACATGACCATTCAAATGAAAATAAGAAACACAGCCAAAAACTTTTAGGTGAGAAAGATTTACCTTCTTTCTACTCTATGTTTCTTTAGGTATTTTATGCTCCAATGGCACTGATGGTCCCCGGTTGATCAGATATGTAGCTGTATTAATTGCTTCTGCCTAGAATTGCTTTGGGAGTCTTGCTTTCAGTCGCATACTTCTAGCTCTTTCAGTCAATGTTCTGTTCATTCATTTTGCTATGCCATTCTGCTGGGGTGTACCTGGCACTGTTCTCTCCAATCTGATGCCACTATCATAGCAAAACTTCTTGAACTCCGAATCTTCATATTCACCTCTATTATTTGATCCAAGCTTCTTGACCTTCAACCCTGTTTTGTTTTCTACCATAGTCTTCCATCTCTTGAAGACTTCAAACACTTCTAATTTGTGTTTCATGAAATAGACCCAAGTCTTCCTCGAATGATTATCTATGAAGGTCACAAAGTATAACCTTCCACCAGTGGACTGTACTGATGTTGGGCCCCACACATCTGTGTGAACTAGCTCAAGCTTCCTTTCCTTAGGTGTCCTACCGATTCTTTTAAAGCTTATTCTTTTCTGTTTCCCGAATATGCAACTTTCACATAAGTCAAAATTAGCTGACCTCAAACCTGGTAGCTTTCTATTTGACTGCATAACTTTCAGGCCTTTGCTGCTCATGTGGCCAAGCCTCTGGTGCTACAAATTTGGGTCTTCTCTGCTTTCAACTACTGCAATAGATCCACGCGCATCTGTTGTCATGTAGAAAGATTCACTCTTTGTACCATGGGCAACAACCATCGACCCTTTCGTAACCTTCCATGTTTCGCATGCAAAGGTTGTTATATATCCATCTTTAGCCAACTATCCTACGGAGATTAGATTCTTCCTCAAGCTAGGAACATGTCTCACATCATTCAGCTTCCATATAGATCCGTTGAGTTCAATTTGCACTGCTCCTTTTCTAACTATATCACATGGTTGATCGTCACCAAGATAGACCTTTCCCAAGTTTTCTTAGATGTGGTTCTCAAATAGATCTCTATTTGAGGTAGCATGAAACGAAGCTCCTGAATCGAGCACCCATGATTCTGTCTTGCTCTCCAACAAACAAATAAGGGCATCATCTGATTCTCCTGAGATGATGTTTGCTTCAGTCTTGTTCTCCTTGTCTTTCTTGGGTTCCCTGCATTGATTCTCATAATGCCCAAGCTTTCCACAATTTTAGTAATTAATTTCTTTCTTGTTTTTTTGATTTCTGGATCTTGACCTTTCGTTCCTCGAATTAGGTCTTTGTCGGCTATTCCCTTTATTTTTGTTTCTATTTTTGCCTCTACTCTCAAAATTCAATGCCGACCCTGAACTAGAAATTCCTTCTTCTTGTCTTCTTATTTCCCCAGTCATTATCATGTCTACAACTTCTGAAAACTTCAGTTTTGCTTTTCCACCTGACCTGATAATCGAAATAATGATGCCCTTCCAACTTTCAGGCAACTGACCAGGTATTAAGAGGGCTTGTATTTCATCATCAAATTGAATATTGACGGAGTTTAGTTGATCTGTGATCTCATTAAATTCATTCAAGTGTTCCTTGAATTTTTGGTTTTCCGACATCCTCAAATTAAACAGCTTCTTTATGAGATGTACCTTATTTACCGAAGAGGGTTGTTCATACATGCTGGATAGCGCAGCCATGAGATCCGCCGTCAAATTCTAATTCTTAATGTTGAAAGCTACAAATTTGGACAAGGTTAACCTGATTGCTCCAATGGCCTTCCGATCTAATAGCTTCCACTCTGCATCCTTCATATCACTTGGCTTCTCTCCCAATAGCAAGTATAAAACCTTCTGATAGAGATAGTCTTTGATACGAGTCGCCGTGCGAGCACTCTTGATCGCGGAATTATCAAGAGTGGGTAAAGAAGAAAACGATACTGGATGCATACAGCTGTACATACTCCAAAGGAACCAAGAGCTGAATACGCGTCGCCACCAATAAAGACCATATCGGCGGACGAGATAACATATCGGCCAACTTGTTCGTCGCCCCTTTCTTGTACCTAATAATGATGTTTCTAGATCAAAGAACAACCTCCCTGATCTCTTTTCTGATTACAATCTGAGTTCTCTACCCTAGAAAAGTCATATTTCTATTTATACTAAATAGAAATCCCAACTGGAGCAGGAAACAGACCCAGGCCCGGAACCGCTACGCGGTCGACTGCAGTACCCAAGGCGGTCGACCGGTCAGAACGACAAAAACTGGAAAAATCGATTACAGTGTTTCCGATCGACTGCAGCGCCACCATCGGTCGACCGCTCTCAGTCCCGAGACATAGTCTGGGCCTGTGCACTAAGCGGTCGACCGTCGTGACCAAGTCGGTCGACCGGCCAGAGTCCAGCTGCAGATCCTGTAGTTTTGTCGAATCCTTTGAACCTGACCTTGACGTCCAATGAGAAATGACTCCTTCGTCCCCCACCTCGTCTTGGTCGTTTTCCGTTCCAAAATGCAATCTTCTTTCGGTGGCTCCTCTCTATCAAACCACAAGTCTTCAACATGCGGTAAGATCAACTTGTCATCACCTTCATCATCCAATAATGGAGGCTCAAGCAACTTCAAGTACTCGGCATTGATCACCGAATACATGCCTAAGTAAGGTGGCAAATCTAAACGAAAAGCGTTGTCGCCAATCTGATCGATAATCCGAAATGGACCATAACAAATAGGCTTCAACTTCTTCCCTTCTCCTTTGAGCCTCTCCTTACTCAATTTTAGCCATACCATATCGCCTTTACCAAAGTTACAAGGAACCCGATGTTGATCATGCTTTGCCTTGTACTTAGCTTGCGATTTCTTCAATTGAGCTTTAACCGTGGCATGAATATTTGCAATTTTCTTGAGAAATCGCTGAGCACGTTGTCTTTCACTCCCCTCCTTGCCGTCCACTGTGGCCTCACTTGAAAACACAAGATCGAACGGGCTCGGCGGTAAAAATCCATAATAAGTCTCAAACGGTGACTTTCCGGAAGATCCATGAATTGCCCGATTAAAAGCAAACTGCAAATATGGTAAACTCTCATCCCATGTCTTAGGATGCCTGGAATTATACCCCCGCAACATATGCACCATAGTCCGATTGACAACTTCCGTTTGTCCGTCTGTTTGTGGATGAAAGGCCGTGCTCTTCTTCAATTTAGTGTCCATCAAACTCCACAAAGAATCCCAAAAATGCCCGAGAAAACGGCTATCCCGATCCGAAATAATCGAATTCGGCAACCCAAAGTGCTTCCACACATGCTCAAAGAATAATTGTGCTGCACCCGCTCCCGTCACGGTCTTCTTACAAGGAATCAATATCACCATCTTGCTGAATCGGTCCACCACAACGTACAAATAGTCATGCCCGTGCTTCGTAGTCGGCAACCCTCCTAGAAAATCCATAGAAATGCTCTCCCACGGCCTAGAAGGAACCGGTAATGGTAGGTACAATCCCCTCTTTCTGTTAGAAGGCTTCGAAATACTGCATAACTTACACCCTCCAACATACTTGGTCACATCATCAAGCATCCTTGGCCAAAACACATGTCACCGTAGATTGAGAAGCGTTTTCTGTATGCCAAAATGCCCTTGCACACGTGAGGTATGTGCTTCCCGAATCCACTGCAACCTATCACCATCTTCCGAAATGCATAGTGATGTCCCACGATACAACAAGCCATCTTCTCCAAGTGCATACTCCCCCCTTCGACCAGCCTTCGCCTGCTCAAACACACTACCGAAGTCCCTACTGGATGCATACAGCTGTACATACTCCAAAGGAACCAAGAGCTGAATACCGCCACCAACAACGACCTTATCGGTGGGCGAGATAACATATCGGCCAACTTGTTCGTCGCCCCCTTCTTGTACCTAATAATGATGTTGAAAGCCATCAAATAGGCCATCCACTTCATGTGCCGTGCCTGCTGTAGCTTTGTCTGGGCATGTAAGAACTCCAATGGCTTGTGATCCGAATGCACGACCACCTCCTTCCCTAACAAGTACACCCTCCAATGCTTAATTGCTTGATACAGTGCATAGAACTCCTTGTCGTAGGTTGGGTAGTTCGCAATAGCACCCGAAAACTTCTCAGAATGGTATTCCACCGGTTTTCCATCCTGAATCAACACCGTGCCCATCGCATAATTAGACGCGTCGGTCTCTACCTCAAAAGTCCACGGCAAATTCGGCAACGCCAACACTGGTGCCTCCGAGATCTTCCTTTTTAGCAACTGAAAAGCCTCCTCATGCGTCCTTGCCCACTCAAACTGAACTTTAGCCTTTGTGAGGCCATGTAACGGTGCCGCATAAGTCGAAAAATGTCGAATGAACTTGTGCAAATTCTGGCAAGCCCCCATGCATGAAGCTCCTCACCTCAGTCACTGTCTTCGGCGTCGGCCACTTTGTGATCACCTCCACCTTGCCTGGATCTATCCTCCGCTGGCCCTTCCCTACGATGAAGCCGAGATACACCAACTCGTCCTTCCCGAACTCGCACTTTTTCCCGTTGAGCTTTAGCTGTCTGTCCTGCAACACTTCAAATACCTTCTCAACATGAACAAGATGCTCCTCCCAGGTCCTGCTGTACACCAAGATATCATCAAGGTAAACTATCACAAAATCCTCTATAAAGGGTCACAACAAATCATTCATAAGCCTCATAAAGGTAGCCGGAGCATTGCACAATCCAAACGGCATCACCAACCACTTGTACAGGCCTTGCTTGGTCTTGAACGCAGTCTTCCAAGTGTCTTCCTCCCGAATCCTCACCTGATGGTAACCAGACTTCAAATCCAGCTTCGTGAAAAACCTCGCTCCCTCCAACTGGTCCATATGATCATCGATCCGCGGTAATGGGTAACGATTCTTGATGGTTATCTTGTTGAGCGCCCGGTAATCCACGCACATGCGCCAGCCTCCATCCTTTTTGGGCACCAACAACACTGGTGACCCGCAAGGTGAACAACTCGGCATAATCACTCCCGCCTCCAAGAGCTCCTGAACCTGCTTCTTGATCTCCTCGGACTCCAGTACTGATGTGCGGTATAGGCCTATGTTAGGTAAGGAACTCTCCCCGGTCAACATAATCTCATGCTCTACACCTCGACGTGTTGACCTTCAACCTGTCAATATCTCCCTCCTGGAGCTTGCTCAAGGTGGACAAGCACATCCTACTCAGCTGCTCTTCATACGGCCGAATGAACAATAAAACGAACTTCCTACCCGCGTTCACCAACCTCTTAGCCTGAGTCACTGTCACCAAGCTCGTCTCCTGTGGAAGAGATGCTGAATGAAAAATGAATTGCTCGCCATCCTTGTTGAACGTGTACTTTTGGGCTCGCCGATCATATACTGCGTATCTATCCCACAAATAAGGATTGCCCAAAATAACTTAGCAAACATCCAACGGAATCATGTCGCATGTGACCTCGTCAATATACGATTCGTGGAGCGCAAATCTGAATGAACACTGGTTCACCACACTCAATCCCGCCTCCTTCTGAATCCACCCTAATGGATATGGCTTCGGATGCTTCACCGTCTTCAATCTCAGCTTCTGTACTAATGCCTCAGATATCAGATTTTTCTGACTCCCTGGATCTACAATAGCATCCACTAAACTGGTCTTGACCTGCAACTTCAGAACAAAGAGCTGCTCCCTCGGGTCGTCATCTTCTTTGGTGGCCTGCTTCCCCGCCATAAGGTTGAGACTGCTATTGGGTTCGGTCATCCCGGGAACCTCCTTCGGACCCTGTGCTATCACGTACGCCTTCTTCTCCTTCTTCTTCTTCAATCCTTTTGGCTTCAGATGAGGATACTTATCCCAGCAACGATCAGCCACATGCCCTGTCTGCTTGTAGTGATTGCATGTCAATCCTGCTTTCCCCGAGTCAACCTTCTTCTTCTCATCCTTAGACTGAGAGCCACCCGTCTTGCTCCCCGATGGTTTGGAATCCCCCTTTGTCTCGTTGCCCTTCTTCTGCCGACCCTCAATGGCAATAGCCTTCACGCTCACCTCTGCGATTGTCTCTACTGAAAACAGCTTCATCTCCTTCCGGATGTAATCATTCAGACCCGCCATGTACTTTATGAAGATGGGGTACTTGGACGTTGCGATGTTTAGGACCATCGCCTGTTGCTGGAACTCCGTCATGTACTCTTGAACGGTCTGATTAAATTTTTGACGCAAGCCATACCACTTGTACCAACGCTCCTCAAGGAACCCCACTGGATAAAACTCTTTTCGAAGTAGCTCCTTGAACTTGTTCCACGACGCCGCTTTCTTCTCCTGTTTGTAATAGGATTTCCACCACGTCAACGCGTGCCCTGAAAGCTTCAATGTCGCGAACACTATTTTCTCCTTGGACGAATATCCATAGAGGGTGAAGTACATCTCCATGCGTTCGATCCAATCATCAAGCTTCTCCACATTGATACTCCCATCATAAATAGGAATCTCAACCTTGAAGTCAATCTTCAGATTCTGGTAATGATTCTTACCCCCTTGATGTCCAGCAGTCTTGACCATCTTAGTCTCCCCCTCTGAATCGGCTTTCTCGCTCTCCTCATCGGATTCGAAGAGTCCCTTCTTACCATTCGAAGAAGATTCCTCCTTTTTGTCTCCTCCGTTGATGAGACCCACGAGTTGGGTAAGAGTCGTCCCGATCGTCTCAATCTGCTTATCCATGGCATCAAGTCTTGTTGAATTATCTGATTCAGTCATCTTCTCCTTCCTTAATTTCTGGACCCCCTCCGAGGAATTAAGGATCTCGCCAAGCTTCTTGTACTGTGAGCGAGTAAGGACCATACACAGTTCCCCCCTTCACAGGATCTAGTGCTCTGATACCAACTTGATACGAGTCGCCGTGCGAGCACTCTTGATCGCGAAATTATCAAGAGTGGGTAAAGAAGAAAACGACTGAAGAACACAAGAGTTATAATTAGGGCGAAGCAAAATACCTTCTCTAGATTATGAGAATCAATTGGATTTACAAAATCTCTCTCTCACAATCTCTTTAGATCAAAGAACAACCTCCCTGATCTCTTTTCTGATTACAATCTGAGTTCTCTACCCTAGAAAAGTCGTATTTCTATTTATACTAAACAGAAATCCCAACTGGAGCAAGGAAACAGACCCAGGCCCGGAACCGCTACGCGGTCGACCGCAGTACCCAAGGCGGTCGATCGGTCAGAACGACGAAAACTGGAAAAATCGATTACAGTGTTTTCGGTCGACCGCAGCGCCACCATCGGTTCGATTACAGTGTTTTCGGTCGACCGCAGCGCCACCATCGGTCGACCGCTCTCAGTCCCGAGACATAGTATGGGTCTGTGCACTTAGCGGTCGACCGCCCTGACCAAGCCGGTCGACCGGCCAGAGTCCAACTGTACTTCCTGCAGTTTTGACGAATCCTTCGACTTCGTCGCCTCCAATGACCTCGTCCACGACTCCTCTACTCTATTCTCAAGATACCATGAGAATCATCTATCCTCAAACTCCCATGAGGATCGCTAAGCTCCCGAAGAGAAGATACACCCGTATCAGTCTTCCATCTACATCTTTCAGAACCCAAAGTTTGTCCCATCAAACTTCTCAATCTTGAACGTCTCCTTCTCAGATCTCACGTCTCTGACTTCAAATCGCCTACGACGAACTTGGTCGCTCTGATACCACTTGTTAGGGTTTTTGATCAAACCCCCTGATGTGATTTGGAAATAGAGATGAGAGAGAAAGAAAACAATCATAAACACACAAGATTTTACGTGGTTCACTTCTCAATGTGAGAAGCTACGTCCACGGCCGCCGCAGGAGAAAAATTCACTATTTTCGTCTTAATTACAAGTTGCCCTAATCACCCCTTTAATAACTTAGGGGTTAAAACAAAACAGAATTCAAACAGGTCAAAAAACCTGACATAAGCCAAAACCCGACACGCGGTCGACCGTCACGGTCGACGCGACGAACGACAGAGAGCAGAAAATGATTACAGGGTATCGCGATCGACCGCCGCGCTCGACCGCCGCGCTCGACCGCCGAAAGTCCAGAGACCAACCCAGATTCCTGGTCCTGGCACGGTCGACCGTCGCGGTCAACTGCAAAAAAATCTAGAAACCACTCTAAGTCTTGTGCACGTTTGCGGTCGACCGCACGCCACCCGCGGTCGACCGTGAATTTGCCAAACTGAATCCTTGTCATTTTTCTTTGAACTTGTTCGTCGTTGACCATGTTCCTCCAACTTCTTATGTTTCCTCTTCAATCTGAAGTATAGGGCTTAGTTAGGCTTCACATATCCTAACATATTTCTACTGCATATTCTGTGTTTTAGAGAAAATCTGTAGCAAACTTATTCAAATCCACTCCCAACCCCAGCTTACGTCCCAGTTCCAACAGGAATTGGCCTATGAACTGTGGATAGATTGTAGATAGTTTGAATAGTATCATTGAGTGAATGCATAAATAGAGGCTGCTGACGAGATAGGGCTTGATTGAGATTTAAAAGAGTTATTATGTTAATTAGACCGGTGGCCAACAACCAACTGCTCTTCAATTACTAGTGGAAACGCGTGCAATCGGACAAGTGCGCATGTTTCCATGAGCTTTAAAACCATTCGTCTGTCAAAGTTCTAATTAGCGGAAGGAAAACACAAAGGTAGAGAACAGAGAAACATAGAGTTTTTCAGTTTGCAAGCACTTTGTCTTGCAAACCTCGTTTGGATGAGAAAGTAAAAATGTGGAAGTTGAGGTGACATCCGTTGTGTTATCTACTTTCTCTGGACTACGTTTGCTTATTTTAGAAAACGACGACAGAAAGTTAACAATTAAAACTACACGACAAGGAGAAAGAATAAACATGAAATTTATCTTGCCTCTTCATGCTGTTTTTATCCATTTTCTCACAAAATTTTGAAAAAAGAAAAAGGTTAAATATTGGTATGACCTTCTTCACTTTTCAATTACTTTTAACTTGTCAAACATAAGAAAATAAAAGGTAGAGTTACTTTTCAATTTTTTTTCTCCACCTTTCTAGCCAATTTTTGTTTGTACCCGTTGAGATTTAACGCTCGGTCCCCATAGACCCCATAATAGTTAATTTATCTCTATTCTATTTTACTCTCTTGTAACTTATAAACTTTTCTCACTATACCAATACTTGTTCTCTCTTGATTTTCTTCTCTTAATTAAATGGCCTAAGACCCTTACTTCCCACAAAAGTTAAAGAAAAAACTATCACATATATTTGATATTTCCAAAATTTCTCCAACCAGTTGATACTAGTTGTCTGTGATTCGCACATCAATAGTCTGTAATTCACATTTGTAGAGCATTATTATGCAAACATATTTTCACACCTGAGATTGAGAGTTCTATCGGAACCTGCCATGATGTGAGGTTCATTTATGCATAATAGGAGGTGGTGAATTACCAAACTGTCCCTCTCCAAATGTCTCGAAATCTTGTACCATGCAGACGGTTCTACCATGCAGACAGTTCTGACGTGATTTCTCCTCCCTATCTGAAGAGAACTGACCTCGACGGCGACGACGGCGATCTCATCGGAGACGGAGGTAGTGAACAGTGGCGGACCTCGACGGCGATGGTGGGGAGAGGCGAGGGTGAATCGATGATGGATCTCGCCTGCTTTGCCTCAGACCTCGCCTGCGGGCTTTGGAGAGGCGACGACGCCTCGCCTGTAGCGGTAGAGTTCGAGGAGCTCGCCTACGGAGCCAGATCTCGCCTACAGGGATTTGGAGGAAAGCTCGCTTGCAGTCTTTGGACGGGCAATGAGGAAAGCTCGCCTAGGGAGCCAGATGTCGCCTGCAGGGCCTTGGTGCTCGCCTGCGTGGGTGGGATCCAGCTGGATCGCACAAGCCCTAGGGTTTTCCTATAAAAGGGAAACCCTATTCTCGAGATCAAAGCGGAGCTCAACTCATGATTTTAACAGAGGAGAATTTCTTCTCTGTGGCGGCGACACTTCTCAAGAGTTTGAGAAGTAAATTTTTTGGTGAAGAGAAATTGTACAAGTCCTGTAGCAAATATTTATTACAATGAAGAGTTGTTGTTGTGAGAGATCTCAAGTTTGAGATTCTCTTTTTTACAAGCTTTGTAATCTTGTGGTTAAATAAGAAATTATTTGTGCGGCTTCTGTGGACGCAGGCAAGTTTGCCGAACCATGTAAATCTGTTGTTTCGTCTCATCTACTTATTGTTTTATCTATGTATTCATTATTACCTGTATTGGTTGGTTTGAGTTCTGTGAACACTCAAGCTAGAGTTGTTTTCTCTAGGGATTGATTTATCTTCCGCGACGGTGTGGGCATCGCTCGCCCCCAACAATTGGTATCAGAGCCTTTATTCAGATTGGTGGTGGTTGAATTTCCGATTTGAGTTAGTGCTTGGTTATTGTGTGGTGCACACAAGGTATTTGTTGGAAGTCTTGAGAGAATTGGATTTATTAATACAAGCGGAGAATGACGTCTACAAGTAAAATAGTTAAAGTAGGAAAGTATGAGATCGAGAAATTCAATGAGAAGAATGATTTTTCCTATTGGAGGATGCAGATGAAAAATTCGCTGATTTCGTAAAAATTGCACAAGGCTTTGGCGAGAAAAAAGAAGAAGCACAAGGATATGTCTGATGAGGATTGGGAGGAGCTGGATCTGGAAGCACGGGCGTCGATTATCCTTTGCCTTGAAAGAGATGTAGCTTTCTTGGTAGATGGAGAGGTAATAGCTGTGGGCGTGTGTTTGTGGAAAAATTCGATGGAAAAGAAATGAAAGAAAAATTGATTTGTATTCTCTCAAAATTAATTACAATTTGGATTCTAATTACAAAAGAGAGGAGACTGAATTTGATTCCCCCCTTTGTTTAAAACTGGGTTCTTCACGGTGGCGATGGAGTGCCTCCCTCGAATTCTCGCGTCGAGTTTGCCCTACGTTGATGATCCGACGTTTTGCTTCACTAGAACGTGGTCTTCTCCTCATGATTTGACGTTATGGAGAACTTGCGTGGCAAGTTTGAAAATAACTCTTAACGAGTTAATAACTCAGAGCGAGTTTTAGAAGAACTTGCAGAGCAAGTTTTGAACTCTGATCGAGTTGATAACTCTGAACGAGTTTGAAACTCTATGGAAGAGTTGATTTAGCCGAAAGTCGGTTATAAGCCAAGGATAAAGAAGCTCCTGTTGCCGATCTCCAAAATCCCAGCCGAAGGATGAATGATCTTCTTTGCTGCCAAACTTTAGATCCAAAAAGCCAGCGATCCCCTAAAGAGAGAGAGAGAGCCAAGATCTCTTCTTTTCTGCCCCAAAATCACGGATCTGAACTCAGTTGAGTTTCGAGGTATTTATAGGGGATTAAGGGGGTGTAACCGCCCCCTTAATTTGCTCCTAAATGGGGCTGAGTGGGGTGTAACCATCCCCCCTTAAACAGCTCCCTAAATTGTGGGGAAAACGGTTTTGAAACCGTTCAGTTCGTGCTTTGAACGAGTCAAAACGCCAATCTGGGCGTTCTGGGCCCAAACTCTAAGTTTTAGACCTGAAACGCAGAGTTGAGCCTGATTTAGGCTGAAAACGCATAGGTTGCGCAGCGCAGAGATGAACTCTGCGTTTTGGACCTGGGATGCAGAGTTGGGTTCTGTATGAACTGTGCGTTTTTGGACCTGGGACGCAGAGTTGAGCTCTGTATGAACTCTGCGTTTTGATGTTATAACACTGGTTCGACCTGTGCGTCTTGACATTGCAACGCAGGTCCGACCCGTGGGTTTTGAGGTTATAACGCTGGTTCGACCCGTGCGTTTTGGCTTTGAACGCTAGGGATGAACCCTGCGTTTTTATTCTGCAACGCAGGTCCGACCCGTGCGTTTTGGCTTTGAACGCTAGGGATGAACCCTGCGTTTTGATTCCATAATGCAGAGGCGAGCCTTAGGCGAGCTTGGCAATCTTCAGGCTAAGTCCAATGTTCAGACGAACTCCAGTCTTGCAGACGGACTTCAGAACATGACTTGCTGCGAAGAACAGGTCATAACTTTCAAACCGTAAGTCGGAATTGGACGAATTATATATGAAAATCGGCTATCTCGACGAGACAGAGCCGACCATACTCACCCCATAGGGTTCGGTTTACTCCGTCAGTTTTGCCAAATTCCTTACGGTTTGAGAGATATCTGCGTTTTAATATGAAGAGGCCGTCAATTTGTAGTCTCTTTCGCTAGAGCGTTGCAAAGATCATCACCTTGTAACATTCGTCTTGGCTCCTTAAAAATATGAGAGTCATCAGATTGTAACTCCAGATGTTGATTGTGAAGGCTGTTGAATTAGAGCTTTCACTAGTTATTGTGAAGGTCGTCAGATTGTAACCTTCTATGTGAAAATCTTCAAATTGTAGCCTTCTGGAAGTCGTCAGATTATAACTTCTATCATTGGTGTTTGATGGGGATAAGCTATCTGTAGTGATTTTTAGACAGCCTACAGCATGTGGTTGAAGTTAGAAAGTACCTTCATGATGAAGAGTCTAACAAACCGGATCTATTTAAAATTCAAATTTTATACTTGCAAGATGGAGGAGGGCTCATCAATCCGAAAATACATTAACAAGTTCGATAGGGTAATATCGGATCTGAAGGACATCAATGTGAATGTAGAAGACGAGGATCAGGCGCTTCTACTACTTCTATCTCTGACGAAGTCTTTTGAGAACCTGGTACAAACACTGAAGCTTGTGGGAGAAAATTTGATGATGGATGAGACTAGAACGATGCTTCTAGCAGATGATCTTTGAAAAATTTTAACTAGTGACATGGCCACTAGTGGTAACAAGGAGCAAGCTCTGGGACTGTTTACTAGAGGAAGGGGCAACGAGCGAGGAAAAGACAAGGAAGGAAAGTCTAGATCGAAATCAAGACCTCTTACGGGAAGACCGTGTTTCAAATACGGTGAGTTAGGGCATTTCAAGGTTGACTGTCCTAACAAGAGAGTTGGTGGGAAGAACAATAACAATAATACTGAGAGGAGAGGAGGCAAGGAAGAGGTGAGTTACGTCTCGGAGGAAGGGAACGACAGAGAATGCTATGTTGTTACGGGTGGCAAAGATATCTCTAGTAAGTGGATTCTTGATTCGGGTTGCTCTTACCATATGTGCCCAAATAGGAAGTGGTTTACTACCTACAGAAGCATTGATGGTGGAACTGTTGATACGGGTGTATCTTCTCTTCAGAAAAGTGATCCTCATGGGAGCTTGAGGATAGGTAATTCTCATAATATCTTGAGAATAGTGGTGTGAAGAGACACAGCGGAGCACAGGATAGAGAGTGAAGCGAGTCGGGAGAACGAAGAATCAAAGATTTTAGTTCTCAGCCTGATGAGTCAACTGACGGGTTGATGAGTCGACTGACGGTTGATGAGTCGACTGACGGGTTGATGAGTCGACTCAAGAAAACGCCTCCAGATAGCAAAATATTTCTGCTGAGTCGACTCATGAAAATCATGAGTCGACTCATGCAGGCCAGCACAGTTTGTGCACATTTTGAGTTGACTGGTGATCATAAGTCGACTCATCTTAGTCATGAGTCGACTCATAGAGGTTTCCTGGGCAGGCTTGGTTTTTGTTTTGGAGGAATCCTAGCTGGGTTTGGTTTTGGTTATTTACTAAATTATCACCACATTGTAAACCCTATAAATAGGGATTGTTTAGGGTTCTAAACAGGGAGGTGAGAGACCAGATGTAGTCCTAAAGAGTTTTAGGTCTAAGTAAGATCCTAATCAAAAGGATTAGGGTTTAGATTGTGAGGATCATCTTAGAGATCTTAGATTAGAGAGAGATTCTAATCTTTGTATTAGGGTTTAGAGAGGATTGAGATGTTGTTCTCAATTCTAGTGAGATTGTGAGGGAGAGATTATAATCTTTTGTTCTTCATAATCTAGAAAAAGATATTTTCCTTCGCCATACTGAATTGTCTTGTGTTTTAGTTATCTTCTTCTCAACCTACCTTTTGGTAATTTCGTGACCAAAGGGTACTCACACGGCGACTCGTATCAAATTGGTATCAGAGCAATCAGATCCGGTGAAGGGGCATCCTGTGTATGGTCCTGACTCGATCACAGTACAAGAAGCTTGGCGATATCATTTTTTGGAAGGAGTTCAGAGATTAAGGAAGAAGAAGATGACTGAAGTTAACAAAGATGGGGATCGAGAGTTTCCTCAGCTGAAGTTCTAACTTGAATGAGACTTCAAGTTTCTAAAGGGGAGACCCATGATACGGGTGTATCTTCTCTTCGGAAAAGCGATCCTTATGGGAGCTTGAGGATATGTAATTCTCATGATATCTTGAGAATAGTGGTGTGAATCGACACGGTGGAGCACAAGATGGAGCGTGAAGCGAGTCGAAAGAACGAAGAATCAAAGATTTTAGTTCTCAGCTTGATGAGTCGACTGACGGTTGATGAGTCGACTGACGGGTTGATGAGTCGACTCAAGAAAACACCTACAGATTGCAAAATTCTTCTGCTGAGTCGACTCATGAAAATCATGAGTCAACTCATGAAGGCCAGCACAGTTTGTGCACATTTTGAGTCGACTATGAGTCAACTGGTGATCATGAGTCGACTCATCTCAGTCATGAGTCGACTCATCTCAGTCATGAGTCGACTCATAGAGGTTTCCTAGGCAGACTTGGTTTCTGTTTTAGAGGAATCCTAGCTGGGTTTGGTTTTGGTTATTTACTAGATTGCCACCATGTTGTAAACCCTGTAAATAGGGATTGTTTAGGGTTCTAAACAGGGAGGTGAGAGACTAGATCTAGTCCTAAAGAGTTTTAGGTCTAAGTGAGACCTAATCAAAAGGATTAGGGTTTAGATTGTGAGGATCATTTTAGAGATCTTAGATTAGAGAGAGATTCTAATCTTTGTATTAGGGTTTAGAGAGGATTGAGATGTTGTTCTCAATTCTAATGAGATTGTGAGGGAGAGATTGTAATCTTTTGTTCTTCATAATCTAGAAAAATGTATTTTTGTTCGCCATACTGAATTGTCTTATGTTTTAGTTGTCTTCTTCTCAACCCACCTTTTGGTAATTTCACGACCAAAGGGTGCTCGCACGGCGACTCGTATCAACTGCATTAATGGGGAATAACCATGCTTATAAAATGGTAGGGCTCGGTAATATAAAAATCAAGATGCATGATGGAGTGGTCAGAACCCTAACGGAAGTGAGACACGTTCCCGACTTACGGAAGAATCTTATCTCAGTTGGTGCTTTGGACTCCAATGGCTGCAAGATTGTTACAGAGAACAAAGTAAAGAAGGTTGTTCGGGGTTCCTTAGTAGTGATGAAGGGTATTCGTCACGGTAATCTATATACTCTCTCAGGTACGATGGTGACGTGAGATGCAGCGGTTGGAACTGAAGGAAGTGGTGGAGACCTATGTGATCACACATGGTTATGGCATAGGAGGCTTGGGCACATGTTAGAGAAGAGCCTAGATCTGCTTGGTAAAGAGGGTTTGCTGAAGAATCTGAAGAAACCTTGCATGGATTTTTATGAGGATTGTGTATACGAAAATGCGCACAGGGTCTAGTTCTTAAAAAGCAATCACAAGAGCAGAGGTATATTAGACTATGTGTATACAAATGTTTGGGGTCCGGCTCAGACAACTTCCAAGGGTGGTTCCAGGTATTTTGTCTCATTCATAGACGATTATTCTAGGTATGCTTGGATTTATTTTCTTAAGCATAAGAATGAGGTATTCGAGACATTCAAGAATTTTCTTAAGCATAAGAATGAGGTATTCGAGACATTCAAGAAGTGGAAAGCAATGGTTGAGAACAGGACAAGTAAGAAATTAAAGACACCGAGATCTAATAGCTGTACAGAGTATACAGACAGTGTTTTTAAGGAGTTCTGTGATCAGGAGGGTATTGCTCGACACTAAATACTCAGGTCCACACTACAGCAGAATAAAGTCGCAGAGAGACTGAACCATACATTACAGGAGAAAATAATGAGTATGTGATCACATGCTGGTTTGGGCAAAGAATGATGGGCAGAAGCGGTTGCTACAGCTTGTTACATAGTGAATCGATCTCCACATTCGACATTAGATTATGATGTACCCTATCGGGTATAGTCAGGGGAGAATGCAGATTATGATAGGATCTGGATTTTCGGATGTACCGCCTACTATCACGTTAACGAGGGAAAGCTTGACACGAAGACCAAGAAGACAATATTTTTAGGGTATGCAAAGGGCGTAAAAGGCTATCTCCTTTGGTGTACATAAGATTCCAAGTTCGTGATCAGCAGAGACGTTACCTTTGATGAGAAATCCATGATTGTTATGGCATCCAAGAACGGTGGTGTTGGAACTGTTGGGACTTCAAAGTCTCAGATGATTGAAATAGAACCTAAATACCAACCAGGTTCTAGTCATGTTCAAGAGGAGGGTCATGAAGATGATGAGATTGAATAGGAGAAGGTTCAGTAAGAAAATGTACATGTATTAAACCAAAAACAGCTCGAAGATAGTTTGGCTTCCACTAGGACAAGGCGAGCATACAAGCAGGTTCAGAAGATGGGGTTAGATCAGCCTCTGAAGCACTATGTGCAGGTAAATTTGGTTGAGTACGCACTCTCGGTGGAGGATGATGAGCAGGTCACCTTCAAAGAAGTTATTCAGGATAAGGATAGTGAGAGTTGGTTGGCTGCGATGGAGGAAGAGATGGAATTTCTCCGGAAAAACCAAACGTTGGAGGTGGTCTCATTGCCCATAGAGAAGAAAGCTATTGGTTGTAAGTGGGTATACAAGAGAAAGGAGGATCCTTCCGAGCTCGACGGTACAAGGTATAGGGATAGGCTAGTGGCTAAGGGGTTTGCACAAAGAGAGGGTGTGGATTACAATGAGATCTTTTCTCTGGTGGTAAAACACACTTCTATTCGGGTGCTATTGAGTATTGTTGTTCATGGTGATCTTGAGCTGGAACAACTCAATGTCAAAACGGCCTTCTTGCATGGAGACTTGGATAAGGAAATCTATATGCATCAGCCTAAGGGTTACAAGGTTGAGGATAAGGAGAATCATATATGTCGCTTGAGGAAATCACTATATAGATTGAAACAATCTCCTCGGCAGTGGTACAAGCGGTTTAACTCCTTCATGCTAAAGCATGGGTTCTCCAGAAGCGAGTATGACTGTTGTGTCTATATTCGAAAGCTTCATGGAGGTGATTATATCTATCTCCTTTTGTATGTGGATGACATGCTTATTGCTTCTAAGAGCAAGGTGGAGATAGATAGGCTAAAATCTCAACTTGGTAAAGAGTTCAAGATGAAGGACATGAGCGCTAGTAAGAAAATACTGGGTATGGAGATTAGAAGAGAGCGGACGAATCAATAATTGTTCTTGAGTCAGAAGGGCCGCATAGAACGGGTGATCGTGAGGTTTGGGATGCAAAGTGCTAAGTCAGTGGTGACTCCATTGGCCCCACATTTTAGGCTCTCGGGTAAATAATCTCTCACTATAGTGGAAGAGAAGACACACATGGAACGTGTTCCTTATGCTAGTACAGTTGGCAGTTTGATGTACGCCATGGTGTGTACACGTCCAGATATTTCACAGACGGTTAGTGTGGTCAACAGGTTCATGGTAAATCCGGGAAAGACGCACTGGGAAGTAGTGAAATGGATCCTGAGGTACTTGAAAGGTATCACGGATACGGGTTTGTGTTTTGGTGGAGATACATGTCAGATTGATGGGTTTAGGGACTCAGATTATGCGGGTGATCTAGACAGACGGAGATCTACTACTGGTTATGTATTCAGAATACATGGTTCTCTAATTAGTTGGCGATCGATGTTACACATACAGTGGTACTTTCTACTATAGAGGCTGAGTACATGGCTATGGCAGAGGATGTGAAAGAAGCATTGTGGTTGTGGGGTCTGTTAGATAATTTAGGGATTGAGTAGGATTGCGTGAACTTGTAGTGCGATAGTCAGAGTGTAATTTATTTGGCTAAGAATCAAGTTCATCTTGCCCGTGCCAAGCATATTGACGTCAGGTATCATTTTGTGCGGGATGTCATAGAGAAAGATGATATTTCTCTCATGAAGGTGCACACGAATGAGAACCCAACAGACAAGTTAACCATGATGGTAATAGGTAGCAAGTTTCAGCATTGCTTGGACTTGTTCCATATCAGCCCGTGTTGATCTGCCCAATAGGGCAATAGCAGAACTACGATTAGCTTAATCCCGGTCAGAGGGTACGTAGGCAACCATAGTATAATGGTGCAGCTGGTTTAGCCTGGTTTGGTGTTCGTGGTGTTCTTCTGGTGTTCGTCCAAAATTTAAGGTCTATCAAATGATGGACGAGGTGGAGAATTGAAGAGAACTGACCTTAACAGCGACGGCGGCGATCTCGTCGGAGACGGAGGTAGCGAACAGCGGTGGACCTATAAAAGGGAAACCCTGTTCTCGAGATCAAAGCGGAGCTCAACTCGTGATTTTAACAGAGAAAAATTTCTTCTCCGTGGCGGCGGCACTTCTCAAGAGTTTAAGAAGTGAATTTTTTGCTGAATAGAAATTGCACAAGTCCTATAGCAAATATTTACTACAGTGAAGAGTTGTTGTTGTGAGAGACCTCAAGTTTGAGATTCTCTCTTTTACAAGCTTTGTAATTTCTTGTGGTTAAATAAGAAATTATTTGTACAGCTCCGTGGACGTAGGTGTGAGTGAGCCCACCTTTCCCACGTGAAGAGGCTTCATGAATCAGACTTCACTTTCCCACGTGACGAGACTTCATGAATCGGACTTAACGAAACCGAGTGAAAGGGTTGTGAACATGGAGTGGGGACCACATGTGTGAACGCGTTATCTGTGAACGCGGATGCGGCCTCATTTCCGCTGGAAAATCACGTCGTTGCACGTAAGACCATCCGAAAACCAATTCGTAGCTATATATATAGCCTTGGATTCCTAGGGTTTTTGAGTGTGCGAAATTGAGGCAGAAAAAAAAATCATTGGCGGTTGGGCTTGAAGAATCAAAACTCGCAGACGTGCAAAGGACGACACTGTGCAAGGAGTTTTGTTTTGCGACTGTAGTTGTTTGGGCAGAGCTTTTGGCTGCAGTGTTTTTTTTTTCTTTGAGAGAATATTTGTGTGAGGGATCTGAGAGTTTGTGAGAGGATTTAGGTTGTGAGATTGTAAACCCTAGTTGTATTTCTCCCTCTAATAGTAGATCTCCCCCTTCTTGCCCCGTGGACGTAGGCAGTTTGTCGAACCACGTAAAATTTGTGTTCTTGCCGTGATTTGTAATAGCTTGTAGGATCCCTCGACAGGTCAGTCCTAGAACTGATGAGAGGAAGAGCCGATATCTCACTTTGTTGAGATATCCGCTTCAGATTATTGTTTCCTTGGTGAAACAGGAATTCTTACGATCTAATCTCTTGTTGTGCACCTTGCGCACCGGAGGTGCTGTCAAAATTTCCGCTGCGCACAACAAGTGGTATCAGAGCTCCGGGTTAGACTTGGGAGCTTGTTTGAAGGATTCGCTGAAGGATTCCTATTTGAAGATTAGATCGACAACATGTGTGAAACAAGCACATCGGGATTGTCTCTTATGAAGACGATACATAGTTTGAGCATCAATAACATGAAGATTGATGTTTCGAAGTTCGACGACAAGATTAACTTCGGATTGTGGAGGTGCCAGGTGATGGATGTCTTGGACGCTCAGAATTTGGAGGAGACTCTTGAGTTACAAGAGAAACCTGCCGAGATGGAAGCTAAGGTTTGGAAGAAGATGAATAGTAGGGCGTGTGGAGTTATTCGGTCATGCTTGATGCGAGATCTTATTTATGATGTGGTGAACGAGACGTCGGCGAAGAAGATGTGGGAAACACTCAATGAAAAGTATCTTACTAAGAGCATTGAGAATCAGCTTCACTTGAAAAAGAGGTTTTACCAGTTCAAGATAAAGAGGGGAGTTTCCATTAGGGAGCATGTTAACAACTTCACAAAGCTACTTTCAGACATGGCCAATGTGGATATCATGGTTGAGGATGAAAACAAGGTGATGCTACTTTTGTGTTCGTTGCCCGATGATGATTATGGTACTTTTGTCCTAACTATGATTAATGGAAGAACTACTGTTAGTTACAAGGAGGTGACCTCAGCGTTGGTTAATTATGAGTTGAGGAAGAGTGTGGATGAGTCCTCCGAGAAGGCATCGGGAGATGCATTAGTAGTTCATGGCCGTGGTTCAAACCGAAGCAGGAGGTCGCAGTCTAGAGATGCACATCGTAGGATTCGTAGAAATCAGTGTGACTTTTGTAAAGAGGATGGACATTGGAAAGCTGAATGCCCAAAGTTAGATCGAGGCGAGAAGAATAAGGGGAAAGTTGTACAAGCTTCAGATGTGAATGTTGTCAAGACTAGTGACAACAATTCAGATTCGGATTCTTCAGGCTATTCATTGTCTGCACTACCATCAGTTTGTATTGCCAACTCTACAGAGTGGATGTTGGATTCGGGTGCTTCATACCACGTTTGCCCTAAGAGTGATTGGTTCTCCAGCTTTCAGAAGTTGGAAAGAGAGGATGTTGTGCTCATGGGTAATAGACATGCATGCTCTATTGGTGGTATTGGCACTGTTCGGATTAAGATGAGTGACAGGGTGATTCGGGAGTTGAATGAAGTGAGGCTCGTTCCACAATTGAAGATGAACATCATTTCACTTGGAGCTTTGAAGGTAGCAGGCTATAAGGTGACCTTGGTGGATGCACTCTTGAAGGTCATATTGGGGTCCATGATTGTGATGAAGGGCGTCAGAAGGAGCAATTTGTATTATTTGCTTGGAAGCACGACAATTGATAGGGAGATAACGACTTCATCAGATTTGGCTAGACTGTGACGTTGTTTAATGCTGGGTTATTTGATTGGTAATATCGTGCATAGGTTGTTAAGGAGTGCTTTGACCTGCAGTTTGAAGTCCTGTGAACCCATTGGTATGAGCAAGAAGACCGAGGTGGAGTTTGACACTTCTATCCATTATTCGAGGGGTCTTCTGAGGGATGTTCATTCAGGCATTCGGGAGCCTTCTAATGGAGTATTATTGAGAGGTAATAGGTATGTGGTTTCCGCAGTTGGGGATTGCTATAGGCATTGGTGGGTTGCAACCAAGTCCCGTTGTTGTGAAGTCCTAGAAGCCCGCAATAGATGGAGGAAGTGTGTTAGTAGAAAGGTAACCCGACGTTCTGATTATGGTAGGGATTCTTTCTTGCATTTGTGCCAAGCTCACGACAATTGGAGACACTTCATTGGTGTGGAAACTTTGAGGCGACGAGGCGTGATGGCAGATTTGGGGAGCTGTTCCTTTCTGGAGGAGGATCGGCGTTTGATGTCGAGCATTGGTATTGGTGTGCAGGCTACGACATGTTTGGATCGTCTTATGTATAGGTTGCTGACTGCTGCATGTAGAGATATAGGATCTGGTGGAGCTGCTTCAGATTTTGGGTTGCGTCGGATGTTTGTCTACCCAGCACTTGGTCACATCATGGATGTGAGATTTGATCCGATAGCACATTTGGGATTCAGAGGCGTGTTTGATTATCAGGTATTGGCTTCTGACTTTGTTCTGAGCAGGTATGTCAAGTTTGACTCTCGGCAGGTGGAGAGTGATGATCAGATCATTAGGACATCACAGCGGGTGGAGAGTGATGCTACTCCACGTTGGGTGGAGACTCCAGATCATACTGTATTATTTGGGATTCTAGCTGATATGACACAGATTGGGAATCATGCTGATTCGGATGTAGATGATAAGTTGATTGATTCAAGTGCAGCTGATAAATGTAGTTTGAATATGGCTATTGGTTCATCTCAGGTGGAGATGTTTGGATTGTTTCAGTTTGGGGCCATTGGAGGTGCTATCAGTCGTAGACTTGATCGTGATGTTGGAGAATAGTTGCGAACTCTTTTAGTGGATTAAGACCTTTGGAGGCCATTTGGTGAACTACGTGAATGCTTGATTCCTTGGGCAAGAGGACACGTAGGCAGTCATTTTATGATTCTGCCGATTTGGTGAGTGACATCAACATTTGGGGTGAGTGTTCGCACTCCCATTTGGGTCTCAGCAAGTGAGGCATTTGGTGTAGTCGGTGTAGGCTCAGTTTGATTTGGTGAGTAAACACTATTTGGTTTAGGTTGAGTGTTCGCACTCTCGTTTGGGTCTCGACCTGTTGTGGATGGAGTCCATTGTCATGAGTCTGTTTCCATGACGTACTGGATGTAACAAGTGAGACATTTGGTTTGGTTGGTGTCGGCTCAGTTTTGGGAAAACTTCGCCGAGGTGGAGAATTGTGAGTGAGGCCCACCTTTCCCACGTGAAGAGGCTTCATGAATCGGACTTCACTTTCCCACGTGACGAGACTTCATGAATCGGACTTAACGAAACCTAGTGAAAGGGTTGTGAACATGGAGTGGGGACCACATGTGTGAACGCGTTATCTGTGAACGCGGACGCGGCCTCGTTTCCGCTGGAAAATCACGTCGTTGCGGGTAAGCCCACCCGAAAACCAATTCGTAGCTATATATATAGCCTTGGATTCCTAGGGTTTTTGAGTGTGCGAAGTTGAGGCAGAAAAAAACAATCATTGGCGGTTGGGCTTGAAGAATCAAAACTCGCAGACGTGCAAAGGACGACGTTGTGCAAGGAGTTTTGTTTTGTGACTGTAGTTGTTTGGGCAGAGCTTTTGGCTGCAGTGTTTTTTTTTTCTTTGAGAGAATATTTATGTGAGGGATCTGAGGGTTTGTGAGAGGGTTTAGGTTATGAGATTGTAAACCCTAGTTGTATCTCTCCCTCTAATAGTAGATCTCCCCCTCCTTGCCCCGTGGACGTAGGAAGTTTGCCGAACCACGTAAAATTTGTGTTCTTACCGTGATTTGTAATAGCTTGTAGGATCCCTCGACAGGTCAGTCCTAGAACTGATGAGAGGAAGAACCGATATCTCACTTTGTTGAGATATCCGCTTCAGATTCTTGTTTCCTTGGTGAAACATGAATTCTTACGATCTAATCTCTTGTTGTGCACCTTGCGCACCGGAGGTGCTGCCGAAATTTTCGCTGCGCACAACAGTAGGTAAGTTTGCCGAACCACGTAAATCTGTTGTTTCGTCTCATCTACTTATTGTTTTATCTGTGTATTCGTTATTGTATGTATTAGTTGGTTTAAGTTTGGTGAAAACTCAAGGTAAGGTTGTTTTCTCTCGGGATTGATTTAGCTTCCGCTGCGGTGTGGGCATCTCTCGCCCCCAACACTATCTAAAAGGACACATCTAATTAATCCGTGATTTTGTACTTAATTACGATCGGAGCATCACTTTTCTAATTAGTATGTACAAGACTCGCGTTCATGCACATACCCGATCGAAAACTACCACAGATCAGGTCCAGGTGCAAGTGCAACCCAGACCTTAAACAACACAAAGCCACGACTATCGTGTCACCTGCTCATCATGCCTGAGAATAGCAAAAACATTTTTTATATAACAATATCCAAACAGTGATATACTCAAATCAACACGGTAATAAATGAATGAAGCCTAATTGGCAATAAATTAAATTGTTTTTTTTTTTGACGAGGCTTTTGGCTTTGGTGGTTGAGCGTTCGCTCTTTGCTAGGAACTACCAACATTAATAGGCAACCAGCCCCACCTATTTATCCCCTCTCCCTCTCTCTCTCTCTCTCTCCAGCTCTCTTTGCCGCCCATCTACCCCTTGACTGCTGACCCCGCAGCCTTCCCATTTCCTTTCCCTTTATATAAGCCAACTCTTGGGAGGTGAACCTCTCATGCACTTCACTTCACCTCTATTTTAATTTCTTTCGTTTCCAATCTCTCTCTTTCCCCCCCACATAAGTAGTCCTCATTTCCTTTAGCTTGCACTTGATTAGAAAGAGATCGATATGGAGATTGCTGAGCCTGGAGTTATGGATCGAGAGAGATTGACGGCCGAAATGGCCTTCAAGGACACATCCATTGTCATCAAGATTCGTCGAAGGCTGCCGGACTTCCTTCAGTCTGTTAAACTGAAGTACGTCAAGCTCGGATTCAGATACACCCGCCTTCCCTCCGTTTATCTGTTGCTTCCCCTTCTCGCTGTGGCCGCTGCCTTAGCTCTCCGTATCGAGACTAAAGTAACTGTGCCGGCCGTTGATTTTGTGACGGCCCTCAGCACGTCGGCTGTGACGGTGTTCATCTTGACGGCGTACTATTTCAAGCGGCCGAGGCCAGTTTATCTAGTCGATTACGCTTGCTACAAGCCGGAGGACAAGCATAAGATCTCGAACGGCTCGTTCTTTGAGGATGACGGACGCACCAAGGCGTTCAACGGCCAGTTCCCTCGGCTTTCAGACCAAAATCACCACTCGATCAGGATTAGGAGACAGACGTACTTGCCACCTGAATCCCAGGCTCGCCCGCCGAGGACTGAACCATGGCCGAGCGAGGCTGGAGCCGAGGCCGTCAGCTTCGGGTGCTTGATTTCGCTCTTCGAGATCCACGGCTATCAATCCCAGCGCTATGTCGGGCGTGCTCATCGTCAACTGGCGCAGCATAAACCCACGCGCGTCTCTGCCGAACCAATGATGCCAGGGGTCTCGGCCCGGGGCGGCTCCGCGCCCCGGGCCGTTCGTGCTTTCATTTTGGGTGAACGTGAGTATATTTAATGCAGACGGGCGCGGAAACTATCAAGAGCGACCTTGTTTGCCGGGGGATGGCTGCAGCGCTGCCGTCTGATTTCCGGATCGACCTTGCTAAAACATGCCTGCACGGCCCAATCCTGAACTCTTACGCCGTTTCGTCCTCAGCACCGCAGAACATCACTCTAAATTGGTAACTTCGGCCCAACGTAACGCTCTATGCCTGCTGTCCTAACTGCATTATTCCGAATGCATGGGGGGTCGCCGCGGTGTTGCTATCCAACAAGCGTACGACGCTCGCGAGCATGGTACCGCATTAGTGCCCACACGTCGCACGCCCACAAGGGGCCGGACGACAGCTGCTACGGCTGGCGCGTCTATCAGCAGCGTGGACTCGGACGGCCAACCCGTACGGCGTCTCGCTCGCCCGCCGCAGCTAATGCAGGTCGCAGGCGACGCCTCGTTTTTAAAAACCAACATAACCACATCTCGCCGCGCCCGTTAGTCCTACCTCTAACAGAACAAGCCAAATTTCTTGCAACGCTCCTCGCTCGGCGACTCCTAAAACTGAAAGGGGTTCGGCCGTACATCCCCGATTTCAAGCGCGCATTCGAGCACTTCTGCGTGCACGCGGGCGGCCGAGCCGTGCTGGACGAAGTGCAGAAGAATCTAGGGTTGGCGGAGCGGGACATGGAGGCGTCGCGCAGCGTGCTGCATAGGTTCGGCAACACGAGCAGCAGCTCGCTGTGGTACGAGCTCTCCTACGCGGAGGCGAAGGGGAGGGTCGCGCGCGGGGACCGCGTGTGGCAGATCGGGTTCGGGTCGGGGTTCAAGTGCAACAGCGCCGTTTGGCGCGCGCTGAGGGACGTGCCGGCGACCGTTGTCAACGGGAAATGCAACCCGTGGGGAGATTGCATTGATCGTTACCCAGTCCCCAGCTGCAAGTGAAAGGGCCCCAGGATCATTAAAACTGTTACTGTTGGTAGTTGGTGCCCCCTCACACTTGGAAGTAGTACGTAGTGTTATTATTCTTTTGTAAGTTTCTGTTGTGGGAATAGCTGGTTCTAGGCTGTAAACGTGTGTGAGATTTGATTGGTGTGCAGGATTAAATTATTTGTTGAAATTTATGAAACTGGGGGGAAGGAAGGGGTCAAAAGTTTGGTTTACGGTTACTTGTAGCTGTTGGAGGTGTAAGGGCACACGTAAAGAGGGGACACACGCTCCTTCACGCATAAACTGTGTGTTCGAAGATTAAGGGGAGCAGGTGATGGAAGGATGTTGTTTGCGTTTATTCATGACTTCATGTATACGTACGTTACCCTTTTCTACAAAGAAGATCGAGAAGGAATGTTATCTAAGTTCTCAAGAATTTTATTAAGATCCATGTTAGTATTATTATTATTATTATTATTTGTTATTTCGTTTCTTCTATAATTCTTATTGATGGCCTGAGTTTTAATTTCTAATAGTGGATTCGTAAGAATTCCGTATGTAAAGCGCATTAGTTGAAGAGAGGAGCGTCATTTTCACAGACAAAATTTGATCATTTGGATTGCATTTTTCCAAGCAGTGTGATATTAAATTGAGTAGTAAGTAAGTGTTTGGATGCCCAAAAATAAATGAAAAGTGAAAAAGGTAATAAACTTCCATCTTAAAGTGACAAATCTGAAAAGAGTACGTACTTTCTATTTAAAAAGAGAAAAAAAAATCTTTATTTGACTTGTGAAAAATGAAAATTTTGGAGGTTGAATTGAAAAACTTATATGACATTCATTTTTCATCTTCTATTATTCATCGATCCTTTTCAGCCTCCCAAAGAAAGAAACTAAAAAAGGAATACATCTTAACTTGAAGAAAGAGAAAATCAATTATAGTTTTTCTTTTCTTTTCTTTTTCTATAATTCCGTTTTTACACCTAAAATCACTTTACAATTTTTCGATTAATTTTCTCATTCGTTTTCTACATTAAAAAAATGTCCTAGGCACTTTTTCATGTATTTATTACCATATGAGCTGATCATGAGTCAATGAGTGAAAAATTTCCCACTTGTCTGAATTCGTCATGTGATTCTAGGTAGTAGTGTTGGGAACAAGCTGAAGCTTATTTATGTATGTGGACTTGTAGCAAAATTTAATAGGTGCAAGCGTGATTAAGCAACGGGAAAGTCTTCGGCAATTCCCATTTTGGTGGATCATGCATGGCCATCGCATTTTTTTAATATTAGACGTCGCTACTTGATGCAGTCTATGCATGGATGGGTACAAGAAACTTCAAGGAATTAAAAAAAAAAAAGGAAAACGTGTGAACGCTGGAAATTAATATTATTATAACTGTGCTTTAGTTCTGATGTCAAGTATACGTTAATTTAGTGATGCATATTTTTGCACAATGTTCTTTTATTTTTTTCACCAATTTCTTCGAGAGTCCATATTTGATGCACACGGGAATTATGAGTTAATAAATTGCACTTTAAGTAGCGACATAGGTTCATCAAATAATTATCAAATGTCAATATTTATTTGCTTAAATGTTCATTTAGATTAATTAAGTAGCATTGTTCTTTCACCAATCAAGCCACTTTGACTTGTAAATTTCACAAGAAAATGCATGAAAATGTCGGGCCATGATCGAGTTTGTAGGTCAATCATACTCCTTTTAAAAGCATGAGTTCGGAAAAATCTTTCGGTAGACAAAAATGCCCTTTGGAATTCAAATATTATTAAGTAAGAGTAAGTTGATAAATTGATAAATTCTTATTGGATATACATAGTATGGGGATACAATTTAAATTAAAATGTAAACCTCAATAAAATTATTAAATGCCAAATTTACAAATGTATACAAGATGAATGGCGTGTATGCAAAAACCAAATAAATTAATGAGACAAATAATGTCTGCCCCAAAGGTCAAACCCATGAACAGCGCAGACCTACAAATGTACATAATGTGGACGAGATATTTGCAAAATCCACGAAATAAATTAAAGAGACAAAATCGTTCTCAAAATTATAAAAAAGAAAAATTAAAACAAACGACTACGATCTGAGGACACAATGTGGCGATCTCTCACCGACTAAATTTCAAGTAGTTCACGATACTGCATAATTAGTTTCAAAGTTTAATTTTACTATTATTATTTAAATAGAACTTTTTTACAATTATTATCCTTTAAAATGCAACATTGTTTGCGTCGAAAATTGTTTTCTTCATTGCGGAATTCGTTACAACTTCAGTCGTTTACAATAAGTTCAAAAAGTAAAATTAGCCTTTTTATAAGACTTTCTTACACAATGAAAATAAAAAAGTTACAACTCTCTTCAAGCACACACTGAGGACATTTATCACCCGCTGCTTGCGTTAGTCCGTGGACTATCGCGGATCAGATCCGGTTGACAGAATAAAAATTTAATGCTCTTGCTTCACATAGAAAACAATCGCGGAAGTAAATAATCTTAATAAAGTGAGATTACTATTCTTCTCGAGATCAAAACAAAGTCTGATCTCAAGGAATGATGAAACGGGCCTCAGATCCTTCGAATAGCTCCTTCTTTATACTAGAGTTCGCCAAGATCTGCTAGCTCTGCTCTAAAATTCGTGGTTCACTCTTCACAGGGACATCACCTCGCCTAAAATTTGGATCCCCCATGTATAGGGCTTTAGGTTTGTATTTATAGGCTTTAGTTGCGGTGTTTTTGGATAAGAACAAGTGATTTGGCCTCATCTTCAGTTAATAATGACCTAACCACGTTTAGAAATGATATCCAAGTAGTTAGGAGGCTCAAAAACAAAGAAATCCTGAGAAAACATCGAAATACGTGTTTTCAACATTTTGTTATTTTCTTTCTTTGATTATTACTCTAGTTTGGCCGAAAAATCAAGCTTAGGGGTTTTGGTTTCGGGTGTCCCACCGGGTTGGTTTATCCTTTGTTTGGTTTGATTGAGTATGTCCTGCAAGTTTGAGTGGGAGAATTGATCTTTAATTCTCGGTTATAGGGGAGAATCGAAACTTTAATTTGGTTTTGCATGATGATCGAGCTTCTTTGCTTGATTTTGTGTGAGAACCATGCCTTTGGTTTTTTTTCTTGATTTTGTGTGAGAACTTGTATGGAAACCGAACTTTTCATTTTGCTCCATTAGTTGAACTTCGGGTGATTGTCGAAGATTTGACTTCGGTTTGGATGCTAACCAAATTGGTTAACTTAATCTTTAGATCCGAAACTCTTAGACTTGGGTACACGGCTGTGTGCATTTGATTCATCTTCTTACATTCTGATTTTCAGCTTTGAGGGGAATTTTGAGACCTTGTACTTGGTTGTATGTGTGGATTGGACTATTTGTGAGAGACCCAAACCTGATTTGGGCCATTTGGATGATGAACAAACCCTAGGTCTCGTTATTCGGGTGTGAATCGAGCTTGTTGCTTGTATTTGGGATGAGAATCGATACCATCACTTGGTTGAGTGTACCCCGTTGGTTTAATTGGACTTTAACCGAAAAATCCTATTTTTATAGAATTTCGGCTAAATTTCATAATTTCCCTTTTAATCTCGGGTTTATGTACCCTAATTCTTGATATAAATGCACCGTTGTCTTTCATTACAGATTAGCTATGTCACCGAAGAGATTACGCATTCTAAGGGGTCGATCAGCTACTCAGTCACCTGAGAGAGAGTCTTCATCATATGCCGGTAAGCTTTTACCACTTTTACTCATGAATTTAAATTTTGATATGCTGTAGACTGTATCCCCACTTTTTTCTCCTTCGTGAGGCAATTGGGAAGAGCTGACATTCTCCTTTGTGAGAGTTGACGCTTATAAGATGTGCTTTGCTTGGTCAAAACACATCTTAAGGCAATAAGGTGCAATTTCATGTTGTATCGCATCACGTAAGATGTGGTATATTGTCACATTAATTGCGCGACAACATACATTGTCCTCCGTGTGCGTAATACAATTGAAATTGTCTCGCTAATTATAGGGCAGCGACTTTATCTCAAAGATTCGTGATATGAGTTCAACGCCTGTATTGCCTTAAAAAAAATTCTTGTAACCGTGTTTAATAAATACGCGCTACTTTTTTCAGTTGAATTCCCTCTAGAGGCATTCTCCCCTTACACGGTGGACGGCCACCGTAGTGAGACTTATGCGTCTACTGATGATCTCATGCTTATCCCAGCTATTCCCTAATTTGCGCTGGGTGGGCCTGAAGAACTTCCTCAGCTGGTGTGGAAGGGAGATTGTGGTACCCTACGGCAATTGATCACTGACGCACATCTTGTCAAAGATTCCAGCTCTACCCATCCTTTGAGGAAACCAAATTATTTGTTCGGCGACTCCGTTGAAGAACTGGCCATTGTATCTCTCAAAGTTGAGCAATGGCTACATAAAGATGATGGGGACTTCCTATATCTTCCCCTAATTCCTCATCATCATTCGCTAACTGAGTTGCGGTGTCAAGCCGTAACACGGGAGATGTCATGGGGCTTGATGGAGGAACACAACCACATCCATTGCGGATACATCACCTAATAGACTATTCCGGGCTCAAGTGACAAAAACCACATATCCGGATTGCATCCCAGTGTGTTGGGACTAAATGACCCACTACGAGGTGAGTTATTTACAATCACCAATACTTTAAAGAATCTTCTCGCGAGATTAGGATGAGAAATGCCTACAACGGGTCACAGGTGTTACGGCTGGGTTCATTCTTCAGACAAGCTTTGATTGGCTCGTATGACTAGCTATGTTCTCAGCCGATGGAGTGGGGAGTTGAAAGCCAGTGGTTTGTATGCAGTTGTTCACGCTTCCATGTATGGGTTGCCAATCAGCATCCCTCATTTCCTTGTATTGTTAGAGCTCTATGATCCGGACACAAACACCTTTTTGACCAAGCACGAAGAACTAGGGTTAGCTCTATATGAGATGCATAAAGTTTTCGGTCTGTCGATGGGGAACATGCCATACCAGGAATAATTTCCTTCCAACTAGGAGCTGCATCAGCTGAAGGTACGCATGCCCGGTCGCTACAACACTCTGTGGGATCTCACTTGTCATTATCATATAGCTCTAGCAGGTGTTGACCCACTGGCAAAGAAGACGCGACCACAAATAAGTTTAAAGCGATTCGGGGATTACTTATTCAAGCATTTGGATAGCAGCTCTAGCGAGGCGATCTGTGAGCTGGCGCCGCTAACTCCCTTAGAGGTCAATGAATTGATCGAGAAGTCCAGTGCCCGGTCTTATACCACCGTTGGTACCGAGAGAAATTTTCCTACAGGAACTAAGTTCCAAACATTTCTACGGCAGGCGATGAAGCCAATTCAGTCGATGACTCTCTTAGCTGGTTACCTCACGATTTGGTTAAAGAAACGCATGGTACCGTATCAGTCTACTGATGCTCTTCCAATAGAAGTGCTTTATCTAGTGGTTCAGCTCGCCCACCAAAAACAATTTTCCCTTCTTCTGGTGATGGTTTCCGATATTCACCGTGGACTCCGCTCACATAGTCAGTGCTTTCACACAGGGAGAAGGCAAGCCGTCGACTCAGATTCCTCTCGCTAAGGTGAATCTCCTCTACACTTATCTGATGGCGTGGTTCGTCCTCCATCGCTCAAATATGATGTTAGCAACGAGCACTACAGATCAATCCATTCCCCTACTACAATTGCTAGAAAATTACAGGTGGAAGGGATGAGGATTCTCAAAAATAAAGAAGCAATTGTAGAATCACAAGTGTTGGATTTTCTCCACATGCTTCCCGTGGTTCTCTGGTTAATACGATGATTCATTGGTTGATGAGGAAAGGCCGAGGATGAATTGGACATGTTTTGATGTCGGCTGCTTCAATTAGTTAATAAACATTAGACCGGGTTATCTGATCTTCCAAGTGAGAAATCACTGCTACATAGAGCCGTATTTGCCTTGTCGGTTCGCTCGTCAGCTCGGATATGATCAACAATCTATTGGGAACCCGAATCGGCAACTTCAAACTCGTGGCGGACTAGTAGACGGTGCTCGGGTATGGCTATAGAGCATAACGGGTTGCACCGGTGCTAGGTTCGGTCTTCTAGGTGCTGAACGTCGGTTGGAGCTTACATTCTTATGCTGCAGGTGGTTACTAGCAGGTAATAAACCCGTCCAGGTGAGGCCGATTGTGGAGTTAGCAGCCAAAGAAGCAGCCTGGATTGCTACCCAGATGGTTCACGAGGCTGAATATCAGAGGAGACAAGAAAAAGAGCCCGTCGGTCCTTCCGGTAAGGGCAAACAAGTAATAGAAGAAGAAGCGGAAGACATCTTTTCTTCTGAGGAAGAGACCTTTGAAGCAGATATCGTCAGTGGTGAAGGCACAAGAGTCGGCAGCGATGAAGAGGAGCTTGGAACAGGTCTGTCGGACTCCTTTCTCCACGAAATATTAGGTCTGGTGATTGCTGATCAGATTTGTCGATCTAATTTGCCTAAGTCTCCACCGGCTCTAAGGAAGCCGAGGTTGCAAGTTTTATTAACCTATCCTAACAGGATGACTTTTGAACTTCTAGGTGTGGCTTCTGAGAAGGAAGAAGAAGAAGAACGGTCTCCCCTTATCCACCATACAAGATCTCGAACTGTAGCTCAGGCTGCTTCACAGCCGAGTCGCGGATCAAGCTTAGGTACGAGAGATCCAACGCTTCTGAAGAGGCTCGATCTGCAAAGCGGAAGGTGTCACACAAGTCACAGATCAACCCGCGTGCTTTGAGTCGAAACCAGTTGGCGACGCGCCTATCGGGAGAGGAGTTAACTTCTCACCTTTGCATAGTCTTCTAATTCTCCTACTCATTAATTTTTTAGACTAAAAAAAATCCATGTTTCTTTGAAGATCACGAAGAAGGTGAAATGCCATACAATCCTCCTTCTCCCGGTCTTTCTTTTCTCGAAGAACCTGGCTTCTCACAACAAATGTGTGAGGCTATGGTCGAGGAGCCCACAAGCGTTGAAGCGGGTGTAGCTATTCGTATTAGCAAAGGTGCAGGCGCCGGACCTAATACAACCACAAGGATTTCAAGCTCAGGTATATTTAACACTGATGGTACACTATTCAAGTGGTGACTACAAGAATTGAAGGATTCGAAATTCATGCCTTCGCTAATTATTTCTATGCTTCTTGCTCTTTTAGAAAAATTGTAAGGAGTGAGCACAAGTGTTGGGGCTACAGAACCTAGTGCAGCTGCTGGAGGTGAGTTTGATTTCCACTCGTCGTAAATTCTCAACTTTTCTTCCTTCCATTTTAACACTTAGGTTTTCTGCATGTATTTCGATGGAGGGTTAAGATGAAGAAGAAACTTTTTGTGATGCGGCCCTTAGAGATTCGAATGCACCCTTATTTGACCCGACACAAGGCGCTTTAGGATTTGACGATAGGATATTCGACGACATGTTGTCAGAACAAGCCCATCGCGAGGCTGCCGAACCTATTGTTGCAGGTGATTCACCTACCGGTATGGGTTTTATCCCTGTGTTACAAATATTCATTTGTTGGTTTTCACTTAACCATAGGGGAGTTTCAATCGTAGGACCAGTCGTTGAGACTGATACAACTATTCTTGTTGGAAAGTCTGATGAACATGAGGGTCTCAATTTCTTGATGTTAGCAAGGACTATTATCGAGGCTTAGTCATCGGTTCCTCAAACTCAACTCATCATTCCTTCAAAATTGACGACCGTGGCGACCGTCGCAACTGCGGGTAGCAGCCTCATTGAACTAGTCGTGAGACCAACTGAAGAAGTTAGTGCGTCAACGGTTGTTACACCTGCAGTAATTCCACCGGTTCATGAGGTTAGACAGGTGGAACCGAGTGCGGGGCGTTCAACTGAGGAAAGCTCTGCAGGCATTGGTAAGTTCCATCTTATTGTTTGACTTAGAGATATTTTATATTTCAAAATATTTATCTCTTCTTTTCCTCGTAGGGCTCTCGTCTCAGCTTCATGACTTCGTCAAGGCGCTGCTATCAAATGATGACCTAGATAAAGTCATTCTCTGGATGGTAGTTAGTTCTTTCTTCTCATTCGTGGACAAGATGATTGACAAGCTTCTAAACAAAGGATTTTCTCTTTATCATTTCAAACAGTATCTCGACTGTCAAGTGGCCTTCATGAGTAATCAAGGACATTTAGATCTGGCAGATGTTATTATTGCAGACTTGGACCGTCTCAAGCGTGAGTTTTAGAATTTGAAGGAATTCCAAGCTGCAGGTGCTCCTTCATATGTGGCTGTTCAGATGGAAGCTAGGCTGCAGGTGTGGCGCGATGCTCGAGCGTCCACTAATTTAAAGATCCGGGAGCAACAAGATCGTGTTCGTCAGGTGCAAATAGCCCTCACTGATAAATTGGCGACCCTTCGCAACCTTGATTCTTCTCTGATATCAGGTGCCGCCGAAATAGAATGACTCAAGCTAGAGCTTATAGCGGTGGAGGAGGCTCAGGCCATCTTGGAGATGATGAAGGTTCGCGCGGAGCACACTCGAGTAGTGTTGTCCGAGCAGTTAGAACTTTCCAATGGGAAGTTAGCTACGATGAAGGCAGAGGCCGCGAAGGTATTGGCTGCTGATGAAGAATCCTTGAAGGCTACATTGCAGAGCGAGCTCGAGAAGCCTATGCGGAGGAATTGTCCAAATTAAAACAGCAAGTCCATAGTCACAAGCTCAATGTAGATTGATTGCTTCTTTCTTGTATCTACAGACTTAATTTTTTATTAATGGAAGATATTTCTCTGTTTTTGTTGTATTTTTATTACAATTTCTCATTTTGTTTGGAATAATCAACCAAAATACTTATAGTATTTTTGGCAAAGGCTCAGCCATCAATGAGTTTGATGTGCCTTTACCGATTATCATTTGAATCGGTCTAGCATATGAATTATCTAAGTCCATTTCACATATAACGTTGCGCTAAAAGAATGAACCCTCTTAGATTGAGAGCTACGATACCGAATATGTAGACTTTACTATTTTACAAAAATATGCTACCCAGCAACGCGTATTAGGTGTAAACTTATTCCTATAAAAGATTCATGATAGAGTTTCTCATGCGTGTAAGGCACGGATTTTTGCGTTATTAATAACAGCCTGTCGCGATGTCGAATACACGGACTTTTGTCCTTTTTGCGGTAAAAGACTAATCGATAATGCATGTTAGGTGCTAATTTATCACTACTTAGGATTCAGGATAAAAATCTCCATACGTGTAAGGCACGGATTTTAGCGTTATTAATAACGACCTTCCACGATGTTGAATACGCGGGCTTTTATCCTTTTTGCGGTAAAAGACTAACCGGCAACGCGTGTTAGGCGCTGACATATCCCTACTTAGGATTCGGGATAAAATTTCTCATGCGTAAAAGACATGGATTTTTGTTGCTATGATGTTGAATACATAGACTTGGTCATTTTCACGAGAATGGACCACCCGACAATATGTGTTAGATACAGACTTATCTTTATTTAGGGATCAAGATAAAGTCACCCATGCGTAAAAGGCATGTATTTTTGTCACCATGATGTTGAATACGTAGACTTGGTCATTTTCGTGGGAATGGACCATCCGACTGTTAGACCCTAGGGGGGTGATTAGGGTCTTATGCTAATCTAATCCGATTTTATACCAATTAAAACTTATTAATAAATTATTCTTCTTGTAAGATAGATATGCAATATGTTATAAGCAAGAATAAGCAATATGAACAAATGAATATATCCTAGCAATGAGATATACTATGAAATATATATAAGGATATATAAACTAACACAAGGGCGAAATAAACAATCTACAAATGTGATAGGGCAATTGACAATGGCGACAAGAATGTAATAAACATTAAGCACAAATGAAACGTCAAAGCAAACTCAAACACAAGAAAATAATCACGGAGTTCGGACCTTCCGTCCTACGTCTCTGCTCCCCACTCTCGGAGAGAAATCTACTATCACAATCGGGTTTTTTACACTCACTCGAATAATGTTTACACCTCACAATTTCATTCACGGAGTTCGGTCCCCATGACCTACGTCTCTGCTCCTCACCTCGAGGATATCTCCACTTCATACTCGGTTTTCTAGCTAACCAAAAACTTTATAATCTCACAATATAGCAAATGATTTGTTCTCTACAATAGATAACAACTCAATGTAAGCTCACACTCAATTGTTACAAATCTCACCAACCCAAATATACTATATATAAAAATACAATAAGCTCAAGTGGGTGTGTGTAAACAATGAGTGAAATAGAATCAAACTCAATTAAAGTCTAGTAAATATAAATATGACAATGTAAATATAAACAATCTAGATAATTGAGTTGAAAAAACTTCTCTAGAACAAGAGAGATGGAGATGTGAAGTGGAAAGCTCAAACCAAAGATGATCTCCTCTTCTTGTGAAACAATCTGCACAAACTTGAAACTTTTAACCCACACTTAAAAAAACTTAAACTCTTGTAAAAACTTATATAAAACATTCCTTGGTAGTATAAAATAGTTATGGAAAATGGGTATGTATAGGGAAGAAGAAAACAGCCCAAAAAACCCTAAAAACCCACTAAAAATATAAAAATCAGCAAGTTACCGTTACTGTGCAACGGTAACTTCGCCGGTTGGCCGTTACGGTCGACCGTGAGAAATAAAACTACAAAACTACTCTCTGGACTACAGACGGTCAACCGTGATGGTTGACCATACTGTAGCACAGTCGACTGTAGCGGTCGACCGCACTGTTCACGAACAGTTTCTAATTTTGACAGATTCTGGAATTTTGTGTATCTGACTTTGTAAAATAAATTAAAAATAGTAAATCAACTCCAAAAATCATAAAATTTTGAGAGACGGTTTTAGATATGTTGATAAACATGTTAGAGAAAGAATTTCGGAAATATCACTTACCAGTTGAGATAAATAAATGTTTAAACACAGATATATAGTTTCTAAAAAAACTACAAAAAACTCGATTTTGTAAATTCAATTGAAAATAAAAAAACAACTCCAAAATTAGTAAAACTTAGGGAAATGTTTGTATATATGATGATAAATTTGTAAACGAAGAAATTTTTCAAATCGCATTTCCTAATTGTGAAAACGCATCAGTTTTGCAAAAACATGCACGAACATGAGCTTATTAAAAACTTGATTTTGTAAATTCAAATAAACATAACAAATTAATTCCAAAATTGATAAAACTTTGGAAAACATTTACAAATAAACATAACAAATTAATTCCAAAATTGATAAAACTTTGGAAAACATTTATAAATATGAAATTGAATATGTTAGAAAAATAATTTCTCAAATTGAGTATCCTATTTGTGAAAACTCATGTATTTTGCAAGTGTGTCCAAAACATGAAAATGGGATATACATAAAATTTGATGTTTTGACATAAACAATGTTTTGAAACCCTATGAAATAATTTTATAGACTTAATGAAATATGTATACAATGATTGTTAAGTCCATAAACTAAAACTTTTGTATATATATAACTATATATATAAAAACCAAACATGTGTGTGTATATATGATTGAGCTTAAAGTACTAACACACATAATATAAATCCTAAACTAAATATACCCAAGCTTGATAGATCTTCGATGTAGCTCAACGCAGTACACTTGACGATAAAGCTAGAACTTGGATCTTCAATTTGAATTGCATAGGCTTCACTCTATAATTCCGCCAACCTCCATTTGATATGATCGTGAATGCTCGATTCCATGCATCCTCCAACTTATTGTTTGTCTACAATAAATAGAAAAACACAAACACTAGACAAATAATATTAGTAGTAAATTATTTATTAAATATCATCAAAACAAGAAGGCCAACACCGACAACATTTGTTAGATGCAGACTTACCTCTATTTAGGAATCGAGATAAAGTCCCCTATGCGTAAAAGGCATGGATTTTTGTGTAGTTGAAAGATTATTTCTTTTCTTGGGGCAAAGACGAACCCGATACCAGAGAAGAAAAATTTTATATTCTATTTCCAGGCCTTCTTTTAGAGTAAAGACGAACCTGATGCTAGAGAGGAATAATTTTATATTATATCTCCTGTTGCAAAAGAAACTCAAAGTGGGATCTCCACTTTGAGAATCTGGAATGTGAAACTAAGAGTGAGATCTCCACTCTGAGAATCAAAAAGATCTAGATAACTCTAACTTTTATAGAATTGGTTACCTAATCTGAAAATAAATTTTTTGTTTATTGAGATGGAATTCTGACTTCAGTCCTAACTTTTATAAGTTTGGCCAAAGGGAAAAGAGTAGAAGCTTTTCGTTTACCGAAAAATAATTCCGATTGTGGTCCTAATTGTTTGATGGTTTGACCATATAGGGGTTTTCAGTGTTAAGTGACATGGACTTAACATGAAAGGAGTTTGATAATTGCCATGGATCAGCAACTTGAGCTTTTGAGTACCGTGTTGGGACTTTAACATTAGGAGTGTTAAGTGCACAAATACATTAGGAGTTTGGATGGACTCAGCCGAAAGAATTTTGGTGGACCCACTGTCAGTTAATTTGATCAGTGAGGGACCTTGTGGTGGAGGACTGTGAATAGTCAAGCACTCCACAGGTGCATCATGGGAGTTTTGGGAGGGAACATTGACCGAATGAGGTCATTAAATCTCATCTCTACGAAAGAGTGCTCGGAAAGTCACAGTGAAAGAGTAATAATCACTTTATAAATGATTAAATAGCCATCGTTGGAGGTTCTTAATCACTTATTATCTTTGATTAAGGATGAATTATTCAGATGACTGGTCTTCATCTTGAATAATTAGTTGATCTCGGATTATCCTTAAGAATACCTTGCATAGCATTTTCTCCAGAAAATTCCTGTTAAATAGGTTATCCTGAGCATACTAAGGATAATACTTTTTTAGAAACTTCGTATTTATTGGCATTATGAGCTTATCACCGTATTGGGTAATTAAGCAATATGCATCGTTTGAGTAGCATGTCTCTATCACAAATGGTCCTTCTCATTTGGGTTGGAATTTGCCTTTCTTCTTGGACTCGAGTATCATTGGTCGCCGGACAACGAGAACCAAGTCTCCTTCCTTGAAGCTTCATTGTCAGACTCTTTTATCAAAAACCATGGAGATTCTGGCCTAGTAAAACTCAATTTATTGCTTAGCCTCTAGGTGCTTTTCATCTAACATCTCAAGTTCTTCGAGACGTTTCTAATGTTATTCCTTCGTCATCATTCCTGTTGTGAAAGCAATGCGAATGGATAGAATTTGGATTTCCATGGGAAGAATAGCCTCACATCCATACACTAAAGAGTACGGAGTCGCTCCGATAGGCATGCAGATTATGGAACGATATGCCTAGAGAGCTTCGCCAAGTTTGTCATCTCAGTCTCGTTTATTGGTTCTCACGAGCTTTGACAAAATCTTAATAATGGTTTTGTTGAAAGCTTCAGCTAATCCATTCACCATGGGATTGTATGATGTCGACGAAACGTCTTGAATCCTAAACTTTTCACAGAATTTGATGAATGCATTGCTAATAAATTGAGGGCCATTGTCATGCACAATTCGTCTTGGAATACCGTATCGATAGATAATATGGTGTTTGATGAATTTGATGACGTCGCTTGTCTTCACTTCTTTGAGTGGAATCGCTTCAGCCCACTTTGAGAAGTAGTTGGTGATTGCCAAAATGAAACGGTCACCTTTGACTGATAATGTAAAAATAGGACCAACGATGTACATTCTCCATGTCTCGAATGGCCATGAAGTAGCCGAAGGGTGTAAGTGCTTCGGGGGTTGATGCATATAATTCGTATGTATTTGACATGCATGGCATCGTTGGGCGTACTCAACTGCATCCTTGACCATGGTTGGACAATGATATCCCATTCTTTTGAGACGATCATAGAGCTTAGGATTGAGATGATGTGCACCACAGGTTCCTGTTGGAAATTCGTGCTAAATACATGCAAAATACGCAACAGAAGACTATATGTATAATAATACTAAGCATGTAGAGAGCATGAAAAACAAGCTAGAACCATCCTAATTAAATCTAACATGATTCCTATAAAAAAGAGAGCAACCAAGAGCTTTGAAGGCTTACTTTCGTAGCGTGATTCGATGGTAGATCGAACAACCCCTAGTTCTTTCTCATTGTTATTGTAAACCTCCTTGTAGTAGATATCCAAGTCTTCAAGTGAGCTTGATAAAATCAGAGTCTTCTTGAGACACAAGGTAAGATATCCACCCCAGGGTACTTTAAAATCCTACTGCTTCTACTTACTCAAATATTGCTAGAGTTTAGTTAGAAGTAGAGCTCTCTTTTATTCTCTTATAAAAAAACCACTTATAAAAAAAACCACTTAGCCAATTTTTTCATTAGCATTTCCATAAGAGAGAGAGAGAGCTCATATATATAGAGTGAGATATGTTATGACTCATTAATCAAGGTATAATGAAGTGCAATATGGTGTTTCATAAATACGGTATTGTGTAAATTTTTTCAATCATTAACTAATAAGTCATCATATGACCAAAAAAATCAATGAGTTGACCAAAAGTCAGTTGTTGACCAAAAAGTCAACCAATTGATTAAAAGTTAACTTTATGGGAAAAATACTAGAATTCATTTCTTAAGCACATAGCATTCTAATTTTACCGATACATATAACCATTTATGTGTATCTGGTGAAAATTATAAATGCGTATAAATCATACGCATTTAACTCTATACATTGTATTTCATAGGATTCAAGTATGTGCTTGGTGTGACTCTAGGGCCCAACTTAAGACTCGGCAGTGGATTATATCCACAAGTACAACAGATGTGCTAGCTACACATGAAGACTACCCGGGTATAAGTTGTGATAAATGTCTGCAAGATGCTTACATAATTTTATCAGGACCACTTAGTGATAATATTGTACAGTCCGGTCTCTTCGTCGAACAATATCAAACTATCAAGCCTAGGGTATGGTAAACTATCAAACCCTAATAGTTTGATTAGTGTTTGTTGATATTAAACTCATAACATTTAAGATCAAACCGACACTCAGTTTATCTTATTTACCTTGGCCAAGGATTTCCAGGCTATAGTTATATCAAACAATCTTATGACATCAACCCTCTATACTGGGAGAAACGAATCTCATCTTGGCATCTTAATATCTACTTATGTCTCGGGATGCACCTAATAAGAACCGTTATGCACAACTCAATGAGAACTGTGGTTAGGTAAAAGTCTAAGTACACCTATACTAACATGTAAATATTGCACTCATGCCTCAGATCAAGAGACTACTTTGTACTATATCACTTTAGAACTTCTATTTGATAGTAAAGTATAATTACCAACTAGAAGTTCTCAGTGAGTCGTTAAGTAACCTCATTTACTAATGAGTCATCTGTATACTATATCTTGATATCTCACATCAATAATCCAAGAGATGGATCATCATCCTACCAAAGGAGAAATAGAGTATACACTAGTCTTCCCAAAGTGATGATGTCCTATTTCTACACTTCATCGACTAGGAATATTTTAGAATATGCATTAGCGACAAATCAGATCTCTTCATTATGATCATATCTGAAATGTTTGATAGTCTAGTATCATTCTAAGGACTTTATCTGTATTAAAATACCAGATAAATCTAACCAAAATAGCATACTATCATTTTGAACAAGGATGTTATATTCATATAGGTCCTTTTACAATATACAATTATTACCTACTAGGCACCTATATCTAACAAACTCCCACTTGCACTAAGGCCAATCATTGTAGTATCTAATACCTAATAGCTCAACAAGTTTTTCAAATTATGCACAAGCAATTACCTTTGTGAATGGATCTGCTATATATCTTTTGTGTCTACTCTTTCAATCTTGAGCTCTTGGCGATCAACTATCTCCCTGATCAAGTGATACTTCCTCAGAATATGTTTAGACTTATGGTGAGACCGGGGTTCCTTTGTTAGAGCTATTACAGCATTACTATCACAGTATAAAGGTACTGGATCTTTAATAGTAGGAACAACTTCCAGCTCTAAAAGAAACTTCCTCATCTAGACAGCTTTTTTGGCTGCATCATTTACCATAATGTATTCGGCTTCCATAATAGAGTCTGCTACTATGTCCCGCTTGGAACTTTTCTAACTGACAGCCCCTCTATTGAGGGTAAAAACATATCCTGAAATAAATTTACTATCATTGATATCGCTCTTAAAGCTAGAGTGGGAAAAAGCCTCCATTTGGAGGTCACTTTTACCGTATATCAAAAATAACTCTTTAGTCCTTTTTAGGTACTTAAGTATATTTTTGACCGCTTTTCAGTGCTCTTCTCCATGATTAGATTGGTATCTACTTACCAAACTGAGCGAATAAGTGATATCTGGCCTAGTACATAACATGACATACATGATCGATCTTACTGTCGAGGCATAAGCAATTAGACTCATGTGTTTCCTCTCTTTATCAGTCTGGGGAGACATCTTTTTAGAGAGGGAGATTCCAGGAGATGCAGGTACGAAACCTTTTTTAGAATTTTCTATGCTAAACCGATTTACCATTTTACCATTGTATCTAGATTGGGATAATCCTAATATCCTTTTAGATCTATCTCTATAGATCTGAATACCCTATTACAGGATGCTTCACCCAAATCTTTCATGAAAATCTTTTGGATAGCCAAATTTTAACTGTTTGTAATAAAGGTATGTCATTACTGATTAAGAGTATATCGTCTACATACAAAATAAGAAATTGTACTATACTCTCAATTATCCTTTTATACACACATGGTTCATCTGCATTTTTGATAAAACCAAACTCTTTAATAGCATCATCAAAAAAGATGTTCCATCTCCACGATGCTTGCTTCAGTCCATAAATGGCTTTAAGCAACCTACATGCTTTTCCACTGCTCCCACTAACTATAAATCCCTCTGGTTGAGACATATATATGCACTTTTCTAAATCACCATTTAGAAATGCAGTTTTGATGTCCATTTGCCAGATCTTGTAGTCATAGTGAGCAGCTATAGTAAGTAGGATCCGAATAGACTTTAGCATAGCTACTGGAGAAAAGGTTTTATCGTCATCCAAACCAGGTCTTTGACGAAAACCTTTAGCTACCAGTCTAGCTTTAAAAGTCTCTAATTTCCCATCTACATCTAACTTTTTCTTAAATAACCATTTGTAACCTATGGGTATCACCCCTTTAGGAGCATTGTCCAAGATCCATACTTTGTTAGTGTACATAGAGTCTATCGGATTTTATTGCATCATGCCAAGCAACATAGTCCCTACTCTGAGAGGCTTGCTGATAACTCAAATGTTTGTCATCATCTATGACGTGATCTAACATGCTAATTTCAACGAGAAAATCATATTGTCTCTTAAGTGCATGAGATCGTCTTGGATATCTGCGGAGTGGTTGAGGTTCTTTTGGTACAACTGAATTTTCTAGTTCTACTAAATTATCAGTATTGATTTATATCTCTGTAGTTTCATCCAGTTCTACCATGCTCCCACTAATTTTTTTTCCAAGAAATTCCTTTCCCAAGAAGGTAGAATACCGAGGAACAATTATCTTTTGTTCATCGATGTGGTAGAATTGATATCCATGGGAATTCCTTAGATATCCTACAAAGAACAATTATCTTTTGTTCATCGATGTGGTAGAATTGATATCCATGGGAATTCCTTAGATATCCTACAAATTTACACAATTCGATGTGGTAGAATTGATATCCATGGGAATTCCTTAGATATCCTACAAATTTACACAATACTGAGCATGGCTCTAACTTTTTGGGATCTTGCTTTTTTACATAAGCATAACATCCCCAAATCTTAATATAATTAAGATGTGGTTTCATCCCATATCATATCTCATATGGAAGTTTAGGTATTGTTTTAGTTGGAACCCTATGAAAGTACCCTAGAGGGGGTGAATAAGGTTATTGCTAATCTTATTAGATATTAATACTAATTAAAACTTATTAACAAATATAGCCTAACAATCTTGATATTTAATTTGATATATGCAAGGATATATGAACATGAGTAAATAAACACAAGTGATAGTGCGCAAAAGACAAATAGAAAGAGATAAGCAATGAGCACAAATAATACACCAAGGCAAAAACTCAAACACACGATATGATTACGGAGTTCGGACCTTCTATCCTACATCTCCGCTCCCTACTCCCGGGGAGAACTCCACTATCAACACATCCGGTTGGAAGCCGAAACTTCTCTACATACTCGGTTTTCTAGCTTATCTAAAACTCTACAAATCTCTCACAATGTACATAAACAAACTATAACCTCAAGTGTTGATCCTTACGTATCGCCTCCCTCAAGTGCTCGGTTTTACTACCTCTCTCTAGGCATTACTACCGATACCACTCCTCTTGGTATCGACTACATGCTCACCACACACTCCTCTTGGTGTAAATGTGTATTACAAGGTGATTCTCACAAATGAAGCTCAGGTATAATGATTTATTCTCTAATAATGAATGAGAACACTATGAAGCTCACTCTTACTAAATCACTCACCATAACCCAACAATATATTGTATGAATAATATTAAAAGCTCAATTAAAATGTGAGTGATAAATGAGAATAATAGAATTCTAACTCAAATAAAACTAGCTAAGATGTGAATATGAAAATCAAAAGATAAATAAGTTAGATAAAAGTGTTCCATAGCAGACGACGAAGGAACAACCTCCGAAGTTGCCGGAACCGTCCTTGAGGCGGTAAGCGAAGTGGGCGTACCTCTCGCCACTATGATAACCTCAGCCGCCTCCTCGTGACGGGCCTTCTTGGCCACGTCCACCCTGGAACTATCGGCCATGGTCTCACGTTGTTGCTTGGAAAGAAGAGAGCTGCTAGGAGCCAGGAGCGACATCCCCAGCCACCCAGCAATTGCTCCCAGGGCCTGTTCCAAGTGTTCACCTGCCTGGGACAACTCATCAGATCCTCTCGGCACATCGACGGGATCCAATTGAGGATAAGGGGACAGAGCGCGAGCCGCGAACTCCCTAAAGTCTCCCAAGTCGGCGTGAAGATCCTCGGCCTCCTCATCAGGGACCTCCTCAAACCATTCCTCCATAGTTTTGCGACCCCTTCACCTTGAGGGGTGGGGAGCTGCCCCCGAGCAGCGCTCACGCTCTGCCATGCAATAACTTTGAAGCTGAAAGCTCTCAGGGTTCACGCTGATACCTCGATACCACCGACAATAGAGGAGCGAATGGCGAAGGTCACGATCCTTAGTCGACAATTCAAAGTGCGCATTGGTGCAACTGACGTGGGTCCAAAACCACCCTCGCGCACCATCAACCAACCCTCCTTCATAATAAAAATGAGGGTTGACGTTCCCAACATAGAGCTGATCATACCTGAACTGACGGGCAAACCTACAAGGGAAATAGGGCTCGAGGTAACACACAGAGCCCGTTCGCAAGATGTGATACCCCGGCCGGATGTTAACTAACCATCGAAAGGCGCCACAGGAGAGAACGGTGTTATGGCCTACCGTCGACACGTCCCGAAGTGACTCGCCATAGCCACCCCCAGTGAAGTAAGGAAAGAATCATCGAAAGTTGTAATGACCAAATTAAGACAACGTCTTCCTCATGTCAGGGATGTCTTTACACTTCCAAGAGCATCTTTCTAGACGTTGGATGAACGGGACAGATCCTTCCTCCTATAGAGCCGCTGGGGCACTCATCAAACATTCGCAGTAGTATACGAACCACGCCATCAAGTAAGTGTACGGTAGCCCCACTCTCGGATTAGGAGTCCTAGCGACTTCGCCTTCTCCCTCATCAACATACGACACATGACAAAATTAGTTTGTCAGTGTGTGTGAAGCCCCCTTTGGATACATGCTACCGTTGCCGACACCAACGCATACGGCCTCCCATAGGCCAAGCGTACCGCAGGGTAAACCACACACCTCTTCAACCACAGCATGAGGTATCCCGTGAGTAGAGCCTTTGCGGATATGGGAGACTTGGCCTGGTGGTGGAACGATTGGAAGGTCGTCCCGAATAGGAACCCACCCTCATCATGCTCAAGGGTTACGACGGATTCCCCTTTGGCCATCCGTCTCTCCGCCTCGGCCTGGTCACACTCGCCTAGTGAGAGTAGGCCTCCCCTTGACATCATTCCCCAGGAACAGGTAGTCAGCCCAGTTCTTGTGACTAATCCCGAGAGCCTTCTTCTTCTTGCCCTTATGGTCCACTGTGCCCAGAGTGTCAAGACATATGTGGTAGTAGCCGAACAACTCCCATAAGGTCTCAACCATCAGGGGGAACCGACCCGAAAGATAGTCGATCTCGTCCTGACCCGGCACATACTCCTTGTAGGGGAAGCTCCCCAAAGGCAGCCCCAACACATCATACATCTCGTGGAGGGTTATTCCAAGCTCGCCATTGGGAGTGAAGAACGTACCGTTGTCCAGACAGTAAAGTTCCAAGATACTGTGGAACTGAGGGGCGTTGATCTTCAGGCTGTGCTGGGTGGCTCGGATAGCCACGAACAGCTCTGAGCCCATGAGGTCAGAATTCTTCGTCAAGACGTACTCGGTGATCTTAGACCACCAAGTGCTATTGCCAGGCATAGAATGAATCCATCCTGGAGCCCTGAAGTCCTTCAGAGGGAATTACCCCCGGCCCGGAAGAAACAGTGATGAAAAGTCTCTTCCACTATAGTCGTTTCCTCCACAGGCCATTCATTGTTCAGCAAGCCGGAACGCAAGGCGACCACGCGCTTACAAGAGCTGTCAACTCCATACCCATCGGACGACCCTGTGAAGACCCCACAAACTACCCCATCTTGAGTAGGGGTCAGATCCTAGTTTATCAGTCTCGGGACCGCAAACGACCGCAACTCAACAATCGAGAACCCCCTCGGCATACTGGGAAGATAGTAATGGACTCCATCCACGATACGAAGCCATTTACTCTATCTCAGCAATAGAGCCGAAGGGTCTGTCGCGGCATCACCGAACATGAACTGGGGCTTTTTCAACTCCGTCCTGGCCATGTTTGTCAGCACTATATCAGTAATCAACTCACGTAACGTAAGATGATGCCCATCAATCACTCTCTTGACCAACTCCTCCGACTTGTCAGCGGCAAACACGGGCACTAGATCAGGAAGAGGGAATCAAGAGGGCGCCGTATGACCCGAGCCGTCGGTAAGGCTAATGGCAACACCCTTCGGGAGGGTCTCATCAGAAAATGTGGCTGCAAAACAAGGCCAAAGGGTTAGAACTGGATTCACATTTGGAATCAGAAAACTTCTAAGTCCTCCAAGCAGGCGAATCTCAACTAACGGATCCCGCCTGGCAAGACTAAGCCCTCCTGGCCAGTACCGAGTTCGCCTGACAAAGGAAGAACCCGCCCGACAAAGGACAAACCCACCTGTTAGGCTAGATCCGCCTAAGGATAATTGAATCCGCCTGATAAAAGACAAGACTATCTGATAGGGACTGGATTCACCTAACAAAGGTCAAATCCGCCTGAAAAGGGGGAGATTCACCCAAATCAGGGAAATTGAAAAAAAATAGCAAAATCCACAAAAGAAGACGAACAAACAGTGCTCGTCTTCTCAATTCAACATCATTCATCAACGCAAAGTCATTGGACTTACCCGAAGGTGCTCCAGAAACGCCGGCAACCGTTCCAGCAGTGGCGGCGTCGCTAGAAGAACCACCTAGGCCCTTTCTCTTCGAAGCGCACCTCTTAGACTTTGGCGCCATATCGGAGAATCGAGAAAGAAACCTAAGCTTTTCTCTTTGAAAGGTTTGAGTGGGCAGAAATTCTTGAACACAGTAGTCTCCAAAAGAAGAATACAAAGTCTATTTAAAGGTGAGACGTCTGCGGTTGAACAACGTGGCCACGATCGAAATTGACGGTCTAGATCGCTCTCAGCAGTTTGATCTTCAACGGTTACAGAGAAACCGTCGAAATGAGGAATGGGTCAGGCAAGTCGAATTTGAGACCCAAACCGAGAGAGCATTCGCAACCGAATCTAACGATCAGGGTCAAAACGACGGCCACGATTCAGCCTCGCGTGAGGCGCACGAAAACGACGTTGCCTTGTCGAATCGCATTTGATGTGGTCTAACAAGCCCACGTGGCCTTAGCTGGAAAGTACAAAACCCCACCCGCAAGACACGTGGCACATAGGTTTCGAATCTCGCCCGTAGGGACAACTTTCGCCTACGAACGTGCAACTCATCATCACCATTTCAAATTTCACCCGTAGGGACAAATTTCGCCCGCGGATGTGCAACTCGTCATCACCATTTCAAATTTCGCCCACAAGGACGAAGTTCACCTGTGAACCTTAGACTCGTTTCGAATTTCACCTGAGATACGCTGATCACCCATTCGGTCTAATCCGCCTGCGCGTACGAATCCCACGTGCAAATTCTCCGCTCGCCCGATTGATCGAACTCATCCGAAGCGTTGAGCTTTCAAATCCCCCTGGATAAGGCTGACTCACCCACACGACCCAACCAGACCACGACCTGACAGTTAACCCATACCTAAGCCTCGATCGGCCCGGGTTAGAAGAGAAATCTTAGCATTAAGCCTAAGAGAAATCTCTTCGACAACTCATCGTACTGAGGGGAATAGTACGGCTAGCCCGATTTAAATGATAATCTATAAAGGGGTAAAGGCAAGTCAAACCCGTTGATAGCTGGGGATTTGCTAAAAATCCTAAGAGAAACCCCTCGACAACTCATCATACTGAGAGGAATAGTATGACTAGTCTGATTCAAATGGTAATCGGTAAAGACAAATCAAACCCGTTGAAGGTTGAGGATTTGCCAGAAATCTCAAAAGAATCAATCACGCAAGGGAAAATATACGCATGAAATATATAAATAAAGAAAACATGATTCCATTCATAGTTAACTTAACAATACATTCGAAAGTTATGAAGATACATTCATGCTGAGAACAAGAAACAAGCCCTAAAATATCGACCCTCTCGGTTGAACCTATACTAGCTCAATAAAGGAGGCAAGAGCAGCTTCAGCGGCAGCTATCCTCCTTGTTCGATCTGCCTAGGTGTGATTCCCCGCCTCCCTTTGAACCTCAGCCCACAGCAGGGCTTCCAAGCGTGCAGACATGACTCGAAGCCGAGAAGACTGACCAGACAGTGTGAGGCCTCTCGAGACTTGCCCATACGCTTGAGAGCGGCGACACAATTCATCAGGAAGGGCTTGAAATCTATGTAGGTTCCCCAGCCAAGGCTAGTGATGGAAACCGCTTTCCTCATGGCATTCTGTAGTTGCCTGAGAACGCCCTGTGTGGATCTGGAACTCGGAGAGACTGCTTCCTGACTGGCCCGAACCACGGCAATAAGTGGGATCAGAGGGACAACCCCTTCACCGGGAAGAGGGGACTGAGGAGGCCACTAAGGGGAAGCATAGGCACGTTCCTCCTCCTCGTCGTCCGAAATGATGATGGGCTCGGGCTCGATAGCTTGCCTCTTCCCCTTTGAAGCGTATGTTCCTGCTCCCGAAGCTATTTCGGATCTAAGAGGTCTAGGCTTTCTCTAAGAAAGTTTGAGCGAGAGAACTTACGAGTGCAGTGATCCTCCTGCAAAAGAGAGAACTTACGATTATGCGATTTAAATCGAACGGTCGCAAGCAAGGTGGGACGTTTAGAATTCTGCGTGGATGGCCAGAACTGACAATTCCAAGACACGATCCCCATCGAATTAACGGCTGGGAGTAAAAGCACCATCGAATCCATATCTTGAAGCGAGCGTGCGAAGACGAGGCATCGTCTTAATTGGCAAATGTGGGAATTTCCCCCACGGACACCCGGCTTGTCCTTATACGCCTATCTTTCATTAGGAGGGACCCAGTTCTAACGACATCAATCCCGCCTACGTACACTCACACTGCTCGAGTTCGCCCAAAAGCCTTAACCTTGCCAGGGGAGCCGAATTCACCCTAACTCATCAGGAACCTCTTTATTCAAAGTATTCCAGACCATATGCAAGTTGGTTTAGGTCTGAAAACTTTAAAGGGGGTCTTATAGACTATAAAAATTACCTTTGCAGATAAGACTAAAGTCCGCCTGCGTATTCGAGTCGCCCACACGACTTGAAAATCGGGCTCACATGTGTGTTTGACTCGCCAGGACAAACTAGGGCCACGTGATCATCAAATTTGCCTACACTAAGGCAATCCGCCAGGTGATTAGAAACTCGCCTGCATACCCAGACAATCAGCCAGACGATCAACATCATCGCCGGACTCGCCAGGGTACTCTGCGGCTGCTATATCACGTATAAGGATGGGCCTTCCCCACTTCCCACGACATGAAGGGAAGGAGCACAGTACTCCGAGCCCATCAAGTAACCGCTCACAGTACGAGCGACCAGTCAAATCCATGTAATCGCCAAGTCTGCCTGCATGCTCACGACTGAAGCTCACCTCGCCTGCACGAGTCAAGAGCTGAATTCGCCCACGATCAATGAGCTCGCCGGGCTAGTCGGAGTACCTGGCAGCTGCAATAGCACGTATGAGGATGAGCCTTCCCACTTTCCATGACGTGAAGGGAAGGACTATAGTACTCTGAGCCTATCAAATAGCTGCTCACGGTACTAGTGGCTAGTCAAATCTTTCCTGTCTTTAGATACCGCCTGTATGCTTAACTCGCCTGCACGAGTTAAGTTCGATCAAGCTGCCTAGGTTCACCTGAACGACCAAGCAAGTCGCTAAGCAATCGACAAACTTGTCAGACTCGTTCAAGTACTAGGCAGCCGTAGTATCACGTACAGTGATGGGCCTTCCCACTTCCCATGACGTGAAGGGAAGGAGCGTATGTACTCCAAGACCATCAAGTGTTCGTCCACAGTACAAGTGATTAGTTTAAACCCACTGTGTCGCTAGACTCGCCCGCAGGCTCGGCTCGCCTGCACGAGTTGAGTTCGTGAGACTCGCCTGCATACCTGACTAGCCTGCACGAGTCAAGCCCGGTGATTGGCAAGCTCGCCAAACTCACCAGGACATCTGGCAGCTGTAATGTCACGTACAGGGATAGGCCTTCCTGCTCCCGCGATGTGAAGGAGAGAGGGTACAGTGCTTCGAGCCCCTCAAACGGCCACTCACAGTACAAGTAAGAAGCATACTTTCTCCCAAATAGTACATGGTCATATCCCATGATTCAAGGAGTGACCATGCCGTCTCTCTTCTATTTAAGAACCTCTCCTGGCTACAGAAAAAGGGTTCGGTTGGCTCATAGTTAATTGATTAATTCAATCAGTTAGCTGAACCACAACTCTCAACTCTCGACGGAGTTGACGACAAGCTCTTTGCATGATCTTTGCACTGTATCATCCTCTCCTAGCTTCAGTTCCTGATCGCCATCGAACTCGGAAACTCAAACTCGACTAGCACGAGCTTCTACTACGTACCAAAGCTCGCTAGTGACCTCGATCGAATCGTCCAAGGGAAGCAGACTCAGTGCGAGAACTGAGCGAGGCATCCTATCACTACCAAAGTCCCCACGTTAAACAAGGAGGGTATTCCCTCCGGTTCTATTATAATTTCGATTCCTTAGTTTGTAATAAGCTATTCTTATCAATACAAACGAAATCCCTCTTTCGGGAGATCAAAATTTACACCTACACCCTTGAGGCTGAAAGCTACTAGCCTTTGCTTCTGCACAGTATACACATTAAGCATGTTCAAAATGTTGCTTACATCTTCCTTCCATTTATGTGCCACAATGGAGTCCGTCAAACCATGAAACTCTGGAGCCTTCAACTTCTGGTACCTCTCTACCAAATAAAGCTAAGCCTCCTATTCAGCCACTCCATCATCAACTGAAGGTGGCGACGTGAATACCGATGTCCCCTCTGGTATCTCCTCCTGATTGGGTGTTCGTTGTCGACTCTGATCTGCTAACTGCTCCTCGATAGCTGCCAGACGAGCTGCTAACGGTGCTATGAGATCCACTAAGTACTGCAGAGCCTGCTGTGGCTCGGGCTCTCTATTAACTTGCTCAGCTCCTTGAGCACGAGTACCTCGTCGTCCACGTCATCTTCCTGACATCTATAATATAGAAGTAGAGCTTACTACGCAGTAAATAGAATCTCAAGCAGAAAAAGATATAACATATACCAATAAGTAAATCGTATCACATATTACTCATAGCATGCCTTATTATTCAAAGCAAATAGTTCATCATAAAAAAATATTTGTAATTTCCTGTGTATATATATAATATGTCCTCACTCACACTAGGAATTTCTAGCGGACTGTATACATGATTCCTAGGAAACTCTATCCTAACTCCACAATATGACATAGGGATGATCCTAAGGATATTGGAACTAGAGCTCTGATACCAACTGTAATGCCCTAGGGTTCACACAAGGCTGCAGCCCAAGGTGAAAACCTGAATTGTCAAACTTGTCAAGCACCAAACACCATGCTACGACAAATTTCACCATCACAATTACTATCTCTCTAGTAGAAATAACAAATAGGTGAAGGTACAGACAGGTAAGTAAAAGAAATAGAGTAAAGCAAGATATACACAAAAGAAGCATGAGAATAATCATCAGTGAGCCCAACTAAAATAGAGTAGAAGTACCTCTGAGTCTGAAATAAACCTCAAGTACAATGAGTCAAATAAATTATCACTATGACTCTCAGCCTCTACAAAATGAAATACAAGTCTAGAGTCTGAACATAAACAACTAACTGTAGAGTTCTGAAATAACTACTAAATAGTAAATAGCTAGATGGAATCTATGAGGAAATCCCATCAACCTGCGACTCTCTGTGCACCTGACTCGCTGTCTAAAAGGGGGGAAATAACGAGCGTCAAAGCACTATAGCGAGATCATCTCCACCTCTCCCTAAGAGAAGGGGTAGGAGTGTATAGAAAATATAGAGAATACATAAGTATAGAATCATTTATATAAATCTAACTAGAGATTAGTATTTAGGAATCCACAATACGAGAGTTAGTGCATCGAGCAAAATAATCCAAACAAGAAAACCCTCATGTATATACCATGTCTCAAATTGTGACTCCCTAAATACTAATTCCAAACTCTATGAATGAACAACAACAAACAAATAGATAATACTCCAAATCTCAAACCTGTAGAACAAATATCTCATCCTGATCTACACTCGGGTAGATGGATCTAACATAAAAGGAACTCATCCAAAATAAAGCCAACCAAATACCATGTTGTGTAAGTCATAGTCTTAGAGAAATCACCATACTCGTGGGTATTCAAAAATAGAAACCAATTTATAATTTATATTACTTACAAATATGCATCTCTTATACATTAGCGATACTCTTGTGATATTCTTACTTAATCACTCCGTGGTAATAGGTTTTATCTCCCTATCCCGGAAACATAATATGACGATACTTTTGTAATACTCTTACTCAACCGCCCTGCGGAAATAGGTTTTATCTCCCTATTCCAAAAACATAATATGACGATACTTTTGTAATACTCTTACTCAATCGTCCTGTAGAAATAGGTTCCATCTCCCTATTCCAGAAACATAATATTTGTGTATTTTTCTTATTTATCATGTTAACGCATCATATTTTAAACATATGTGTACATATCTTGGTGTATATGTCCATATCTGGTGTTTACTGATATTTTAGATGTTAAACAGCTTATAAACATTATATCATAACAGCGCAAAGTCGAGAGACTAACTCAAAAACTCAATAGTCGAACAAAATATGCACATGGCCACTGACTATGTGGCGGTCGACCGCACAAGAACAGCGATCGACCGTACAGGCTACTCAGGCCTCTGTTCTGCACGCGGTCGACCGCCGCTATGGCGCGGTCGACTATGGGCTAATATTCCATATTCTTAATCTGGTTGTGTGTGTCGTGTTCACGCCATATTTAGGTGATTCAAACATGATTAAAACAACATGAAACTTGCATGAGAGCATGTCTATAGTATAAAAAACTTCTGGAAACAAACTCAACATATATAGCATGATTATTTGCATAAAATTTATATTCAAAACCCTAAGTCATGCATAAAAACTCGAAATGAAGAACCAATCATCTTTCTTTAGATTAAACCACGTTTTAAATCATTTTCAGATCTTACATACTTCTATAAATTTGTTCTCAAACTTTTTAACATGGAAAGACCTAGTCTTTATACATATAATACAAAAGAATTGACTTTTATTCATAAACTAGTCAATTTTACTCTACAAAACATGTTAGAAACTCTTTAAAAACGTTTTAAAAACTAGGAGGGGGATTAGCAGAGATGAACTCGCCTGAAACTTGTAAAAAAATATTTTAGGATGCCAAGCCAAAGCAGATCTCCAATCCAAAAGCCAAAATCACCCGAAAAATCCACTTGAAAGCCTCCAATATTCTCCAAGAATCAAATTAGGGTTTATAGGGGTTTGGTGGCTGTTAGGGTTCTTAGAAAACTGAAAAAAAATTGTGAAAGTTTGATATATAAACCAGGGAAAACGAATGGGCTTTAGAAAACCAAAACCAACTCAAAGCAGGAATTTGACTTTCTGCAGGTTTCACAGTCGACCGGACTACGGTCGATCGCGGCGATCGACCGGACTGGAATTTTCCAGTTACACACATATTTGGCCATTGTGTATGTTTTGACTCTTTTCTTTCTCATGAATGAACTTGTTTATACTCAAAACACATGGTATTATACTCATACCCCATTTAACTATATTTATCAACTCAAAACACATGGTATTATACTCATACCCCATTTAACTATATTTATCAAAATAAATATCCATAAATCATAATTAATCTCATATTAATTATATTAACATAAATTTTCGGGGTTTTACAATCTGCACAAGAATTTAAGTGTTGGATATATAAAAAGAAGCTAAAAGTTCATAATAGAGAAGGGCGGACTCACTTGTGGCAGTGGCAGGAGGCTCATCCACCCCGATATTCATGCCTGCATTCTTCAATTTGTCTAAAAGAGAATGAAGCACGGAAGTGATTAAAGGGGGAACGAATTTTGAATTGCCTAACTCCTTTAACTTACACTCGAATAGTGTATTACCAGTGTTAGATATACCTAGGCATAAAATACTCCGCTCAACAGTATTATCCTGGTTAGCATCCCGGTTCGCTCTAACATATATAGGCTCATCACGAATGGCATCGCACATTTGTTGCACAAAGCTCGGGCTATCTAAATAGCTAGGATCGGAGAATACAGAGTCGCACAGCAGTTCACCTCCGCCATGGCTTCCTGAAACACGGGACATGATTAAGTTCATGGAATCCAGAAGAGCACCATTTTAAGGTTATAAAAATAATGGAACATTGCCTTCCTCTCCACCAGCAGCTACAGCACCTCGTAACTCTACTTCGCGGGCACGCTGACCAATATGTGACTTATGAGCGGTCTTCTTCCGCTTTGGGGGACAAACCTCTACAGGACCAGTGGGTCGCTCATGCGTAGATTTAGTACGCATCTCAACCTGTGCAGGAGCTTCGGCACTGGATCGTGATCTCGAGTAACAGAAAATAAGAGGTTCATGCTCGTCAACCATCCTATCTGGAGTGACAAAAGTCATCTTATTAGGATAAGTAAATAAAACCTTTCATTCCGGCTCTGGAGGAGTCGGTCGAGATCTAGAGCGTTGAGACCAATGAAGAAACGTCAGATCCATTAATTCCGAAAAGAAAGAGTCTGACAGACCTATCTCAGATTCTTCCTCGTCAACTCCAACGTTGGTGTCCATATCTCTAAATTCTTCTTCAAAAGTCTTATCTGCATCATCAATAGGAAGGAGCTCCTCATCATCCTCCATCTGGCTTTTGCTCGAACGGGAGGGTTTGATAGGTTTCTTCCCTCGCTTCTTCAAAAGCCCAGGCTTACGAGCAGATTTAATGGTAGTCTGAACTAAGTGCTTAACCTCCAACTCTGAGAGGCTCATCACATCTAGAAGCTCGTTGGTAGAAAGGAGCCATTTGCAGCTGAGAAAAGTAAGCAATGACTTGCATTTGGATGAAGGGAGAGTGAAATAGCATCGGTACAACCCGTCATAGTCTAGAACCATGCTCGGGCATCGTCAATAAGACCTATTTTAGTCCTCAAGCCTCAGTTCGGGTTCTCAACATATAGTTTGTCATAACCGAACTGACAAGCGAAGCGCCAAGGGAGATAGGGCTCTATGTGACAATGACCCTTCACCCAAAGAATGAGGTATCCAACACGAATATTCACCAACCAACAGAAGCAACTAACATCAAGGGAGGTCCGACCGGTCCCCGAATTCTCCTTGTCAATCAATACATCGTCATATCAGCCCGAGAAATGAGGAAAATACCTAAAGAACTCCCAGCTCCTACGAACTTGAAGCTCTCGCTGTACATCAACGAATGTCTTCGCAAACCACTTACTCCCCTCTAACAACTGCAGAAAAGGGACAGAAGCATCGGCAGTACTAGGCGCCAACATCAAATCAAGATGGTGAAGGACAAGTCATGCCATCAAGTACGTATACGGAAGCTCAACCTTTACAGAGAGAGTCTCGATCGATGGTTCAGAACCCACATGTGTAAAACCATCGATCAAATACCTAAGCCCGCAATGAATGCCGACAACCATCGTCAGAAGCAGAGAAAGATCCTTCCCATGAGCTAACTGAACGGCGGGGAGGAGGACCACAATAGGCAAAGTATCAGAGAACTGGTATGGAACGACGCACTTCTTCAACCAGAGGGTGAGATAGTCTGCCAGGAGGGTCTTAGGCCGAATAGGCTTCCATGTATGACATAGAAACGTCCGAAATTTGGTCCCCACCGAAAAGGAACCTTCCACACTAGCGGTAGTGAATGAACAAGCATCAGCCCTCTCAATTAAGTCATTAATGGCAGAAGGTGTCAAAGGGGTCAATTCACAAATAGTCTCGTCTGAATTGCTCTCCAAATGCTAAAATAAATAATCAGCAAACTACTTCAAGCTGACCTGCTTCTTCCTCTTCTCCAGGGGACTCACCCTGACCAAGGATGTATAATAATGACACGTGAGGTCCCAGAGAGTGTCATACATGTCGAGGGAAATCTCTTTTCAACTGTCCTAACTGCAAGTTAGAGGGAAAGTACTCTTAATATGGATAATCTCTCATCGGAAGCCCAGAAACCTTGTGCATCTCATGGAGAGCTAACCCTAACTCTCCACTGCAAGTCAGAAAAGTGTTACTATCAGGGTTATAAAACTCCAGCAACACTAAGAAATGACAGCTGCTGACCGGGAGTCTGTACATACAATCTGCTGCACTTCAGCTCACTCTCCTAACGTCCCAAGACGTAACTAGTCATACGAGTCCACCACTTCTTAGGCAGCGAGGATGACCAACCGAAACATCTGAATTCCTTCGGGGGTAACCTCCTCCCAAGCCTAACCAGACGATTCCTCACAGTATGGACGACTGCTGATACCTTGTCCGGTGGCGCTGTATCAAGTCCTAGAATCCTCGGTCGAAGGCCGCGAATATAATTATACCTATCAGAACCTGAGGTTTTATGATGGGAAATAAAGCCACAATGAACTCGGTCATGGTCATCTGTAAGATTTCAGGATATCTGTCGCCGCACAGCTTGCGTCTCCAAATGAGTAAAAGAATGCTGACGGGGAATAGAAGGAATATATAAAAGGTTCCCACCATCGTCATTCAACCAATGTTCATCATCAAGAATCAACTTAGCCGGATCCTCAGCATGGTCCCCGAATAAATAATTCAGCTACTCTAAAGCCTGGGTAGAAATGGAATCTTCAACGAATGCAGCATCGGTAATCAGCTAGCGTAATGAACGGTGACCCCCGTCTCGTATCAATCGACGTACGTCCTCGGAATGACTCTCGTTGAACTGAGGGGTTAGACCAATAGCCTGCCTGCCAACACTAATAGAGAATGTCTCCTTGTTTCAACCGGTCGTAGCATGAGGTGGAAAACTTCTGCAGGGAACTCAATTGCAGTAAAACAAACATGGAATCAGAAAATTATTCATAGATTATATAAGTGTTGAATTCATCTCACAAGTTATCAAGATAGAGTCATTCATTGAGTGATTGGCGAGATGATTTTGAATGTCCTACACAGGGAGGGCAGTATGCATCATCACATAAGCAACGTGATAATGTACCCCGATCCACGCAGTGTAATACAACACGAAATTACCCCAACATGCCGGAAGATGTGAATTAGACAAGCAAAACATGTCTTTTGAAACCTCAATCCCCGCGAAGGAGGACGTCGGTTCTTCCCGAATGACCCGCGAAGGGGCCAAAGTAGGGCATGATAGAACCCGAAATCATCCTGAAACCTTAATTCCTGCGAAGGAGGACGTTGGTTCTTCCCGAATGACCCGCGAAGGTGCCAAACGAGGACATGATAGAACCCCAAAACCATCCTGAAACCACAATCCCCGTGAAGAAGGACGTCGGTTCTTCCCGAATGACCCGCAAAGGAGTCAAACGAGGATACAAAAAGCATAAAAGCTCACCCCCATAAGAGGAAGCTACGGGAGCCTCCCTCTCACTATGCTAAGAAGATGAGCAACTCTTATGAAATCGTGGTCGGTGCAGAGACATGGTTAACCTGCAACAAAAATCAACGGATCAGGTACAATCATAAATCCGAGAACCTGAAAATTAAAAGGGAAATTATGAACTTTGACTAAAATCCTATAAATAAAATGGGGTTTTGTAGTTGAAGTTTAATTAAACCTACGAGCTCTATGTATGCAAACAATGAGTTCAATTTGCATTTAAATCCTTCATGATCAACTTTGGTGTGAAATACCCAAAATACCCCTTATTTTCGAGGCTCAAAGTTAGTCATGAACACCTACAAATTTTGGCCCAATTTGCACATACACCTCTCAAATTTTTGGTCATGGGTATGTATTCCAAATTCTCAAAATTTTAGCCCTTTTGCAAATAAGCCCCTCCACAATATTTGGTTGCTTTTTGCAAATAAACCCCTCAATAATGTGGTCTTTTTACATAAAACAACCCTCAAAGTTTTGTCCAAATGGGCATACAATCCAAGTACCAAAATTTCAGTCCACTTTTGTACAAAAGTCCCGCAAAATTTTAGCCCTATTTTTACACAAAAGCCCCTCAAAATTTCAGCCTTGTTTTTGCATAAAAACACCCCAAAATTTCGGCCATTTTCAAAACCCATCATCAAGATTCAATCTTTTTTACAAAACCTAACTCATGAGAGGAAAATGCTACAATCTTTGCATACAAATTCATTGCATACCCTAATTACAAGAATAAAGTTTCAATCTTTCTTGTAAAACCTATGGATTCTTAACCAAGAATGCAAGAAAAAAAAAGTTCTTGAAGAGAAGCTTACCCAAATCAAGAGCTTGAAAACCCAACTGCAAAAATCAAGTCTTGAGCTTGAAGATGAGATGAACCCTAGCCTTGAGAGAAGAGGAATTTCGGCCAATAAAGAGAGAAAATCTGAAATTCTTTTGAGGGGTTGAGGGATTTTAAAAGCAAGAATTTCAATGGATTAAGAGTTCTTGTTGTTGAACTTGGGACAATAATTTTGATAAGAGAAGAAGAGGGAGGAGTTTTAGGGGGAAAAGACCCTAATTTGAAATTTTGGGAGAAAGGGGAAATGAAGGTACTACAAGAGGACAAAACACCAAAAAAAAAGAGACAACATAGGGTGTCTCGGCCCAATGGCTGAGACACCCAAGGGTGTCTCGGGCTCAGGCCAGGCCCCAAGTGCTTTTCATGATCGTATTTCGCCCGCTTTCGTCGGTCATTGGTTGTTACAATGAAAATCAACACCAATCAATGCCAGTCAATGTGTTGCGATGAAAAGTTAACGCCGGGCGATCCGAAACCTTAAGGTCAACGCCAGTCAACACGTAACCCTAGGTCAACGCCAGTCAACACGTTGTGATAAAAAGTTAACGTCGGGCGATCCGAAACCCTAAGGTCAACACCGATCAATGTGTAACCCTAGGCCAACGTCAGTCAACGCATTGCGATGAAAAGTCAATGCCGGACGATCCAAAACCCTAAGGTCAACGCCGGTCAACGCGTAACCCTAGGTTAATGCCAGTCAACGTGTTACGATGAAAAGTTAACGTCGGGAGATCCAAAACCCTAAGGTCAATGCCGGTCAACATGTAACCCTAGGTCAACACCAGTCAACGCGTTGTGATGAAAAGTCAATGCCGAGCGATCTGAAACCCTAAGGTCAATGCCAATCAACACGTAACCCTAGGTCAACACCAGTCAACATGTTACGATGAAAAGTCAATACCGAGCGATTCGAAACCCTAAGGTCAATGCCGGTCAACGCGTAACCCTAGGGCAACGCTAATCAACGCGTTGTGATTAAAAGTCAACGCCGAGCGATCCAAAATCCTAAGGTCAATGTCGGTCGACGTGTAACCCTAGGTCAACGCCGGTCAACACCAGTCAACACATTACGATAAAAAGTCAACGTCGAAAGATCCAAAATCTTAAGGTCAACACCAGTCAACGTGTAACCCTCGGTCAACGCCAGTTAACACGTTGCGATGGAAAGTCAATGTCGGGTGATCCGAAACCCTAAGGTCAACGCCTGTCAATGTGTAACCCTAGGTCAACGCCAGTTAATGTGTTACGATGAAAAGTCAACATTGTTCAACGCATAGCCCTAAGTCAATATATTATGATAGAGATAGTCAGTTCTAAGTCAACTCGATGACACGAGCCAAAATCAACTCATCAGTTTTTGATTCGAGACTTCGATGACGGCCAGACGATAAATGCGGCGCCGGAAGAATTTTTTAGCTATTCGTTAAAATATTGAATAGACTAAAAATTGAAGGAGTCGAGAGTAAAATCTAACTACATGTCCTTTTACACCGACTGAAGATTAGACTGATCACATCCAAAGTATTTCAGACTCCTCTATAAAAGAAACGAGACTGAAACACTTTGGAGGGGGTATCTGTAGGCATCAAAAATTACCTATGGATCCCCACACGTAGCTCGAGATAGAAAGAAGACGATGAACATCACTATCCGAGTCACAGAAGCTCATTTGATGATGACAAGTGCATGAAGTGAGTCGACGAACCATGCAAAGAAATGAAACTTCGGAATAATGGAAACACGAATGGATTGGGAGCTATGCATCGCTTACGAAAGACAAAGTGCCTCTCGTGTCCCGTTTACTCCACATATGATTCAATGATGGAAGCTCGTATATCTCCTTGTCAGCTTTCTAACGTATTTTGAATCGCGTGATTCCAAGTTCGGACGATGAAGATACGGTAGAAACGGACAGAACACACCAAACTAAGCTCAGGCCAAAGCTAAGACACCCATAGGTGTCTCGGCCAAGCCTTGGCCGAGACACCCACGGGTGTCCGCAGCCCCCGAAAGTAGTTTTTGGCAGATTTAAGCTATTTTTTGACCGTTAACCATCTGGATTTGTTCTAACTGATAAAATATCATCCAAGAACGTGGTTAAGTGGTTACAACTGAAGATAAGAGTGAATCGATTGTTCTTATCTAAAAACATATGTCCCAAAGCCTATAAATATAGGTCAGGGCCTTCATTTTTTCGGATCTAGAATTCTCGAGCGTTAGTGAAGCCTTGCTGAATTGAAGACTGAAGGAGCATGAATTTCAGAAGAGAGGAGGAGATCAGATCGAGTTCATCGGCATAAGGAAGAGGAGCTCGTCAGATCTACACTTCTTGGTCCCTTGCCTTGAGATTACCTCGTTGCGGTGATCTCGAGAAGAGTGATTATATTACTGTTGCCGAGATAATTGCTTCGGCTTCTTGATTCCTTCACGAATCAACGTAGCTTCGGATCTGATCTGATCATTTAGTGGTCCATGGATATCAATGTCCCCATCACAGGCTAAGATCTCACGCAAGCAGCGGGCGATAAACACCCGTTGCGCTGTTTGACGAGAGTTGTACTTTTTTGTTTTCATTATGTAAGGGTCTTATAAAAAGACTAACTTTTGTTTTCATTATAACGTTTGAAGTTGTAATGAATACAACAATGAATACATCAACTTTCTCCCCAAACAAAAATCAGTTTATGAATTTTCAAAACATGGTGTAGTCAAAATGTCAAAACAAGTGTGTTTTCATTTTCATGTTTTGGACTATTTTGTAAAATGAAAAGATTTCTCATTTGGGAGGTGCTTTTTGAAAACCAATTTGTGTACCATGTGTATTATCATGTCTACAATCATTTCCCAAAATTTTATAATTTTTGGAATTTATTTGATATTTTTAACAAGGTTTAAAGTTGAAATTTTCTGTGTACATGTTTATGAGTCGACTCATGAACAGTATTGAGTCGACTCACAAACTACTGCGTAGTTTACAATTTGTTTCTGATGAGTCGACTCACAGCATCATGAGTCGACCCATCAGGTTGAGTCGACTCATACCTGTCATAAGTCGACTCACATACTGTGCTGGAATATAAGTTTTGTTTCTGATAAGTCAACTCATTATCTCCTCGACTTATGAATGGCATGAGTCGACTCATCAAAAATGAAACTTATTTTCTAGCACAGTTTGTGAGTCGACTTATGATAGGCATGAGTCGACTCAACCTGATAGGTCGACTCATGATGTTGTGAGTCGACTCATCAGAAACAAATTGTAAAGTACGCAGCAGTTTGTGAGTCGACTCAATACTGTTCATGAGTCGACTCATAAACATGTACATAGAAAATTTCAACTTTGAACCTTGTTAAAAATATCAAATAAATTCTAAAAATTATAAAACTTTGGGAAATGATTGTAGACATAATAATACACATGTTACAAAAATTGGTTTTCAAAAAGCACTTCCCAAATGAGAAATCTCTTTATTTTACAAAATAGTCCAAAACATAAAAATAAAAACATACTTGTTTTGACATTTTGACTACACCATGTTTTGAAACTTCATAAACTGATTTTATAGACTTAATAGAAGATGTATATTATGATTGTTAAGTCTATAAACTAGAATACACTATTTTCACATATAATCATGAAAAATATATATATGTATATGTCAAAACATATGTATGTATATATATAACTATATATATGCATAGAAGCCAAAACTTATATAAATATATGACTATATATATATATATATATATAAAGAAACCAATATAATGTGTGTGTGTGTATAATTGAGCTTAAGATATTAACACACAAGTATAAATCTATACTACAAATACTATAAACTATATACCCAAGCTTGAAGGTCTTCAATATAGCTCGACTTGGTAAACTTGAGGATGAAGCTTGAACTTGAATCTTTAACTTGAATTGCATTGCTTCACTCCACTATTTCCGCTAACCTTCATTTGATATGATCGTTATGGCGCAATTCCATCCAACCTCCAACATGTTGTTTATCTACAATAAATAGAAAACCACAAACACTAGACAAATAACATTAGTCGTAAATTATTTGTTAAACATCATCAAAACAAGAAGGCCAACATTGTTTATATCCTATAGTTATTCATGAACTACTTATCTTAAAAATAGATTATGAAGATGGATATTGTTGAAATTTTGGTATTTATGGCCAGCCTTTGCCTACCCATATGGATGGGTGAAGTAATGAACTATGTTCACAATCTGGAAGATCTTTTTGAAGTATTGGCTCATGAAGAGGATATTATGGCATCCTTAGAATAGATGTTTATTTTTTTTTTGTTAATAACAAAGGGGAAGAATGGTATCAATATTATGCTAATAGACTCAAAAATATGAATTGTAGACTCTAATATGCTTTTATGCAGGGGGAGTAAGTATATTTGTTCATAAATGCTTAATTCTTTTAGAATATACTTACATATGCATAAATTGTTTGTCATCATCAAAAAGGGGGAGAATGTTGGATATCGTGTCCCCATGATATAATTTTGATGATAATAATTTATTCATAATATGAATCACTATGCATATTATTGTGCACTAACATTTTAATACAGCTATCAACATGAACAAGTACAAGATGAGTTCAAGGAATCCTAAAGTAAAGAAGATGAAGAGCTTATACATCAATGTAATTGTTACATTTTATTTACTTAAAAAATTGTACAAGGCTTGATCACTCATACATACACACACACAGAGATTAGAATACATTAACACAGGCATAATGTGTTGGTTAACAATAGAAATCCCCTATGTTAACCATTAGAGTATTTAGTTATTAAATGAGTCTAAAAATATTTCATACATAACTTTTTTACCCCTTAATAGTTGACCAATAACTACTTGTAGTCGACTACTGAAGTTTAAATTAAAAATATAAGTTTCTGTCAAATTACAGTCTAGTCAACTAATGAGTTTTTATAGTCGACTACTAAGCACTTATGCAAAATCTCAATTACTGTAAAGTTACAGCGTAGTCGACTACTAGACTATATAGTCAACTTTTAAAATTCAACTCAGTATTCTAATTTTTTGTTGTTTACAGTGTAGTTGACTACTACACAATATAGTCGACTACTCAGTTTTGAATTTGAGTTTCAGACTTTCTGTCGTTTACAGTGTAGTCAACTAATGACCAATGTAGTCGACTACTAAGAAAAAATCCTGAATTTACAGTGTCTATTTCAACTCAGTGTAGTCGACTACAACGACTACTAGTCAACTACAATAACAGTTTTCTGACATTTCAAAATTTGAATTACTGACTGTTTAAAGCAGTTTTGATCCATTAATTGACTTTGAAAACTTGTCTTTTCAAGGGCTTTAAATAGGTTACAAGTTCAGAAATTTGGTTAACCATTTCCTATCGATAAGATTCAAGTTTTGTGCATTTTCCAAGAGTTAAAAAAATTTCAGATTTTCACTAAGTATTGAGAAAAAGCATTCTCTAAGTTAGCCTTTAATCTTCATTCAATATACAATCAAATTAGGCAATTTTCAGAGATTCAAAACGTTCCTAAGCCATTGCTACACATCACAATACATTCAATGCTTATAGGAATCAAGTTGTAACAAGACAAGTGTTCTCACGGGTATGAGAGGTGTAATCTCTTGGTAAAAAGATTGTGTGCAATTTGCAAGGGCTTACAAATTGATCAGGTTTGCTGTTCGGTTTTGTATTTCAAAATCATAGTAGAACTTTCAAGTGGGATTTACTTGGGGACTGGATGTACACCTGGAAGGTGGAACCACTATAAAATTCTGTGTATGTGATTGTGATTTTCTGTGATTTTGCTATCTTCTTTGCAAATTATAATCTTCTTTGCATAAATTTTTAAACACTATTCACCCTCTTTAGTGTTTAAGTGTAATTAGATCAAATCCTACAATATATGCCTGAAGCTCTAAATCTGGCGCATTAAACACTCTTCGCTGCTCCTCGTCGCATAAATGCTTCTTGAGCATCGAAACATCAAAGACATCATGCACACCAGACATTGATGCTAGAAAATCTAATCGGTACAAGATGGCTCTAACACGTTCAACAATCCAGAATGGACCAATATATCTCGGGGAACGTTTTCCCCATCTGCCAAACCATTTAACACCCTTCATAGGTAATACCTTCAATAGGACATAGTCTCTAACATGAAACTCTAAGCGTCGTCGCCTCTGATCCACATAACTCTTTTGCCGACTCTGGACTACAAGAATGTGTTCCCGAATCAACACTATCTTCTCTAAAGTTTGTCTAAAAAGGTCTGGTCCAAGTAGCAATATGTCCTCCGACTATGCCCAACAAATCAGAGATCTACAAGGCCTCCTATACAATGCCTCATAAGGAGCCATACCTATAGTCGATTGATAATTGTTATTATAGGTAAACTCGATCAATGGTATATGATCCTCGCAACTGCCTTGGAAATCTAACACACATGCCTGAAGCATGTCCTCTAATATTTGGTTAACTCTCTCTGTTTGATCATCTGTCTGTAGATGGAAAACGCTACTATAAGCTAGCTGGCTACCGAAAAAATTCTGGAAGCTCTTCCAGAAATGAGATGTGAAAACTGAGCCACTATTTGATACAATCATCTTTAGAACTCCATGCAATCTCACAATCTCCTGTATGAAAATCCTTGCATAGGTGTCTGACGTATAACTTGTCTTCACTATTAAGAAGTGTGCCGACTTCATCAATCGGTCAACGATCACCCAAATAGAATCATTTCCTTTGCTAGACCTCAGCAATTCCATAATAAAACCATTAAAATATCTTCACATTTCCATTCTGGAATTGGTAAGGGCTGTAGGATACCTGTGGGTTTCTGATGTTCTGCCTTCACCTACTGACAGGTAAAGCATTTAGATACATACTCTGCAATATCCCTACATATGCTGCTCCACCAAAAATATGTCTTCAAGTCCTTATACATCTTGGTTGTGCCTGGATGCACAGTATATCTGGTACGGTGTGCCTCATCAAATAGATCATTCTTCAACTGTGGATTATATGGTACCACTAACCGACCTTTCATTCGAAGGCCTCCATCCAATCCGATGGTCCAATCTACCTTGGGCTTTTTAAAAATTTTCCTCTTTCTGGTTTGAAACCAAGAGTCCTCCAATTGAGCATTAACCATTCTATCCATCCACAATGGTTGTACGGCTAACGCTCCTAAAAATGTATTGCATCCATCGACTTCTGATCTGAAGTCAAACTAACTGAGTGTACAAAGGTCTCGTTACAATGAGCATCTCAAAGCTGCAAGTTTATGTCTACGCTTCCTGCTCAAAGTATCTGCTACAACATTCATCTTTTCTAGATGATACTGAAGCACAAATTCGTAATCCTTGATGAACTCGACCCATCATCGGTGCCTCTGGTTGAGTTCCTTCTAAGAGAAAAGGGATTTCAGACTCTGATGGTCTGTAAATAATTCGAACGGAACCTTATAAAGGTAATGCCTCCACACTTTAAGTGCGAAGACCACCGCTACCAACTCCAAGTCATGAGTGGGATAATTTTGCTCATGAGTCCTCAACTGTCGTGAGATGTAAGCCACTACTCTTTAAGTTTGCATCAAAACCCCTCCTAGTCCTGACAACGATGCATCTGTATAGACGACAAAAGTCTTGTCACTACTCGAAATGATCAACATTGGTGCAGTAGTCAACTTGGCCTTTAAAGTCTCAAAGGCTTTCTAACATTCTAGCCCCAAACAAACTGAACACCCTTCTTCGTAAGGCGTGGCAGTGGGGTAGCAATCTTGAAAAAATCCTGAATGAATTTTCTGTAGTACCCGAAAAGCCCCAAGAAGCTACAAATCTCTGTAACGGTTTTTGGTGGCTCCCAGTCAAGAACTACCTCCACTTTAGCTGGATCAATTGCAATACCCTCCTTGCTAATGACGTGGCCCAAAAATCTAACTTCAAAAAGCCAAAACTCTTATTTGCTAAATTTAACATACAACCGGTGATCTCGCAAAGTCTGTAATGCTAAACGAAGATGTTGCTCATGCTCGGCCTCTAACTTCGAGTAGATGAGGATGTCATCGATGAAAATAATCACAAACTGGTCCAAATATGGACAAAAACCCCGATTTATCAAATCCATAAATACTATGGGTGCATTAGTTAGCCCAAATGGCATGATAAGAAATTCAAAGGACCCATACCAAGTCAAAAATACGGTCTTAGGAATATCTATCTCCCGTACTTATAATTGGTGATAACCAGAACGAAGATTAATCTTCAAGAAATACTATGCTCTCTACAACTGGTCGAATAAGTCATCAATCCTCGGTAACAGATATCTATTTCGGATGGTGACCTTATTCAACTCACGATAATCAATACACAAACAAAGTTTGTCATCCTTCTTCTTCATGAAAAGGACCGACGCTCCCATGGAGAATTACTTCAATGAATAAAACCCTGAGAAATGAGCTCCTTTAACTGAGTCTGTAACTCCCTTATCTCAGTAGGTTTCATATGATAAGGTACACGGGATATCGGTGTTGTGTCCCACTGTAACTCGATGCAAAACTCAACCTCTCTCACTGGAGGCAATCTAGATATGTCCTGAAAGACATTCTGATACCCTGAGACTACTCTGGTCTCATTTAAATTGGCACCTTGGTCTCACAACAACACCTCCTCGATGTATGCTAAAAATAACTTTGCAAATTGTTTCCCCTATGAGGTCGCTACAACCAACTCAGTTCCATCGGTCACTCGCAAACTGACTGTTTTAGCAAAATAGTCGATACTAACATAGTAAGAAGATAGCTAATCCATACCAAGGACCACATCGAACTTAGTCATGCGCAAGACGATCAAGTCAACTAACTTAGATTCATCGAGGATGACGATACATCTCCTACAGATACTCTCTAATAGGGATACCTCACCCAAAGGAGTAGAAACTGACAAAGGTATATCTAGAGGATGTGCAACTAACTGGAGTCTATCCATGAAAGCATAAGAGATGAAAGAATGCAAAGCTCCTGAATCAAATAGGATACGGGATAGGAAGGAGTTCACAAGGAACGTCCCTTCCACAATGGCCCCGCTCGCACCATGGTCATGAGGCATGACTGCATAAACTCGACCGGAAGCTGCGATCTGCTGTACTGAAGGCTCTGAAATGTATGGAACTATCTATCCCTATGGTACCTCCTGAATAGCGTGCACCTGACCCTCTATCCTCGGAACTACTGGTGATACCTCTAGTCTCGACTGTTGGTCCTAGCCTCGGCTCTAGGGCTTAACCTGACTTTTACTCTGATGGCCTCCTGCTGGTGCATTGCGACACTCTGCTATTTTATGGCAGATAAACTTATGGAAGTAAAAACATGCACCTCGAAATCTGCACTACTATGATACTCTCTGATCCTGTTGCGGTCCCTTCTTATGAGAGCATTACTGTTGCTGCTGTGAACCTTTGCCCTACTGTCCTCCTGCTGGCGCGTTGCAATAGTCCGTGGCTAGATGTCCATACTTATTGCAATTGTAGCAATTCCTTTGAAACCTACGCTGCTTTAGCGCTTTCTGATCTTGTTGTCTTTTTTGACTAATACCCTGCGGCTGCTGCTGAGGTCCTCCATGTCCTATAAATGGTCTCTTCCCTTGCCTTTCTCCCTGAACTGTCCTGCCTTAGAGCTTCCCCCTTGCTCTTTGGCTTTATTAATAGATGATGGTGGTGTATCTGTTGACAGAACTTGGTTCGCTACTCGCTCCTCGAGCGGTGACAATCTAGCTACAATCAGCGCTATGAGGTCAATCAAATACTATAGAGTCTGCTGCGACTCGGGCTCTGGCTCAGCTTGCCTAGCTCTCCGAGTAAGACTATCTTTACCATATCCTTGTTCTGACATCTAAATTTCAGGAGGAGAGCTTATTATACACATTAAATGAGACCTAGAGCATAAATAACTTAACATATAACAATAGGAAAACACATCACATAGTATCCTCAAAATACTTCATAATCAAAGTAAGATAGTCATAAAAAAATTTCTCAAAATTTTCGAGTTATGCATATACGATCTCACTCAATCTAAGAATTCTTAGCAGACTCTATACATGAATCCTAGGAAACCTATACTAGCTCCACGACTCGATATAGGATATCCTAAGGATCCTAGAACTAGAGCACTGATACCAACTATGACGTCCCTGGTTTCACATAAGGTTGCGGTCCAAGATGAATCCAAAGCTGTTAAATATACCATCCAGCCAACACTATGTAATAACTTGTTTCACCATCACAGTAATATCTTTCTAGTGGAATCAAATGAAAAGAAGTGCGGGTACAAGCAGATAGAATAAATGTAATAATACTAAGAACACGATATAGAGAAAAGATCTAATAATAAATGTAATCACGTTCCAACAAAAAAAAATTACATCTGATAAGTCTGAAATAAGAGTAATAATTTCTAACAAAAGAGTCAACTGAATACATTACTAAGGCACTCAACCTCCAACATGAAATATAGCTCTAAAGACTAAAAGTAAATAAAAGTCTATTATGGAGCACTAACTAGCTACTAATAAATGACAGTGAGCTAGACTAAATCTCCATCAACCTACGACTTCCCGGATGCCTGACTCGCTGCCTGAAAAAGATGGAACAACGAGCATCAAAGCACTAGCGATAATATCTCCACCGCCCCTAAGGGGAAAAGGGTTAGGTGTATAAAAAATACAAGTGATAGCATATATAATATATAAATTATATGTACTAAACTAAGAGGAAATTGATATTTAGAAATTTACAACACGAAAATAGGTACATCGAGCGAAATAATCTAAACAAGGAAACCCACATGTATATACCACGTATCTCAAATTGTGAATCACTGAATACTAACTCCAAATCCTATGAATATGAATAAATAACAAAGAATATCACAATACCAAACCTCATCCAAAACAAGTCATGTCATGTCTACCCTTGGGTAGTTGGCATAGTAATAAGTATAATTATTTGGTAAAAGATCTTGTATTGTATACGTCGTGTATGACAAACTTCAGCCTTATACCTGTAAAACCCCAAAATTTTGAATATTTTATAATAAATAATAATGAATGTGTTATATTATGATAAATTATATTTATTAATGTTTTAGTATGCTAGGAATTGATTTGAGATCAATTCAATGTATATATGTGAATATAGAAGTGATATCATGCACATGTGCACGTGCCTGAATCTGGGAAAAACGACCAGTTAAAAGTATATGTATTTTACACACTGAAGAAGTTAGACTCTGAAAAAACTTAAAAGACCAAAGTTTTAAGTATCTTCAAGAGATTTCTAACAAATCTTATATCACCTTATTCTGAGGTCGGACGTGAAGGTTATGGCCAAACTACCGAATGTTGTTTTCCTAGTCAGACTAGGTTTCCTGGTTCGGGTCAAACATGTTTGTTTCGGGTTTGCCTCTATATATACCTATATTTTTCATAAAAATTCCTCTATTTTATCACATCTATGAATCCTAACAGCCACCCTCTCCCCTCAAAAACCCTAGATCTTTTTCTTATGGATTTTGAGAGCTTTGTGAAGCACAACACCGACATGAGGGCGAGATCATCGACGTGTGGCAAGGAAGAACGTGTTGTTTGCACTTGTGGATCGCTTGTCATTTATTTCAGAGGCTTGCACATGAGATTAAGGTAAGATTACCTGCATCCAATCCCATCCCCTTAGTTAAACAATGAATTTAACAAGTTTTAATTGTTGATTATATATTAGAACTTAACGTGAGTTATTAAAAACATGATTTTTGATGTTAGATCTTAATCTCTTACTAGTTTCATGTTAAATCCTTGCTGTTTACAATAGTTTCATGATCATGATCATTAGGGTTATTCATAATTTTATTTATATATGAGAAATTTAAGAGATGTACTTAATATATATTTTCTGCAGAAAACTACAGCACTTGTATAATGTTTAACTGAGATTTTGAGATAGCAAATAAACTCAAAATTTAACCAAACTAATTCCAAATGAAAGCCGTATGTATCTAGTTTCAAAAACAGAAAATAATTCTTAAAAAGAGTTTGTATATAGAGAGATGTATTCTTTTTACTAATAACATGTCCTACAGAAAAACTGTTGCACATATATAATGTTTAACTGGAGATTTGGGATAATAAATAAACTCCAAACTGAACCAAACTTATGCCAATTGAAAGATGTGTGAATCTAGTTTTTAAAACAGAAAATTATTTCTATAAATATTTTTCCTAGAGATAGATATGCTTATTTCACTAACAGAAGTCCCGTCTATTTTCCTGCTCGTTTTGTGGAGTTGTGTTGTGCTGTTTTGAGATGCGTTCGTGAAGTTTTGAGTCGCTTGATATTACATGTATAGTTATGAATATGTTGTGTTATGCATTTGAGAATCCTAAGGGGATTATGATGAGTTTTGATTTGATCATATTTCAATTAGTATTGTTCATAGACATGTTGGATGTCGTTGATGAGCACAGCTCAGTACTATATGGGATAGTGCGTCGACATACTAGATATACATAGTTTATACATGAGATGGATATCGTTGATGAGCTCATTTCAGTACTACATGAGGTAGTGCATCGATATTCCACATGTATAGACCATTGAGTCGGATTTTAGGAGGCTTGATCTAGCCGTCCGTCCCGCACTAGGGTGCGATGTGGCTCGTGAGCCGTATTTCTAGGAGATTACGATGAGACTAATGAGCCATATATACAATTCAGGATACCTACAGGGTAGTCCGTTGCACTAAGATAATTACTTGATAGCCTAAGTGTGGCAGATGTTGATTATGAATACGACCTATCACTGAATTATATGACCAAGATACGTTGCTTTTGAAAGTATACAAAAATATGTGTTTGTATTTCATTTTATCTCCCCAGTGATAGTGGAAGATATTATAAATACGATGTGTTAGTGTCTTATTTATTTTACTGCTTTCTGTACTTCTTAGTTGGGATCAATGATTAGAGATTCATAACTTGAGACATATGATATATATATATATATATATATATATATATATATGAGGATTTACTTGTTTGGATTATTTCGCTTGACGCACTACGTCTCGTGTTGTAGGTTTCTAAATGTTAGTCCCACTTAGATACGGAAAAAATAAATCTAGGTAGACTATGTTAATAGATAGAGCCTTCACTCCATCTAGCAGCCTTCCCCTAGGGGCGGATGGAGGTAATCTTGTTGTAACGCTCTGACGCTCTTGTTGTTGTTTTTTTCTTTTAAATTACTTTTCAGGTAGTTCAGAGTTTCGGAGAGTCACAGGGTGACGGAGTTCTGGCATAGTCACCGTCGCCTACTTTTACTTATAGAGACTCCACTGTAGTTTTGAGTTTTGTCCAGACATTAGAGTTTTATTTTTATATTGTAAAGGCAGTGTGCCTTAGTACAATTTTTAGTTGATTCATGTTGAGACATTTTCATTATTCAGATATCAGATGTATTATAGTTAAGACATGATTCTTTTTTATTTATAAGATATCTCTTCTATATCATGTCTATTACATTTATTCCCTTTATTTTGCCTGTTTTATACATGCACTTCTATTTAGTTCCACTAGAAGATATTGTTGTGATTGGTGAAATGTGTTTATACATAGTGTGGGTGCATGGCAGGTTTGACATCTCTGGTTTCACCTTGGACTGCAGCCTTGTGTGAACCCAGGGGCGTCACAATACCCTACACTCGAGGTAGATAACATAGGAGCAAAATACAATTCTATGATTCCTTTACAAAAAGAATGGTGTGGAGTATAGGCGCTCACATATCCTGTGGCTCATCGTAATATTTTGCGATTCACTACCTTACTCGAACACACTGTGGAGTATAGGCATATGAGCCTAATCCGGAACCCAATACACATAAAAGAAATGTAGAGTCTTGGCACTCACAACATCCTGTGGCTCAGTGCAATCTCATGTGACTCACAATCAAAATCGCTCGCTCTACGGATTATAGGCATATCAACCTAATCTGGAACATAATGATGCATAATGGAGTGTAGTCAATCTGAGGTCTCATTACGGTGTACCGACTAACCCCACTCGAGCATCCAAAACTATCGTAATATGAAATAAATATTACTCTCTATCATGACAAACTCAAAGATTAAATTACGCACCCCCAAAAGCAAGTGCGTACTCAAAACAATGCGTACACACTCTCATGGTCAAGTTCGTGTGTCGACGTGCATCTCGTACTTCGTGGTTTCGATCAAACACGCATGAAGAAACAACAATTGCAAAACAGCTCTTTATCGGTTGATCGATTCTCTTTCGTGAAAATTGTGAACTCCTGCGATGTGATGATGGGAGTGCATGGAGCTGGGATGGGCAATATGGTCTTTTTTGCTAACGAATACGAGCTTAAGTCAGATAATTCCTTAGGATGGGGCCCACCAAAACAGCATTGATTGGTTGACGGGTATCATCCGTTGGTCGATCGACCAAAATAAAAACACAGCTCCTGAAGCTAGTTCGGTCGACCGATCTTCCTGAACAGTTGACCGATGCTGGTGACGGGTTTAAGATATAGGTTTTGTCTACAAGTATTCAAAGTCAAAATTTTTTAGAATAAATATATGTATAAAAACTTATTTAACATGATTAGGGTTCACTTTGCCACATGAAATCAAAATTTATCAATTTGAGGAGATTCTAACAACCCTAACATGATCATGTTTGTAAAATCATCATGAAAACAATTAAATTTAGTAAAACTTGTGTTTACTTTACTTCAAAACAAAAATCCAACTCAAGAATCCATTTCATAACCTTTTTAAATTAAAACTTGTGTTTACTTTACTTCAAAACAAAAATCCAACTCAAGAATCCATTTCATAACCTTTTTAAATCAAAAAGATCAAATCTTTATATTATACACAAAAATCCAACTCAAGAATCCATTTCATAACCTTTTTAAATCAAAAAGATCAAATCTTTATATTATACAATTTAAATGAGTGATCTTTATACATAAACTAGGTTTTTTTTTATCCAATAAAACCAAGTAAAACATGGGATGGGTTTGGAGGAGATGAAACTCGCCTCAAAAGTTGTGTTGAACTCTCAAATACCAAAGAGTCTCGATCCTCCTTCGTCAAAAGCTCATGATCTCGCCTCCTTTAGGTTTTTGCTTCTCAAAGCTCTCCAAATTCATAAGAAAAATCTCTAGGGTGAGTGAAGGGGTGGCTTAACAACGTGGGAGTAACAGAAGAAAAGAGGAGAAAAATCAGGGTTTAACGTGTGTGTGTGTGTGTGTGTATATATATATATATATATATATATATAGGACCAAAATCTGACCCGACTTGAGAAGCTGTTTCTATGCATTCATCAGTCGACCGATTACTTGGGTCGGTCGACTGACTAGGCATTCTTTTCAGCTGACTATTTCTCATGTGCATATGCATGTTTATGCTTTTATACATTCATATACATATTTAATCAATCTCAAATCGGTTACTAACATACTTATTCATCTCAGAAAAGTATCAACAATAAAAAAAATTATTTAATATTATTTTTCATAATATTTTCAAAATTACGGGGTTTTAGAGATTAGTTTGTAAAAAATTCTAATTTCCTTGAAGTTGACTTATTGACTCAATTTCTCTTAGGCTTTTGGGCTATGTAGGCTTTTTCTATGCTTCTTTTAGGCTCCAAATAGAGGTATTTTGGGCTTCTTTGAGCTCTTATTTGATAATTTCTTTGTTTCTTGTAAATTCATAAATCAAATGATATTTAACAAGTATATTTATTCAATATAATAGATAATAAGGGTTTAAAATTGTAATAAAATGTAGCGATCAAGAGACCAAATAAGTGCTCTAACTTCATTTCTTCATTTATAGTACACTCATATTAGAACTTAGAACTTTCCATCTTTGCACACTTGAAACTTTTCAACAAAGCAGTCACATCATTTGTCACAACTTGCTTCTTAACCTATGTAAAAGGTTTTGATGTCAGTTATCAAACATGGGGTTTATGTTAGAGTTATGAGAGTGTTTAGGGTCCTCAAACTTCTTCAGATGACAGGCTCTAGAGCCCGCTGTTCTTCCCTGCACATGAAAAACTCATGAGAGGGTGGAGTTAGGTTCTCCGGTTGCTCCTCTGACAATCAAGTCAGTATTTCAATCTTGAGAGGGAAAATCAAGGATAAAGTGTGTAAGTAGTTATTCTAAGTTGCCAAAACGTAGAAGAAGTTACCCATGCAACGTAGCTCTCTTTTGTAGCATATCAGAGGGGTATGAAGGTAACTTCGGTGGAGTCCAGACAGGTTGCTGAGTTGGCAGATGCCCTCCAAGTGTAGGTCGTGGAAGAAAGTGATTCATCTGGTTATTTAATGAGAGAATGACAGCAAGTGCTTGGAGCTGACTGGGTTTGATGAGTCATAAAGACTATAAGGGAGAAGGGAAGTTAGGGGAACCATTCATCTTGTTTGGGAATATTTAGGAGGTGAAGTTATTCACCCTAGTCCCCCTTGGTTCACCCCTTAATAGTATAAAATTTGTTACCCCCCAAATTAGAGTGTAACCAAGAGGAAGGGAACTCCCTTCCCTTCCCTTTCCTTCTCTCAGGGGCTGTTTGGTTCGTTTCTTAGATATAGGGAAATGTAATTCCATGTAAAGAAACACAAGTTTTTAGTTTTCCAAACTTTTCCAAGAAATAGATTGTTTTGGTTTGGTTCGCACCAAAAAATGGTGGGAAACCAATGTATTTACTTTTCTTGTATTTGGTTTGTATGAGAAAAAAAGGAAAAACTTTTGTTGATTTGACATTTCCCACTTTTCTTGTGTTTGGTTGGTTTTGAAGTGTGTAGGGAGGTAAGATTACCCCCACTATAGACAAAAATTATTTGTGCTAGTTATGGGATGTAATCTTAATCATATAAAAATACGAATGTATCATGAACAAATAATAATATCCCGAATGAATTATAAATTTCTGTTTGTATTAATGAAATCATACGAAACTTGAAATCATATGAAACCTACTGTAACATGAACTACGTACCTGATTTGACATGAAATATACCTGTTTGAGATGAAAATAATCACACAAAACCTATTTTCCAAGAAAAAATAAACAAGACCTGTAATAACCTGATTATTCATAAATTTATGAAATACGTACCTGAATTAGCAAAAAAATTTCTGAAACCTATAAAAACATATAAATGGCCTGAATAGCCATATTTTAGTATATAACATAGCAAATAGCATCGAACCTGATAATTTATGCATGTTGAACTTTATGTGCAAAAAATCATTTAAAAATATTTCTTGACATCATGATAAATAAATCAGCCACATGTATATGTGAATTATGGCTGTGGGCTCAGAACTTGTTCAATATCATCATTGTTAGCCATCCAGTGCAATATCAATAGATATTGCAGGTTGCTAATCTTAGAAAAATTGACAATCATCATAAGCTAAATTGAACACCCACAAATAGTATCATAATCAACAAACAGTGTGGAAAATCTGAACACACATAGAACTCCAAGTGACTGAACACAAACATAGCACAAACCAGAGCATCAGTAAAACTGGTCATGAACAAACATGAGCTCAAATAGAAGTTGAACAACAGAGCATCCACAAAACATGAGCTCAAATATAACTTGAGCAAAAGAGAAGATGTCATAAGTGTACAAAATATAGCACAAACCAGAGCTCACAAAATTAGTGTGCACAAACATGAGCTCAAAGAGAAGTTGAACAACAGAACATGTAATCAGGAAACACCCACCAACCTAAACAAATAGAAGTTGTCACAAACCTGGACACAACAACAAACCCAACAACCAACCAGGAAACACCCACCAGCCAACCAACAACACAAACCAACCAACCACCCAACTATCAACAAAAACCAACAATCCCGAGCACATGTAACCAATGCATCAGATTGTTACAGCTGGAATGAAATCACAAACCCAACAACCAAAAAAAGAAGAAAATTAGAACATCTTTTAGCAACCACAAACCAGAACATCTTTTAGCATCCTGAAAGGAAATCACAAACCCAAATATGTAATCAACACAAACTCAAATTGTGTTCAGCAACCACAAACCAGAACCACTATTTAGCAACCTGGAATGAGATCACAAACCCAACAACCAAAAACAGAAGGAACAAAATCAGAAGGAATGAAATCAGCAACAACCAATAACAAGATCAACCAACAACCAGCAATAACAAACCCAAAAAACCACCAACCAACAACCAGACCAACCAACAACCAGCAACAACCAACAACAACAACCACCAACCAGACCAACCAACAACCAGACCAACCAACAACCACCAACAATCCCGAGCACATATTATGTTTAGCTTAGGGCTCAGAACTTGGTCAATATCATCATTGTTAGCCATCCAATGCAATATCAATAGATATTGGAGGTTGCTAATCTCAAAAAATTGACAATCATCATAGCCTAAAAATAAAAAAATCACCAACGAAAACCAAATACATAAATGCCCCAGAGAAATAGACATCCAGTACAATGTGTACACATTGTAGGTTGCTTGCATCTTAGAAAATATTCTGCATTCACAAATTTAATTTAAAAAGTTAGTATTCCACAATAAGCTATTAATCATAGAAGATAAATATTACAAAATGGAAGCAAATAAATACTTACTACATATTACAACAATATGTTCCATCATCATAATGTTCCACAAACACAATAAAAACATTATCACCAAAAGTAAGTGGATTTCACATGTTAGAAATGAGAATCACAACATACCACGTAGACACTTCTTCTATCGGTCTTCAACCCCCTTCATTGAGAAATGTAGCAATCATCTCTTTTTGACCAACCGGTGATATGCCCATAAATAGTCTTGCTTCATGCTCATTCAAATATAAGTGTTGGTAGTATGTATCTAGCTTTTCAACACTAAAGTCTTGTAAATGAGCATATAGGACCGTGGATAACTTCTCGGTCCAATGCATATTTACACACTTTATGTTTGCGCTAAATACATCTATCTTATCCACCATTTTTAACATGAGCTCATCATCTAGGTTGTTCCTATGAGCCTTTCCCTTAGCAACACATACCTTTGCTTTAGAACTTGATATGGCGGGTGCTTCCTTAGGCGGAGGAGTGTCCTCCTCATCTAAAATGTGTACTTGAGGGGATTGTGAGGCAGATAAAGGCGAGTCAGCATCATCTCCAAGATTTATGGACTCACTACGACTAAATTTTTTCCAAGTATCACATGCAAATTCCCTCTAGCTTGATCATCCCCGATGATAAGGGAAAGATCATCGTAGTGATTCAAGGGTTTATTGACATATTGTCTAAGTTTAGCATTCTTAAAGCTCTTGTCCTGAAAAGTATAGTTGAATTAATTCAATGAAAACATGTAAATAAGATAAGTAATCAAGGGTTATGTAAAAATAGTTTATGTACCTCAAACCACCTATCCAAACATTCAGGATCCATGATGACAGTCTTGGTGCTATCATCCCAACCGGCACCACTAAGATTACGACAAGTTTCCATATCACGGAATCTTGTACGCAAAGTTTTGATGCGGTTCATGATATTTTCCCACTTGAATAATGTGTTAAACTTCTAATTAATAGGTTGGGAAGCCATATGAAAAGCGGTTCTCTTAAAGCTTTTGTCGGGTTTGTAACCCTTTCTTACCATGTCGGTAAGAAATGGAATAAGGTCATGATACGGGTGTAGCTTCTCTTTGGAACTTAGCGATCCTCATGGGAGCTTGAGGATAGATGATTCTCATGATAGCATGAGAATAGAGGTGTCAAATAGTACAAGGGAACGCAGGTTGGAGCGAGAAACGAGGTAGAGAATCGAAGAGTTAAAGTATCCAGATTTCAGCCTGTGAGTCGACTCATACATATACATGAGTCGACTCATCAGGTTGAGTCAACTCATGCCTGTCATGAGTAGACTCACGAAACCAAGCTTAGTTTGTAGTTCATCTCTGACCAGTCGACTCATCAGTTATGAGTCGACTCATATGAGGTCATGAGTCGACTCATCTCAGTCATGAGTCGACTCATCACTGGTCTTGAGTTCTGTCCAGTTTCGGACGAGTCGACTCATCTTAGTCATGAGTCGACTCATCGGAGTTTTCCAGATTCGTTAAGGACTCTATTTACGTGTTTTCCTATTTGGTTTGGGTTTGGTTATTTACCACTTTGCCATCCTCGTTTGTAGACATATATAAGAGATTGTTTTAGGATTTAAAACAATCAAAGAGTTTAATCAAGAGAGATTAAAAATTGTAATTGAGATTTGGAGAGCCTGTTCTTTAATTCTAGAGTGAGATTGTGAGAGATTGTAAATTACATACTCATAATCTAGAGAAGGTATTTTCCTTCACCCAAAACCTGAGTTATTCTTGTGTTCTTATTGTTTTCTCCTCTACCCACCTTTGATAATTCCACGATCAAAGGTGCTCGTACGGCAACTCGTATCAAGTTGGTATCAGAGTGATCAGATCCTACGAAGGAGGCATCCTGTGTATGGTCCTAATTCGATCGCAATACAAGAAGCTTGTCGAGATCCTTACTTCCTTGGAAGGAGCCCAAGATTTAAGGAAGGAGAATATGTCTGAAGCAAATAACTCAATAAGACTTGATGCCATGGAGAATCAGATCGAGACGATCGGTTCGACGCTCAGTCAACTCGTAGGTCTCATTAACAAAGGGGACAAAAGGGAGGAATCTTCTTCGAAGGGTAAGAAGAAACTCGTCGAGTCTGATGAAGAGAGCGAGAAGTCTGATTCAGATGGAGGAACTGAGATTGTTAGGACTGCTGGACATCAAGGAGGTAAAAATAATTACCAAAATTTAAAGATAGATTTCAAAGTAGAGATTCCTGTCTATGATGGGAGTGTCAATGTGGAGAAGCTCGATGATTGGATTGAGCGTATGGAGATGTACTTCACCCTTTACGGATATTCATCTAAGGAGAAGATCGTGTTCGCGACATTGAAACTTTTAGGGCACACGTTGATGTGGTGGAAATCCTATTGCAAACCGGAGAAGAAGGCAGCGTCGTGGAACAAATTCAAGGAGCTACTTAGGAAGCAGTTCTATCTGGTGGGGTTCCTTAAAAAGCGTTGGTACAAGTGGTACGGCTTGCGCCAAAGGTTCAATCAGACCATTCAAGAGTACACGACGGAGTTCCAACAGCAGGCGATGGTCCTAAACATCGCAACGAACGAGTAGTCCATCTTTATGAAGTACATGGCGGGGCTGAATGATTACATCCGTAAGAAGATGAAGCTATTCACGGTCGAGACGATTGCAGAAGTGAGCGTGAAGGCAATTGCCATTGAGGGCAAACAAAAGAAGGGCAATGAAACGAAGGGAGATTCTAAACAATCGGGAGGAAAGTCTAGTGGCTCTCAACATAAGGAAGAGAAGAAGAAGGGTGATTCGGGGAAGACAGGATTGACATGCAATCACTGCAAGCAGACAGGGCACGTGGCTGATCGTTGCTGGGAGAAGTACCCTCATCTGAAGCCGAAAGGATTGAAGAAGGAGGAGAAGAAAGCATACGTGATAGCGCATGGTCCGAAGGAGGTTTCCGAGATGACATAGCCCAACAACAGCCTTAACCTTATGGCGGGGAAAAAGTCCGCGAAAGAAGACGACGACCCGAGGGAGCAGCTCTTTGTTTTGAAGTTGCAGGTCAAGACTAGCTTGGTGGATGCCATTGTAGATACAGGGAGTCAGAAGAACCTGATATCCGAAGCATTAGTACATAAACTGGGATTGAAGACGGTAAAACATCCAAAGCCCTATCCATTAGGGTGGATTCAGAAGGAAGTGGGATTGAGTGTGGTGAACCAGTGTACGTTCAGATTTGCACTCCATGAGTCGTATATTAATGAGGTTACATGCGATGTAGTTCCGTTGGATGTTTACCAAGTTATTTTGGGCAGTCCTTACTTGTGGGATAGACACGCGGTATATGATCGGCGGACCCAAAAGTATACGTTCACCAAAGATGGCGCGCAATTTATATTTTGTTCGGCATCTCTTCTGCAGGAGACGAGTTTGGTGATGGTGACTCATGTTAAGAGGTTGGTGAATGCGTGTAGGAAGTTCATTTTGTTGTTCATTCGGCCTTATGAAGAGCAGCTGAGTAGGATATGCTTGTCCACTTTGAGCAAGCTTCAGGAGGGAGATCTTGACAGCTTGAAGGCCAAGTATGCAGACTTGTTTTCAGAAATCATAGGACTACCACCACAGCAAGGTGTAGAGCATGAGATTATGTTGACCGGTGAGAGTTCCTTGCCGAACATAAGCCTATACCGCACATCAGTACAGGAGTCTGAAGAGATCAAGAAATAGGTTCAGGAGCTCTTGGAGACGGGAGTGATAGTGCCGAGTTGTTCACCTTATGGGCCGCCAGTGTCATTGGTGCCCAAAAAGGATGGAGGCTGGCGCATGTGCATGGATTATCGGGCGCTCAACAAGATAACAATCAAGAATCGTTACCCACTACCACGGATTGATGATCTTATAGATCAGTTAGAGGGAGCGAGGTTCTTCACGAAGTTGGATCTGAAGTTTGGCTATCATCAGGTAAGGATTCGGGAGGAAGACACTTGGAAGACGGCGTTCAAGACCAAACAGGGCCTGTTCGAGTGGTTGGTGATGCTGTTTGGGTTATGCAATGCTCCGACGAATTTTATGAGGCTCATGAATGATTTGTTGTGACCTTTCATAGAGGATTTTGTGATTGTGTACCTTGATGATATTTTGGTGTACAGCAGGACCTGGGAGGAGCATCTTGTTCATGTGGAGAAAGTATTTAGAGTGTTGCAGGACGGACAGCTGAAGCTCAACGGGAAAAAGTATGAGTTTAGGAAGGACGAGTTGGTGTATCTCGGCTTCATCGTGGGGAAGGGCCAGAGGAGGATAGATCCGGGTAAGGTGGTGGTGATCATGAAGTGGTCGACGCCGAAGAAAGTGACTGAGGTGAGAAGCTTCATGGGGGCTTGCCAGTATTTGCGCAAGTTCATTCGACATTTTTTGACTTATGCGGTACCGTTACATGGCCTCACAAAAGCTAAGGTTCAGTTCGAGTGGGGGAGGACGCATGAGGAGGCTTTTCAGTTGCTAAAGAGGAAGATCTCGGAGGCACCGATGTTAGCTTTGCCGAATTTGCAACGGACTTTCGAGGTGGAGACTGACACGTCTAGTTATGCGATGGGTGCAGTGTTGATTCAAGATGGGAATCCAGTGAAATACCATTCTGCGATGTTTACGGGTGCTATTGCGAACTACCCGACCTATGACAAGGAGTTCTATGCACTTTATCAGGCGATTAAGCATTAGAGGGTGTACTTGTTGGGGAAGGAGGTGGTTATGCACTCGGATCACAAGTCGTTGGAATTCTTAAATGCTCAGACGAAGCTACAGCAGGCACGGCACATGAAGTGGATGTCTTATTTTATGGCTTTCAACATCATTATTAGGTACAAGAAAGGGCGACAAACAAGTTGGCCGATATGTTATCTCGTCCGCCGGTAAGGGCTTTATTGGTGGCAACGCGTATTCAGCCCTTGGTTCCTATGGAGTATGTACAGCTGTACGCATCCAGTAGAGATTTCGGTAGTGTGTTCGAGCAGGCGAAGGCTGGTCAAAGGGGGGAGTATGCACTTGGAGAAGATGGCTTGTTGTATCGTGGAACATCACTATGTATTCCGGAGGATGGTGATAGGTTGTAGTGGATTAGAGAGGCACATACCTCGCGTGTGCAAGGACATTTTGGAATTCAAAAGACACTTCTCAATCTACGACGACATATGTTTTGGCCACGGATTCTTGATGATGTGACTAAGTATGTTGGAGGGTGTAAGTTATGCTGTATTTCGAAGCCTTCTAATAGGAAGAGGGGATTGTACCTACCACTACCGGTTCCTTCTAGGCCGTGGGAGAGCATATCTATAGATTTTCTAGGAGGGTTGCCAACTACCAAGCACGGGCATGACTATTTGTACGTTGTGGTGGACCGGTTCAGTAAGATGGTGTTTTTGATTCCTTGTAAGAAAACCGTGACGGGAGCAGGTGCAGCACAGTTGTTCTTTGAGCATGTATGGAAGCATTTTGGGTTGCCGAGTTTGATAATTTCGGATCGGGATAGCCGCTTTCTCGGACATTTTTGGGATTCTTTGTGGAGTTTGATGGATACTAAATTGAAGAAGAGCACGGACTTTCATCCACAAACAGACGGACAAATGGAGGTAGTCAATAGGGCTATGGTGCATATGTTACGGGGGTATAATTCAAGGCATCCCAAGACTTGGGATGAGAGCTTACCATATTTACAGTTTGATTTTAATCGGGCGATTCATGCATCTTTGGGAAAGTCACTGTTTGAGACTTGTTATGGATTCTTACCGCCGAGTCCATTTGATCTCGTGTTTTCGAGTGAAGTTATGACGGACGGCAAGGAGGAGAATGAAAGACAACGTGCTCAGTGATTTCTGGAGAAGATTGCGCATATTCATGCCACGGTTGAAGCACAATTGAAGAAGTCACAAGCAAAGTACAAGGCAAAGCATGATCAACATCGGGTTCCTTGTAACTTTGGCGTAATTGAAGAAGTCACAAGCAAAGTACAAGGCAAAGCATGATCAACATCGGGTTCCTTGTAACTTTGGCGTAGGCGATATGGTGTGGCTGAAATTGAGTAAGGAGAGGCTAAAGGGTGAAGGGAAGAAGTTAAAACTGATACGTTATGGTCCATTTCGAATTCTCAATCAGATTGGCGACAACGCTTTCAAGCTCGATTTACCACCTTACTTAGGCATGTATTCAGTGATCAATGTCGAGTACTTGAAGTTGTTTGAGCCTCCATTACTGGATGATGAAGGTGATGACAAGGTGATCTTGTCACATGTTGAAGACTTGTGGTTTGATAGAGAGGAGCCGTTGAAGGAAGATTGCATTTTGGAGCAAAAGACAACCACGACAAGACGGGGAATGAAGGAGTCGTTTCTCATTGGACGTCAATGTCAAGTTCCTAGCAAGGCTAAATGGTTCAACAAAGAAGGAGGGGCACACGAGTTTCCTCAGCTAAAGTTCTAACTTGAACGAGACTTCAAGTTCCTAAAGGGGGACCCATGATACGGGTGTATCTTCTCTTTGGAACTTAGCGATCCTCATGGAAGCTTGAGGATAAATGATTCTCATGATAGCATGAGAATAGAGGTGCCAAACAGTACAAGAGAACGCAAGTTGGAGCGAGAAACGAGGCAGAGAATCGAAGAGTCAAAGTATCCAGATTTTAGCCTGTGAGTCGACTCATACATGTACATGAGTCGACTCATCAGGTTAAGTCGACTCCTGCCTGTCATGAGTCGACTCACAAAACTAAGCTCAGTTTGCAGTTCGTCTCTGACCAGTCGACTCATCAGTTATGAGTCGACTTATATGAGGTCATGAGTCGACTCATCTCAGTCATGAGTCGACTCATCACTGGTCTTGAGTTCTGTCCAGTTTCGGATGAGTCGACTCATCTCAGTCATGAGTCGACTGATCGGACTTTTCCATATTCGTTAAGGACTCTATTTACGTGTTTTCCTGTTTGGTTTGGGTTTGGTTATTTACCACTTTGCCATCCTCATTTGTACACATATATAAGGGATTGTTTTAGGGTTTAAAACAATCAGAGTGTTTAATCAAGATAGATTAAAAATTATAATTGAGATTTGGAGAGCCTGTTCTTCAATTCTAGAGTGAGATTGTGAGAGATTGTAAATTACATACTCATAATCTAGAGAAGGTATTTTCCTTCACCCAAAACCTGAGTTATTCTTGTGTTCTTATTGTTTTCTCTTCTACCCACATTTGATAATTCCGCGATCAAAGGTGTTCGCACGGCAACTCGTATCAGCTCATCATCATAACGGGAATCCCAAAATATATGTTTGTTACCTTGAAGATCGCCAGTCTCACTATTTTTTTTATTTGTTGAGGTGTTTTTCCTCCTTTTCTTTGGATTTGGTGATGTTTCTTCCCCTCCTTCTATTAGCACCCATTTGGAACCTGATTCGGGAGTTGAGTCATAACCACTAGTGGGAGAAAGTTGCACCCCACTAATATTAGGACTATGGAATTGTGTAGGAAAAGTAGGAAAACTTAGCATGCTCATGTATGACCCAAAATGAGGGTGCATCGAGAAGTAACTGCCATCATGGAATGACATGTTGGGAAATGCATGAGGTGGTTGCCCAAAGTATGACTGCTGAAAAGGAAAATACCCACTATCGCCTTGATGCAATGACCGAGGGGGTTGAGAGGGTGGAGGCTGAGATGGCGCTACACCCTTACCTTTATGACTATATTTCCCGTTCAATGATTTATTATCAGTCATCACTAATTAAGTCAATAAGAACAAATTGAGTACATGAAAGATATTGCAAAGCAAAATATAAGAACATGAATACATGAATGAAAAGAAAAATCTAAAAAGTGGACAAACCAAATTATTGTCACTACATACATGAGCATAAATAGTACAACAAATATGAGAATTAAGTCTCAGTAGTTACACCATGATTATACTTATCATAGTAGTCCACCCACATCGCCCAAGCAATGTTATCTCTAAGAGTCTTCCACTCATTTCTTGATTCAGTTTGTTCTCTTTGGGTTTGAGTTTGAGTAAAATTAACTAAATTATTGTCATTCTCATTTGTCACCTCACCATCAATATCTTCATCAATTTCGGACTCGCTAAGTAGTTCATCGCTTGGATCAACAGTTGCGATGAAATTATGAAGTATCGTGCATGCCAATACGATATATACTTGTGTAGGAAATGGATAATGCGGCTTAGCACACAAAATCTTAAAATGATTCTTCAATGTGCCAAATGCAGATTCAATCTTAGATCTCAAAGAAGAATGTCTTAAATTGAATAATTCCATTCTATTCTTAGGTGTTTTACCCGAATGTTCTTTTAAATGATATCGAACACCACGGTATGGAGATATGAAACCTAGCATGGTGGGGTACCCAGCATCACACATATAGTATTTGCCTACAATTTTATTAAAACAATTGTTAAAGAAGTCAATTTTGCATATTAAATTTAAAATAGTATAAGTTAAATTTTTATATAATTACCATCATAGACTTTCAATCCATGTGGTTGTGGTCTAGATAATGCATCCTGGAGAATCCTAAAATCATTTGCAGACCCCTCCCAACCTGCTAAGATATATGTGAACAATTTGTCTGGGGTGCAAGCTGCAAGCACATTCTGTGTAACACCTTTGCGGCCTCGAAATCGTGCAACAAGATTAATCGGAAGCATTGCATCAACATGAGTCCCATTTATCATACCAATGCAATCCTATAATACGTGTATCACATTACTAAGTTATCATTTATTTTCATTGCTTATACATGTAACTATGGTTAAAATGTAGATGTACCATGAAATAAGAATAGTATAGCTGGTTGTTAACGATCTCTTGGGGAGTATCATTGATGGCTTGTCTCATGTAGCGTCCATGCAAACAAATAATTGCTTGTAAAACCTTGTTGAAATATCTACCGACTGTCTCCCCCGATCTTATGAAATGAGATCTCACAATGCGATTTTTAGATTTATGACCCAAAATATTCAGTGTCATGATAAGTTGTTCTCCCACTGTTATATTCCTTGAGTCTTTTAGAAGCTTATTGTTCCTCATTATACTTGCTAGTTTAACAAAAGCACCACTCCACATTCTAATATAATTCACACAACTATCACTAAAACCATTATAAGTATGCTCTATATGTTCAATTCGAGACCTCTCTTGTCTTTTTTTTCCTCACTTGGACCACTACGTATTGATTTACGTCTAGCTTGCATTCTCCTTATGAATGTAATTATTATAACAAGAACGGATAGTGCAACACCTTGAACCACATTAACAACACTTTGTTCATCGGTACAATCCCCATCACCATCCATCTACGATGCAAAAATCAAATTGAAATAATTAATATACCTACCAAGCATTCATATGCAATGTCAATAATCAAAACTTAAACTGAAGGAACAACCAGCAACAACCCTGGACACAACAACAACCAACGACACAACAACACAACTCTGGACACAACAACAACCAGACACAACAAACCTGGACACAACCAACACAACCAGCAACTGAAGGAACAACCAGCAACAAAACTGGAGACAACCAACAGCAACTGAAGGAACAAAACCAGACAACAACACAAACCTGGACACAACCAACAGCAATTGAAGGAACAACCAGCAGCAACAACCCTGGACAAAATTTTTAAAAGGGAAAGAGGAGGTGACCCTAGCCCTCAACCGTGTTTCCCCCCATTTACCCGAGATCTGACAATAGTACAGATCGGGGGCGATTTCCTCTCGTTTTCGAAGGAAATGGGGCGAAGAAAAAAGTTCAATGTGGAGGGGATTTCCACGGCCGGAGGGACGAGGGGGAGAAGCGAACCAAAGCTAAGAAATGAAAACCCTAGAATGAGTTTTGTCGATGTGAAGCAGGTGTCAAGAAGAGAAAAACATTTCCAAGGCTCAAAACATCGAACCAAACGGGCCCTCAGCTAGTTTCCTTAACTTCCCTGAGAAATCCAAACACTCCCTTAAAGAAGAAGGAAAAAAAGGACAAATTTTCAAAACCAACCTATTTGATGTTTTAATTGCAAAAAAAGACCCGTTTCAGATTTATTTAGAGAAATCAACCTGGTTTCAGCACTGTCGCTGAAACCAGGTCGATTTTTGAAAAAAAAACTTTATGAAACTTCACGGGAGTTCAACTCCCGTGAAGTTTAGTACGTTTTTAAACTTCACGGGAGTTGAACTCCCGTGAAATTTATTATCCTCATTAAACTCCACGGGAGTTCAACTCCCGTGGAGTTTGTTCTATTGTTAAAACTCCACGGGAGTTGAACTCCCGTGGAGTTACAGGCCAAATTTCCCAGAGAATCGCTCTCTGGGAAATTTGCACTGCAACTTCACGGGAGTTCAACTCCCGTGAAGTTGCAGGTTTTACAAAAAACATGCACATCATGCATACATCTATCTATTTAACTCATATATACAACTATTTACCTGTTGACAATAATTACTGCAATATATATATTATTTAAACAAGCACGAATCAAACAATACGCAAAAAGATCACATATCGAGCTATAATGATCCATAAAAGTATAGTATTTGAAAATTCATACAATTTATAAATTTTAACAAAATAAGTTCAAATACAACCCAATATAGCTCCTCTCCTTCCTCTCCCTCTCTTCCCCCTCCCCCTCGCTCTTCCCCGCCCCCCGCGCTGATGAATCATCGTCACATGGCCGTCGGCAATGAGTGTATGCCTACCCAAATGATCGAGACCAGTCCTCACGGCCTACGAACTCGTCGACGTGAGTCTTATGAAATACATGTGCTATGGTCTTCTTGATCCTGCTGAGGAGCTCTAACGCCACTTGATCCTGAATCTCAGGCACAGTCACATCAATATCAGCCCCAATGCTATCAAAAGAACGGACCTGTGAGGTAAATAATTTATTAAGTACCAACTCAAGAAAAAAAATATTATAATTTAGCTTAGAAACTTACATAATCTCTCTCGTTCATCCCACTAGGGATGTAACTGTCTGTCGGTGGCCGTGGCATGTGTCCAGCTAAGAGCTGTGGGTCACGTGTGATCCATCTACGTGTGATATCCCAATACCAACCCATATATGCGGTGTAGTCAACAGCCGTGGGCCTCGTATCCTGGATGAAATCCCACCTGTGAGCCCACCTGTCTATGTAGGCCGTACGAACTACGGCCCAGTCGTTATGGTGCGAAGTAGGTCGTCGCCGACGAGAGATCTGCTCAACAGGATCTGGTACATGCTGAGAGAGCGTAAACTGTCGTAGCACACGGTCAGGGACATGCATCTCCACGATCTCCCAACAAATCAATGGAACTCTCGCTCTCCACAAGTCGGGACTATCTCGGCAGATAGGTGCAAGAGAATGTATATCGAGCTCCGGCGGTGTATAGGGTCTCCACTTGAACTGAAATAAAATAAAAAATTTATCAGTATCAACAACAAAACTATAATATTCATAACGACTTGAGATTTATATTTACCTGTTCGTGTTGGAGACCATTAAGCTCATTTCGGTAAAACTCACGATGGTGCGTCGCTGATCGGTACTTAGCGTACCGCACGTTATACCTATATGCAGAATAGAGAATATATAAGTATAAATTCAGTGCGAATAAAATTTGTGTGTACAATTATACCTTTACGCCAAAGGAAACTGCCCCTGTAGGTCACGGTGCACAAGTAAAGTAGGGCGTTCAATATGAATGCGCTTCCATGACCAAATCTGTATCAATGTGCATCATCCCTTGAATTCTTTATTCTGCATCAGGGATACTCTACTCAATTCTCGATACAAATATGCCAACACCGCACTGCCCCACGATAGTGCGCCGCATACACCAAAATCCTCCAGCAGTGGCAGCCATCGTGCATGTACGAGAGTCTTGCTCGCATCAGGAAATAGTACGCACCCTATCATGTGCAATATGTATGCACGAGCATGAAACTGGAGCGTCTCATCATCGGCATCCTGTGGTATATCGCCCTGAAATGTCTGACGAAGCCACGATAGCTTCATCGCACCACTCCTCAAGTCGGGAACCTGTCCAAGAAGCCGGGCACATACCTCGGGCCAACTATGATCATCGGTGCCCGTAACTGGCGGCCCATCGATCCGGAGCCCAAGAATGACGGCCACGTCCTGTAAAGTGATGGTGCACTCCCCTATATGCATGTGAAAGGTGTTGGTCTCTGGCCTCCACCTCTCAATCAAAGCAGTGATAAGCGGCCAATCAAGCCTGATATATCGAACCGTCGAGCACTCCCGAAAACCAGCCTGAGAGATCAGCGCTAGAACTCTCTCATCCTCAATGACCCAAGATGAATGGCTCTGGGAATGCTCGATCATGGTGATATCAGGTACGGGCTGCACGTTAAAAAAGAATTGATTAAGTATAATGCAAAAAATTAAAATTAGTGCCAATGCTAACTAGCATATACAAAATATGTTTTACCTGTCCTGAGCCAATATAATCTGAAACGTGGCTCATCTGGAAGGTCAAAACGTCTAGGCGTCTCGGTCCCGGATCCATAATGAATATAACTGAGAATTATATTAGAAGACAATGCTCAATGTGTTAGATCTTTTTTGTTAAAATACTCATCTAGTTATATAAAACAACAAACGGGAGATAAACTTAATCCTCTCTCGTATTTGATCATAAACTAATTTTTCTGTTGCACAGCCGGCTTGCCAAAGAAGATCTTGAACCTGACCGCTTCCAAATTTCTTCTTGAAGTTGTCCCTAATATGTCGCAAGCAATAACGATGTACATGTGGCTCTGGGAAATGACGTTGGAGTGCTCTTGGAATTCCTTTCATCCTATCAGATATGAATGTAATCGGCCGCGCACCCACACTAGGGATATGATATCTAATGCATGCAAAAAACCACGCCCAATTCTCTGTGTTTTCAATATCAACCACTGCAAACGCCAAAGGAAACAAACCGCCATCCGCATCAACTCCGGTGGCAACAAGCAAAACTCCTTTGTACTTGCCGTATAAGTGGGTGCCATCAATGCTAAGAAGTCCTCGCCCTGTGTATCATGACCGCTATTAGTGCCAATAGGAACACTTTCCATCACGGAGTTATCGATCCATTCTTCTCCTTGAAGTTCATCGGGCGGCGGATCCTCTAAGATAACATACTCATTATTAGCATAACACCCGTCAATGTGGTGGTTGTCCCCTTCATCACGATCTATCAAAGTCATGTTATCAATTTGTAAGCCCTCCTCTTCATCATCATTCTCAGATTCAACACTTGCATTATCTTCTTGAACTCCCGTGTTAGTATCGACCGCATTCGAAGTGCCCACAAGCGAAGGACCGCTCATATATTGTGATTGTGTCCAACCGCTCATATGTTGTGATTGTGTCCAACCTTCATCTTGTTGAGGAGATAAAAAGCCAACGGAATCAACATCAGGGTCCTCCAACATGCGGGAATACATTGTGTCCAACCGCTCATATGTTGTGATTGTGTCCAACCTTCATCTTGTTGAGGAGATAAAAAGCCAACGGAATCAACATCAGGGTCCTCCAACATGCGGGAATACATTCCATCATAATTCAACGATTTGCCCAAATTCCTTTGATGTTTTTCAATGAACAATTCAATCGAACGCTTCTCGTCATGTAAGACTCCAATTAGACTCATATCGTAGTCACTTGATATTTGAATGCCGCTTGTCCTGTTCTCCACGACAGGATAATTGCAAATAACATTAAGGTGATACTCACGTGAGTTGGTTAATGTAAGTTTGTGCAATTCATTAACCAACTCATCGAAAGTACACGATTTTGTTATAAACAATGGTCTCGTCGTACCTCCTTCATAAACGGGCATATTATTTTCGAGGTATTTAATCTTCCCATCATACGAACACAAAATTACGATTCGATCGTTCATCATTACCTCTGAAGAGTAAAACAATCAAGATCAATATTACACGAAAAGACTCTAAAAATTTTTTGTTACTTAAAATTAAATCCTATATCAATTTTAGGGAACCATAATTTTACCCAAATTCATATACCGATGTCATACATATGTAGTAACACTATTTTTTACATTATTGATAATTTACCCTCTAACTCAACAAAATAATTTAAGTTTTCTTCACATAATTCATAAAATTCACAATTAAATTCTCAAATCTAATTGATGTCATATAGCACTAATTTTTAGATTTTTTAATTGATGTCATATAGCACTAATTTCATAACTTATTCATAATGAAATTCACAAATCGACAAAATTATTGATAACACAATTTTTTTAAAATAAATTAGATGTCATACATATGTAGTAACACTATTTTTTACATTATTGAAAATTTACCCTCTAAATCGACAAAATTATTTAAGTTTTCTTCACATAAATCATAAAAATTTCACAATTAAATTCTAAAATATAATTTTTTAGATGTAATCACCATGAAATAGCGAGAAAATACAAGAAATTAAGAGAAAATCTAATTTTGGGAGGAATTTACCCTCAAATTGTCGAAATCCGGCGAACTTGACTGTTCCGGCGGTCGGAATCAAGGGCAGCCAAACACGCTCGCCGAAAGGAGTGCTTGCGCGTCGGCATCAAATGGCCGCCGGTCGGATTTGCGGGTGGCGTGGGGTCCAGAAACGCATCGTGGACCGGCGCGTGAGAGAGGTTAGGGTTTCGGCGAGCGGTTGCGGCGTGAGGAGAGAACTGAGGGCGGGGGGGGTCTGTCGCTTCGCTTTATATAGCCCGCAGCCTTCACGGACGTTAACTCCCGTGGAGTTACAGGCCAAATTTCCCAGAGAATCGCTCTCTGGGAAATTTACACTGCAACTTCACGGGAGTTCAACTCCCGTGAAGTTGCAGGCCAAATTTCCCAGCGAGCTACTCGCTGCGGATTTTACCCTGCAGCTCTACGGGAGTTGAATTCCCATGGAGTTTAATGAGTGTAATAAATTTCACGGGAGTTCAACTCCCGTGAAGTTTAAAAACATACTAAACTTCACGGGAGTTGAACTCCCGTGAAGTTTCGGAAGGTTTTTTAGAAAAACCGACCTGGTTTCAGCGACAGTGCTGAAACCAGGTCGGTTTCTCTAAATAAATCTGAAACGGGTCGTTTTTTGCAAATAAAACATCAAATGGGTTGGTTTTGAAAATTTGTCCTGTTTTCATATCGTCGGTGAGATTCCTCTCACCACTCTCTTTGTCTCTCTTCCCCTCATATCATCGTCATCATCATCGTTAGCCATGATCCCAGCTTCGCCGTCCTCTTCAACGCTGTCTCCACTAGCTCCGCCGTTCACAGTCGATCGCCTCAACATCAGCAGCCACCGCCCCCAGCCCTATGCTTACCCTCCTCCGTCGCCATCGGTTCCTGAATTCAACGTTAACGAATTTTCGCCGGAAAAATCCGCAGGAGAGAGCGCATCTTGGATGGATCCTTCTCTCTCCTTCAACGTTTCGCCATTCTCTGCAGGTATTCTAGCTCGATGCCGATGTTTTTGGTCGGGAATTGGGTGTTTTTGTGTTCACTGTTGCATCTGATGAATTTAGGCTTCAGAATCTTTGAGATCCGTTGGAATTTGTGATTTTTTTACTATAAACCTTTGGTGCGCACTAAATTTGTGTTTGGTGGTAGAAATATCATTAATTGCTTCATTTCTGTATCGTTGTAGTAGAGGAGAGTGATTGGAAATGGGTTGATATTAATGTGAAATTTTCGGTACAAGTCTAAATGATGGATTTGTCAATAGAACCCCTAAAGGAGAGGCGATCATATTCCGATATCATCATTTACGGTTAGATTAAAGGAGCTTGGTTTGATTTGGGGCTGGGGTTTGCTATTATACTTCAGTTTGTAAAACAATCTACTTGAGTTTGCCACATCAAATAACAGGATATGCTGTTTGGATAAGCCTAAGATCCTGTAGTCTCCTTCAGACGCCAAAACAGTGGACCGTGAAATGCTTTAGCAATTACCCTTAATCAACACTATCTTCTTGCTTTCTTCTATCAAAGGGCTGCTTTACCCCTTAATCACCTTAGAGTCTGAGTCTGCATGTTCAAAGAGATTTAACCATTGTTTTAGTTAAGAGTATCAAGCATATTAGGTTTCTCAGGGGAAAAAAAATCTAAGATAATTGGGAAGTGCATGTAATTGTAGCTGACATATACTCCAAAGTTGAATAGGACATCAACAAGGTAGGTGATCATTTCAGATGTATTGCAGAATGCAAACAACGAGACGGTTGATGGCAAGCACAAGACGATATGCAACAACAAACAGAAGAAGATGTTAAGCAAAGAGGAGGAATGGTGTAATTTAAGATTAGCGGATCCTATTTAAAAATATGTCAAATGTCATAGTCAGGTTTTATTTGTAAATTTTTTATTGGATAAAGTAGTTAGTTGAGATTTTATAGGGGATAAGATCGAGTTGTTACCATCGTAGTAGTTATTATTCATGTTGAAAGTAACCAGATGAGGTTCATGTGAAAAGTAACCAGATGAGGTGATGAAGCTGTTTCGCTTTCTAATTTTCAAGACTTATCTTGAAATGTTTTGTTACGTATGTTTATCCTAACTGTTTCATATTGTAAAATATATTTAAAGGCTAAGGGGGTATTTGAAAATCTGAAAGTGGATCTTAATTGAAAGTCTGCATATGTGATAGTGCATCCACCCAGTTCTGGTTGCAAAAAGAAATTATTCTAGAAAGTAGAAAAGTAAAGTTGATATGATCAAATTATTTTATTTATTTAAATCAAGTTCACTTCAATAATATATTAATAATTAAATATATTAATTAGCAACGGTCCCATTTCCCCTCATTCAGGCGACTTCGACACTTTTATAGGGAAAATGAATCAAGGGTTACATCTATTATGCACTTTTCTTTACATTCCAATTACATTTTCAAATACCAATGAAACAAAAACCTGAAGTAGCTAGAAGTGAGTTCACTTCCACACTTTCAGCTTCACTTTCATGCAAACAAATACCCCGTAAATGGCAGCAAATAAAGTAGAGTATGAGAATATCCAGCTTGGTTTTCATGCAAACAAACACCTTCTAAAGAATATGAGACTGAGTTGAGGTAGTATGTATAGTCAACACTTTATTATTTTTGTTTACTGGAGGAGGGGTGAGGTTGAGGTAGAGACTTGGCATCTACTGGAGTAATTTGGATGCCTGTTGGGATCTAATAATGGATGTCGCTTCTTACTTGGGATTTATTGATTGAGAGGAATACTTCCTATTGGGAAATAATTTTAGATCATCTAATTTGCTGTTTCACTTTGTTAAACCTGATCCTTATAGTTGAGCGAATGTTAGCTGTGGTAGGAATGACTTGAATGTGAATCCTTCCAATGGGTATTTAGTGACAGAGCATATATTTTGAAGACCCAGCTTGTTGAAGTGATCTACATTAATTGGAGCGATCAAATACCTGAAGTTTAGATAGTCTTGAGCTTTCTTCTCCATCAATTGAGTATCCACAAAAAGGATGTCGTTAAGTAGCAGGTTGGTTAGGCATTCAGTTTGAAGCATACAATTTGAAAGCTCAAATCTTGGATGATGATGTGAACACTTATTTTATTAGAGTATCTTCATGGGTTTGAATATTCCAGACGATAGAACTAAACAACTTGCACATTTCTGACAGTGTGGTTACTTCTTAAACTAGACACGAGTTTTATACCAGGACATGGACACACCAATTATCAAATATAGACAGAAGAATGCTACTATTAACAGTATGTCTATTTCTTAGAAATATGCGTACATTTGACTCATATAAATACATGTATTGAGTTCTTATTCATATAAGAACCTAATTATTAAACTGATCTCTCCAATAATTAATTTGTGTAGAAAGAGGGCTTCCATATTTCATATGTTAAATTGTTAAGGTGATTAGCAATTTACATTTTTGAGTATAGGATATCAAGGGAAATTGTGGTTGACATAACTCCTTTTGGTTGGGAAAGTGCCCTACAGCGGGTAACATGCTTTGTTAATCTTGTTATTTTCATGTAAGGAATTAAGCAATGGCACCAAGAACAGCCTTTGAGTAGTAGACTAAGCCTACATTGAAACTGAGGAATTTTTTGTAAGCAGGGAATCTTCTCTTAATTGAATGGTTCCAGAATACTCATGTCCTCTGAAAGTTAATTCATCAAATTTTCCTTTTTGTTATTTGCAGGAGGCGCTTCTGAAAGTTTTATGACATATGGTGATGCTTATGGCGCTTGGCATGGAAAGCATGTTGATTCCTCGGAAAGACCAGTTCACATTGGAGCAGATTCCTCAGTTCGGCAAGATGAGCGCCCAGCAATTTACCAGGATAAGGCTACGGACTCATGCAACAATGGATCGGCCTCTTTTCAGTTTTCCAAACCCAATGTTTTCGTGGATGAATGTGATGCCTCAAATTCAAACTCTTATGATAGATATATAACGCAGCTTGTTTCATGCTCTACAGCTCCCATAATTTATTATCCACCAAAAACATGTTCGTCGTCTGCCAAAGATCTTACTCCAGCTAATGAGACTAATGCTTTGATGTATTTTGTGCCAAGAAATTGGTATTCTACTACTCAGCATGGCAATCTGTTGTATAATGTTGATGACAGTTATGTAGACCATATGCTTGGCAACAAGAAGGTGCCTGGCATTGATCAATATTCTGATGGTAAAGAAAGTGATGCAAACAGCATTGTAGTAGATAGCAACATGAAAGGAAACAATAGACTGACAAATTTCTCAATAGGTACATCATGCTCTACTTTAGGAAAAGAAGTAACAACTGCAAATCCCAAGGTTTATTCACCCAAGATGACACATGGATTCGAAACTAAGCAATTAAATTTTACAGAGTCAATTGTCTCTTCATCCAGGCCTAATAGCTCCTTGAGGATTTCTTCAGAGGCACTTGATCAACCTCATCTTTCTGTGGATTCACCATGTTGGAAAGGAGCTGCCGCGTCTCAGTATCTGTTTGGTGTTGGCGATGGAATGATAGACTCTCATCTTAAAGTGAATGAATTAAAAGGTTCTGATGATTTGAACCAAGCACAAAAGTGCATTCCAGTCAGTGGTCAATGCTTGAGAACCTCAAATTATGAGGAAAAAGATGGTCTCTTTTGCTATGGCGACATGAAGGGTTCTTTACCTGTTATTGGGAATTTCTCTCCGCATATTAGTGTGTGTGCAACAGATGAGATATTATATGACTTCAATGCAAAAGGATCAGAATGTGCACAAATTGGAGAGGAATGGAGATGTGTTCCTAGCGCTATTAAGGAGAAAAGTGATGGAGTAAAATATTCAGAAGAGGATTCTGAACGAGTGAATGGGAATGTGAAGGAGTTAGGTCAAGTAAGGACAGTCATTTTTTCAGCTGATCGACCTTCATTAGAGGGTGAAGGTGCTGCTGCTGCTGAGACAGGTCTTACTAATGGTGCTCAAGATAAGTTGCCCGATGTAAATCTTGATTCTCAGAAACATATCCAGAAATGTTCAACCATAGGAAATGATGTGAAACTCCTCCTTCAGTCAATGCATAGTTTATCTGAAGTGCTTTTGTCCTCGTACAGTGGTGTTATTGAATGGAAGGGAGGTGATCATAAGCTTGTGCAGCTAATAATTGACAATCTTGAAACTTTCGCCAGCAGGAACACAAAGGTACATTATCTAAAAGTTTAACCTGACATGATGCTACTTTATATGCGTATTGATTTTCGACATTGGTTTGCTTCTTCTAGTTATCTTATAACTTGCTTGTTCATCTTCAAGGAAAGCTATGAGTCCTAGATATAAGTTGTCAGAATCTTTCATGAAGATTATAACAATAATTATTGTTATTGTGAAACCCTAGAGAGATTATTAGCTCTCTCTTGTATGTTATTAATAGTGTGTTGGGAAACAAAGGAGTTTGTTGCCAACCAATGTGGGACCAAACAATAAGGAATAAATAACTCCTTCAACACTCCGCCTCAAGCTGAGCATACATACATACATGCCCAACTTGTTACAAATAAAATTCACTCGTGTTCTTCCAAGAGCTTTTGTGAGAATGTCTACAAGTTGATGTTCTGATGGTATGTGCTTGAATGACTCCCTTCTACATCATCTCACGAATCAAGTGACAATTAATTTTTATGTATTTTGTCTTCTCATGAACACTAGATTCTCAGCTATGTGAATGATGACCTTGTTATCTTCATACAAGCTCATAGGACACTCCGGAGGATAACCAATCTCTGTTAATATACCTCTAACCCAGATTAGCTTGTAAGTCAAATTCATCATGACTCGATACTCAGACTCAACTGTAGATCAAGAGACTACACTCTGTTTCTTACTCTTTCATGATATTAGATTTCCTCTAATGAACACACAATACCCAACAGTTGATCGTCTGTCCTCAGGAGATCCTGTCCAATCTGCATCTGAGAGTCTTGCAACTCTCGTGTGACCAATATCTAAATAGAGTACTCCATTTCATGGCATTTTCTTGAGATACCTAAGAATCCTCTTCACAGTTTCCAATGAGGTTTACTAAGTGCCAAGAGAGACTAACTAAACTAACAGAAAATGCAATATCTAGCATCGTGACTGTTATGTAGTTCAATTTTCCTACAAGAAAGGATTTAAATGTCGGATGTCGTGTTCATATCTGATGGCTAAAATTCATGTCGGATAGCGAAAATCGGGGATATGTCGGGGGACATGAAAAAAATATCGGATTGTCATATCGAATTGTGACATATGTGTAATATAAATATCATAAATAAAATTTAAATAGACTTAAAAAGTTCTATTGTCTAAACATATAAAAGAGTAAATAACTTATGATGCTTAGTGTTGATGTTGAAGGAAAGAGATGAGAAATCTGATATTAGTAGTTAAGAAGAGAGAAGATCGCCCGATATTGATGTCGAAGGAATAACTCGGAGAAGAGACCGATGAGATGTCGAAGGAGAGAGAAGATGAGCGACGAATATTACTTTGGTCTTTTTTTTATTTTCCTTAACTTATCGATTTTTATCTTTGGAAGTAATATTAAGACAATCAAGAATTTAAACTCAAACCTGATTAGACAAACATAACAAAAAAAATAAAAAAAATAAGCTAATTTTTCAGACTGAAAAATCGGTCGATATAACCGACATATCACCCGACATATCCGCCCGACATATCCCCCGATATATCCGATATAAACCCTAAAAACGCAATACGTATTGAAAAGCTCCATATCATGTCTGTTGACCCCTAAATCCGACATGTCTGATATGTCGACCGATATTTAAAACATTACCTACAAGACGTCTGTATTGTTGTATCCTCCGGTAACTCCCCCTGAATTGGTAATAGTTTGACATTGTCATCCATAGGTGAGTCAATGTCCTTGCTTTTTGACATCCTAATATTTAGCAACATATCAAGTACATATTTTCTCCGTGATAATAGAATTTCCTTCTTCGATCTAGCCATTTCGATGCCCAAAAAATATTTCAAGGATCTAAGGTCCTTGGCTTAAAATCATTGTTGTATATACTTCTTCAAATGACTAATGCCCCTGTGCATCGCCGCCTGTGATTACAATGTCATCAACATATACAACTAAGAGGATCCTCTTTCTACCATGAAATCTCCAGAAAACCGAGTAATCTTTCTGAGCTCGATGAAGACCAAAGGTTTGGACAACTGTAGCAAAACGTCCGAACCAAGCTCTCAAAGATTACTTAAAGCTATAGAGGGATTTTTTTCAACCTGCAAACCTTACCACACTCCCCCCCCCCAACGTCCGAACCAAGCTCTCAAAGATTACTTAAAGCTATAGAGGGATTTTTTTCAACCTGCAAACCTTACCACCCCCCCCCCCCCCGAGTAACTAAACCTAGTGGTTGCTCCATATAAACCTTCTCATCAAGAATATCATTAATTAATGCATTCTTAAAGTCCAACTAACATAGTGGCCAATGATAGCTAGTAGCAAGCGAAATAAGAATAAAGATAGATGTCGTCTTAGCTACAAGAGAAGGTATCGATATAATTAAGGCTATAGATCTGAGAATATCTCTTCACAACTATTCGAGCTATGAGGCGAGCTAGAGAGTCATCTGGGTTTACTTTGATAGTATAAACCCATTTGCAGCCAACCGCTTTTTTCGTTGGCGGTAGTGAATCAAGATCCCAAGTCTCATTTTGGTCTAAGACTGTCATCTCTTCTTACATTACCGCCATCCAATCTGAGTTAGATAGAGCTTCTGACAAATTCTTGGGAACTGGTGAGAATTCAAAGAAGATATGAAAGAATAATATGATGAAGATAATGAAGAGTAAACATAGTGTGTAAGAGAATATCGAGAACAAGATCTCATACTTTTTTAGTGGGCAATGAAAAGATCATCAATATGCTGAGCATTTGGCTGTATGGTCACATTTTGGCATGCTAGTATATTAGGCTCTTGGGTGGATTTGGATAATAGCTCAGGTTGCGATGTAGTACATCTTGTATAAATATGAACTGGTTCCACAAACTTGAATGGTAGATTGGTTTGTATAGCAGTCTTCGGAGGAACATTGGCAATAGTTTACTGAATAATAAAATAGTTATAAGCATCGAGGGTCTAAGGATTTATTAGTGTTATAAATAGCGTCGCTAATAGCGTTAGCTGCCATTTCGGTAATGATATCGCCCAATAGCGGTGACATATTACGGAATATGCGCTTTTCACTCGCAAATACAGCCAATAGCGTGTCATAGCGGTGAATAGCGAGCAATTGTGGGTAAAATCCGCTTTTTAACCGCTATTAAAAGTCGTTTTATGTTTTTTAATTAAACTTGACAGACACCAGCAACACCCGATGTTCATGATTTTTCTCTCTTGAGTCTCCCCTTCGCGATCCAACTTTAAAAAACCCTAGCCCTTAAAAAGGTTGCTACCTCCCACCGCATCCCATCACTTCTTGCGAGTTTCGGCATCTCCCTGTTGCCTCCCACAGCCTTAGCAGTTGGTACCTCCCTTAGCACATCCTCTCACCGCCACAACACCTCTCACCTCCTCTCGTTGTAATCTCCTATTGTCATCCTCTCAACGCTCACCTCATCTTCTTGAAGACGATGACTCTTCGACTCCTCCGGTCCTCTTTAATATTATGTGGTAGTTACATGTCTATTTCACGCTTAGGATCTCTTTAATTATCAAATATGCATTTTTAGATTTTCTAAAATTTTCTTTTATTTTTTTTAAATATTTGTACATATTTAAATTAGACCATTTTTTGACTTTGTGCTTTGTGTCGCTATTTTGTCGCAATAGTCTTAATTAACCTTAGTTGTGCCTCACTACAAGTGATAACTTGGGATTTATCAAAGACAATATGTCCTGGTTTGTTCTTAGAGAATGTAACATCGGCTGAAACAATATACTGATTCAAGGAGGGGCAATAACATCTGCACCATTTGAGTCATAGAATATCTAAGAAGAATACCCGTAAGAGATTGCGAATCTAATTTCGTCCATTGAGGTCTATGATTGTGAATAAACTATAGAGACCCAAAGATCTTAGTAGCTAAATAGGAAACATCTTCAGCTAGATATAAAACAGAGATTTTAGTTTTGTTCTGTAAGACATAAGGGCAATCTATTGATCAGATAGTAGTCTGTCAAAATAGCATCCCTTCAAAAATATTTTAGGACTTGACGCTTAAATAACAAGGCCCTAGCAATTTCTAGCAAGTATCTGTTCTTGCGCTCAAGCAATGTTTTAAATATCGGTTATCGGGAATTTATCGGATGATCTAAATTCTTATCGGATAGCAGAAATCAGGGATATATCGGGGATAAGTAGTATTTATTAGAGTGATATACTGGATGATGTATATATATAATATAATAACTAAAAGAATATAATCTAATAATACTTAATGAAATATAAACATACCAAAATGTAAATAATCATATTTAGAATTACTGAGATTCTTCACAAGAATCACATCAAGTCTCACAAGTAGATGATATCTGTTCAAAGAACAATAAAAATCAACTTAAAAAAACAAAAAACAGTTAGGATCTGTGATCCTCTAAATTCTCACAAGTAGATAATATTTGTTCAAAGAACAACAAAAATCAACTTTAAAAAAACAGAAAACAGTCGCCTGAGACGAAGGCGAGAGAGAAGAAATGAACCTCAATCTAGCAGTTCGAAGGCGATAAGAGATGATACCTGTTTGACAGTTCGAGTCAAGGTTGCTGATAGCGGATCGCGTCGCGGCGAGGTACCGCTAAGGCTATATCGGGCTATTGCAGCGAAATCACGGCAAATAGCGCACAGTCAAATAGCGGTTAAATTTAAATATAATTAAATATCCTAAATAATAAGAAAATTCATAAAAAATCTAAAAATTCAATTAGTTGTAAATTTCTTGTATATCCTAAATAATAAGAAAATTCATAAAAAATCTAAAAATTCAATTAGTTGTAAATTTCTTGTATTATCAGTAAATAACAATTAATTCATAAAAAATCTAAAAATTCAATTAGTTGTAAATTTCTTGTATTATCAGTAAATAACAATTAGTAGGTTTGTTGTATGAATGAAACTATAAAAAAATTCAAGAAATACAGCATCATAATATGTGTGATAGCGAGTTTAGCCGCTTTTAACCCGCTAAAATCTGTTTTTACGCGCTATTCGAATGAATAGCGGATTTTCCCGCTTAAGCCAGCCGCGAAACCCCTACGCGTAGCGCTGAAGGACCGCGACCGCTATTCGCGCTACTATAGCCCCGTTATTGGCCGCTATTTACAAAACTGGTTCGAGTAAATCCCGCTGGAGTTCGAAGACGAGGCGAGCGAGGTTCACGGAGATTCACGAAGACGAGGCGATCGCACGAGGTTTACGAAGTCGAGGCGAGCGACGATGTTCACGGAGGGCAGATGAGCGACGAACTTTAGGGTTTGAAGGTTAGAGTTTGAAGTTCACGAAGGCTTAGCGACGAAGAGGCACGGAGAACAACAGCCAGAGACGAAGTTTAGGGTTTGAAGGTCTGGATTCACGAAGGTTAGGGTTTAAGGTTTTATTTTATTGTGAAAACAGGTTGGGTCGGGTTTAATATCTCAACAATCTAACTCAAATGACCAAGCTGATAAACCCGATAATTTTAGCCTCTGTTATCAGCTAATAATTGCCTTTATCGGTGATATATCGCCGATAAACTCTCCAAAACGATAATTGTTTACAAAACCAACTTATCCTAGTGGAAATCTCCCAAATCTGATAAATCGACGATAATATCGGATTATCGGTCGATATTTAAAACAGTGCGCTCAAGTACCCTATTTTGTTGGGGTGTGTAAGTACAAGACAATTAATGTGAAATTTTATTTTCTTCCAAATATTTTATAAAAGAGCTATCAAAATAGTCCTTAGCGTTATCTGTTTTTAAAGTTTTAATAATATTATGAAATTGATTTTTAATCTTAGCACATCAAACTTTAAAACATAGAATACTTCAGAACGAATTTTCAACAAGTAAATCCACTTAGAAAAGTCATCCGCAAAACTTACAAAATATTAGAAATCGAGTTTGGATGGAATAGAACAAGGACCGCATATGTATGAATGAACTAATTCAAATTGATTACTACCCCTCTTATTGACGCAACACGAGTAAGACACCCGTTAGTGTTTTATGAGTTGACATAACTCACAATCTAAGAACTTGACATGACTCAAATATAAGATCAAAGTTTAAGAATCGAAAGAGGGGGATGACCAAACCGACAATGTGCATCAAAGGTTGATGTGGAGCTGATAGAGTCCAGCTCATACAAGTCGTTCCGCTCATGTCCAGTGCTAATCGTCTTCCTCATCCCAAATGCCTAAAACATACAGTGTGTAGGAAACAATATTAACGTGCAATTTAATGCTTTAGTAATCTTACTGACGGATAAAAGATTAAATGGAAAACGAGGAAGATATAGCACATATAACAATGAAATAGTATTAATGTTGGTAGATCCAACATTTTTCACAGGTGTAGTGGATCCATCAACCATACTATTGAAGAAAAAGAGGTGGTAGATGTGCAGGAGAATAATATACCTCTATTCTCAGTCATATGATTACTTGTTTCTAAATCTATAACCTAAGTACGGGATGATGACAATGTAAGGCAGGTAGTGGATTTACCTAACTGGGCAAGTGTAGGTGTAGCAGGAGAGGTTTATGTCTTCTTAAATTGCTGGAATATCTGGAGCTGAAATTGCTCAAGCTGACGACGGATGTCATCAGTTATGGAACTCTCATGTGTAGCCACATGTGCACTCCAATGTTGTTTTCCATGTAGCTGAAGATAATGAAATTTTATGTGACCCGACTCCTTACAATAATGACAATGGATAGAGGAACTAGATAAACCCTTCCCTACAACTCTTCGTGAACTATCACCTCATCCCCTACATGCTCCAGTGTCCTTTACGTTCACCAAAGCGGCCTCCACCACGACCACCGCCTCGACAGGTCGACTGTCTACTTAGGTGAGAGCAGACCTACCGACAGACTTTGCTACGATTCTTATTAGCACTGCCTGCACTACTAATCTCAAGAAGTGATATGTCTGCTAAAGGGCGTATAACAAAGCTTCTAATAACATGTGGTCGTGCTAAATTATAAGTATGTGGATGAGAATCAAGAAAGGTGAATACTATATGTTGATCCCATCGATCCTGCATCTTTTGAACATCCCCCGTAATGGGGAAAATCTTTCTCATCTCCTCTGTGAGGCGATTGAAGTTGCAACAATGTTTAAAAGTCTGACTCTGCTTGTCCATCTTGCGCCAAAATAATTTCTGAATGACATCATATGCCCGATTAACATGCCCACGACCTGGGTACAATTGCTTCATAAACTTCCACACTTGTTTCACTGTATTGCAGTGAATTGCTAGCTGAAAGATTGGTGGTTTCATGCTGTTCTAAATTTGATGAAGTAGATCAGTGTCATCCTATTTCTAGAAGGCAGTAATTGGTACGAGGGGTCTGTAAGATGATGATCTTTTCCTCAACCTGAAATATAAACTTGAACAAGTTGATTCGAAAGTTGGTAATTGGACCCATTCAAGTTCTGGTCTGTGATTAGCTAGAGGCACCTCCGTGTTGGTCTTCATTTTAACTCTTGTCCACCGAAATATCAAAGTCACCGAAGGATGCCATTAACACAGCAAATAAAATCCTTCAACTAGTAATCTCCTGACAAATAACTATTAATGTCACCCAACGACAAATCAATCTCCAATAATCAAATTATCAATATGTAATCACCCAGACAACAAGCAATCAATCCATAAATAAAACCATCCTAAAAACCATCCTACAAGGTTGGTTTCTTTAAGAATAAAAAAAATGACCTATCGCTTATCTCAAAGAGATTTTTAACGACCGATCGTTAAGATGATGCTAAATAGTTAGCATGATTGAGTTGGTTAAACCAAATGATTAGCTTAATATCTATGAAGATCTGATTAGTTAAGTCAAATAATTAGCTTAAGATCTATGAATATCTAGTTGGTTAAGCCAATTGACGAGTAAGATTTGGTTCGAACAAATAGTATCGCGTATGAACAGTGTCTACAATGAACAGTAGCCTACAGACCAACACCCCGTGATGAACAGTACCTTTATGTGGTTGGAGTGGTGGCGACTAGGGTTGGCGGCTGAGGGCGGAGGGTTAGGGTTTGATGATGGTGGGTGGCAGCTAGGGCTTGAGAGGGGTAGAAAGTGACAGCCAGGTTTTGGGAGGGTGACGGCTAGGATTTGAGAGGGGGAGAAGGTGACAGTTAGGGTTTGAGAGGGTGGCGGCTAGTGTTTAGAAAATTAGAGAGAGGAGAGAGATGGTGGCTCTGATACCATGTTATTGTGAAACCCTAGAAAGATTATTAGCTCTCTCTTGGATGTTATTAATAGTGTTGGGAAACAAAAGAGTTTGTTCCTAATCAATGCGGAACTAAAAAAATAAGGAATAAACAATCTTTCAACACTTATTTTGATGGAAACAGAACTTGTTAAGTACTTTTGAGGGAAATAGAACTTTGTTATATCATGAAAAGGCTAGACATGAAGGTAAATGATAAAGATGGAGCATCGATCATGTTGTCTTATGCATTATTCTTTTATGTTTTAGAAATGTATGCCACACTTCCTTACCTTTCTCCTTCTTAAGCTCTGTAATTATTTAGAGCCTGAAGTTCAGGGAAAGAACTTGGAAAATAAGTCCTTCTGGTGGGGAAAGAAATCCAGATTTTCTATTTGTTTTGGTTTATAGAAAACTATGAGTAGATGCTAAAAGCTTGAAACACAAACGTGTAGGTAAACATTTTCCGAAAGTGGAGTTCTTTCTTGATTTGTAACTTTTTTAGCTACTGAATCCTCTGGCAAAAATGGTACATGAAACCCGAACTTTACTTTTTTCTGGGTCTGTTCATTTTACTTTGCATTCACTTCATGAACACTGTTATCGTCGAGACCATATAGATAAGGTTAAATAAGTAACATCCATTCATTTATATATAATAATCTGAATAGCAGTCTAGATAATTCTACTGTCCATTGAGTGGGTGACTTCAATGGATCTGACTTAAATTACTTTGACACTGATATATAAATGTACATTATTATCAATATGAGAAGGGTTCTATACTTGCTCATCTTCACTCTTACATCAATCTGATAGATTGCTCTTTGTTTTATCATTTGTCAGATAACCTTGTCCTCTGGGGTTTAACGTAATTTATATGCAAAGCAATTTCTTCAAAATACCCATTATGTGGAAACCTAATATATATCTATTTGATAATACACGAAATCACAGCCTAGATCTGCCAAACTTTTTAGGTCTGGCATTCCATTCAATTTCTATTAATAACAAATACATCCAAAAACAATAAGACTCCTAAATCTGATTAGTTTTTTCTTGTTCTATGTAACAACTGAATGGCACATGGCTTTATTTCCCATGGCCCCGTCAACCTATGTTGCACGGATACGGATACGGGACACGGATACGACACGGACACGGATACGGGATATGGCAAAATCCAAAAAAATAGGATACGGGGATACGGTGAGGAATTTTTTTTTTCAAATTATTATTATATATAGAAAATTTTATAAATTCAACTAACAATCTAAATTATGAATCTATCACAAAATAACAAATTTGTAAACAAAAAGGAATTGGAGTACATACTCATTCTATCACAAAATAACAAGTTTGTAAACAAAAAGAAATTAGAGTACATATTCTACTCATTCCATCACAAAATAATAAGTTTGTAAACAAAAAATACATGTCAATGAAATTCATTTGTGTAATGTTAACAATTCATTTGTGTTAAGAAACTGAAATTGAAATTAAAAAATATTCATATGAATTAAAACTGAAATTAAAACTAAAATTGAAAAAGATAAATTACCAAAAGAAGAATAGGATTTCAGCAGTATCACGAAGCTGCATAAATAAAAAAAGTTAGTTTTCTCAAAAAAATAAAAATAAACATAAGAGATGAAGAGATCGACGGGAGATTGAGAGAGACTGAGAGAGAAAGCGATTAAGAAAGAGAATAAGAGAGACTGAGAGAGAGACTCGGGAGAGATCAACAGAGAGGGAGAGACGAAGCGTCGAGAGAGAGAGAGAGAGACTGACCTGTGACTTTGAGGACGAGCGTCGAGCGTGGAGGACGAGAAGATCTTCGTCGAGCGTCGATCGCGAGGTCGAGGACTCGGAGACTTCGTCGAGCGTTGATCGTCGAGGTCGAGGACTCGAAGACTTCGTCGAGCGTCGAGGTCGAGGAGATTAGGGTTTGGGTTGAGGTCGAGCGAAGTTTAGGGTTTGGGTCGAGGTCGAGCGACGAGGACGCGGGATTGGGTCGAGGTCGAGCGACGAGGACTCGGGATTGAGTCGACGTCGAGCGACGAGGATGCGGGATTGAGTCGAGGTCGAGCGACGAGGACGAGGGAGCAAAGAGACCTCAGATTTGTGGTGGCGTCGGCTTCAGGTAAGTGAATGTTAGGGTTTTGTTTTGGGGGATTGGGTTTGGGTTTCGGGTTTAATTTTTTTCATCCGTTTATTTTTTTTTCTTTGCACAGCCGTATCCCAGACGTGTCCCAATGGATGTTTGACCGTGTCCCCCTATGTTGACCATTGACCCGTGTCGGGCACGGGTGCGGGGCCTCTGGGGGTGAATCCGTGCTTCATAGCCGTCAACTTCTCTTTTTTGGCTAACATAGGAGGAAAATCAAAAGGGGAAAAATAGAGCAAAGCAAACAATGACTAAGATCACACCCATACGTGATCGAGTTCCTGAATCATTCCAACAGATATGTCTACTCTATTCTCTTTCTTTGTCGGTACCTTTGCTTGCATTTACTATCTGCTTCTGGGGAACCCCACATGTGCACCTCACCTTTGCATTTACTGGGTCTTTGGATTCTACACATCAAACTAGTCACCTTTGTTCTTTGGGTTTGTTGGGCTTTAGAGACTGTTCTCTTGGCATTGTAATGGTTCAGGATAGTCTCTTTCTTCTGCTTTGGTGGGATCAAATAGGAAAATCCTGGAGGTCGTTCTCTGTGATTTGGTGTTCGCATTATGAATTCAATCAATGTGGTATGAGATGACGAAGGTATATTGTGTTAATTGGAGGTTTAGTCATTGTATGGCTTTAAGAATACTCACAAACTTAGTTTAATGCTAATACCCTCTTCCTAATCACAAAGAACAACATCCGAAGCAAAAATTACGAAATAAAGGATATGTCTGAAACAAAAATATTAACAATTATCCGTCATTGGTTCATTAGTTCTAGACACTCATGTCACATTCAATACATGAACAACTATCTTTCTTTACTTGGAATTGGATTGGAGGGATCAGCCTTCATCAGACAAAGGAGAGAAATGTTGATCCTTACTGGGTCTTGACAAACAAAAAACATTGTTGTTGTTCGTAGTAATTTAAAATACCGGTTAGTTATATAAAAGACTATTTGAAATCAAATAACTAAAAATAATATTAGTAAATAAAAAGAAATGGTTATTACCGGTCGATATCAGCCTTTGAAGCCTAGCATTCTCCTGTGGCACACTGGACTCGAGGCTCAACTTTGGTCGGCCTATAGATGTTGCTCCATACTGCTGTCAGAACTGATATACTGACCAATATATCCCAAGCATTGATAAAAGAGTTTGCTTATGATTTGAGAAAGTTTGTTGCTTTTTTTCCAAGAAAAAGGTAATAGAATAACCTTGAATACTAAACTTTCTTGTTGAATTCTTTTGTTTAATACCTTGCTGCAAAGTCGATTCACATTTTTAACCCTTGCACGCTATTCACATGCCTTTTGTTTGGTCATGTATAAC
>NC_033797.1:73184432-73223270 GCF_001876935.1 Asparagus officinalis
CAAATAGCGGTTAAATTTAAATATATTTAAATATCCTAAATAATAAGAAAATTCATAAAAAATCTAAAAATTCAATTAGTTGTAAATTTCTTGTATTATCAGTAAATAACAATTAGTAGGTTTGTTGTATGAATGAAACTATAAAAAAATTCAAGAAATACAGCATCATAATATGTGTGATAGCGAGTTTAGCCGCTTTTAACCCGCTAAAATCTGTTTTTACGCGCTATTCGAATGAATAGCGGATTTTCCCGCTTAAGCCAGCCGCGAAACCCCTACGCGTAGCGCTGAAGGACCGCGACCGCTATTCGCGCTACTATAGCCCCGTTATTGGCCGCTATTTACAAAACTGGTTCGAGTAAATCCCGCTGGAGTTCGAAGACGAGGCGAGCGAGGTTCACGGAGATTCACGAAGACGAGGCGATCGCACGAGGTTTACGAAGTCGAGGCGAGCGACGATGTTCACGGAGGGCAGATGAGCGACGAACTTTAGGGTTTGAAGGTTAGAGTTTGAAGTTCACGAAGGCTTAGCGACGAAGAGGCACGGAGAACAACAGCCAGAGACGAAGTTTAGGGTTTGAAGGTCTGGATTCACGAAGGTTAGGGTTTAAGGTTTTATTTTATTGTGAAAACAGGTTGGGTCGGGTTTAATATCTCAACAATCTAACTCAAATGACCAAGCTGATAAACCCGATAATTTTAGCCTCTGTTATCAGCTAATAATTGCCTTTATCGGTGATATATCGCCGATAAACTCTCCAAAACGATAATTGTTTACAAAACCAACTTATCCTAGTGGAAATCTCCCAAATCTGATAAATCGACGATAATATCGGATTATCGGTCGATATTTAAAACAGTGCGCTCAAGTACCCTATTTTGTTGGGGTGTGTAAGTACAAGACAATTAATGTGAAATTTTATTTTCTTCCAAATATTTTATAAAAGAGCTATCAAAATAGTCCTTAGCGTTATCTGTTTTTAAAGTTTTAATAATATTATGAAATTGATTTTTAATCTTAGCACATCAAACTTTAAAACATAGAATACTTCAGAACGAATTTTCAACAAGTAAATCCACTTAGAAAAGTCATCCGCAAAACTTACAAAATATTAGAAATCGAGTTTGGATGGAATAGAACAAGGACCGCATATGTATGAATGAACTAATTCAAATTGATTACTACCCCTCTTATTGACGCAACACGAGTAAGACACCCGTTAGTGTTTTATGAGTTGACATAACTCACAATCTAAGAACTTGACATGACTCAAATATAAGATCAAAGTTTAAGAATCGAAAGAGGGGGATGACCAAACCGACAATGTGCATCAAAGGTTGATGTGGAGCTGATAGAGTCCAGCTCATACAAGTCGTTCCGCTCATGTCCAGTGCTAATCGTCTTCCTCATCCCAAATGCCTAAAACATACAGTGTGTAGGAAACAATATTAACGTGCAATTTAATGCTTTAGTAATCTTACTGACGGATAAAAGATTAAATGGAAAACGAGGAAGATATAGCACATATAACAATGAAATAGTATTAATGTTGGTAGATCCAACATTTTTCACAGGTGTAGTGGATCCATCAACCATACTATTGAAGAAAAAGAGGTGGTAGATGTGCAGGAGAATAATATACCTCTATTCTCAGTCATATGATTACTTGTTTCTAAATCTATAACCTAAGTACGGGATGATGACAATGTAAGGCAGGTAGTGGATTTACCTAACTGGGCAAGTGTAGGTGTAGCAGGAGAGGTTTATGTCTTCTTAAATTGCTGGAATATCTGGAGCTGAAATTGCTCAAGCTGACGACGGATGTCATCAGTTATGGAACTCTCATGTGTAGCCACATGTGCACTCCAATGTTGTTTTCCATGTAGCTGAAGATAATGAAATTTTATGTGACCCGACTCCTTACAATAATGACAATGGATAGAGGAACTAGATAAACCCTTCCCTACAACTCTTCGTGAACTATCACCTCATCCCCTACATGCTCCAGTGTCCTTTACGTTCACCAAAGCGGCCTCCACCACGACCACCGCCTCGACAGGTCGACTGTCTACTTAGGTGAGAGCAGACCTACCGACAGACTTTGCTACGATTCTTATTAGCACTGCCTGCACTACTAATCTCAAGAAGTGATATGTCTGCTAAAGGGCGTATAACAAAGCTTCTAATAACATGTGGTCGTGCTAAATTATAAGTATGTGGATGAGAATCAAGAAAGGTGAATACTATATGTTGATCCCATCGATCCTGCATCTTTTGAACATCCCCCGTAATGGGGAAAATCTTTCTCATCTCCTCTGTGAGGCGATTGAAGTTGCAACAATGTTTAAAAGTCTGACTCTGCTTGTCCATCTTGCGCCAAAATAATTTCTGAATGACATCATATGCCCGATTAACATGCCCACGACCTGGGTACAATTGCTTCATAAACTTCCACACTTGTTTCACTGTATTGCAGTGAATTGCTAGCTGAAAGATTGGTGGTTTCATGCTGTTCTAAATTTGATGAAGTAGATCAGTGTCATCCTATTTCTAGAAGGCAGTAATTGGTACGAGGGGTCTGTAAGATGATGATCTTTTCCTCAACCTGAAATATAAACTTGAACAAGTTGATTCGAAAGTTGGTAATTGGACCCATTCAAGTTCTGGTCTGTGATTAGCTAGAGGCACCTCCGTGTTGGTCTTCATTTTAACTCTTGTCCACCGAAATATCAAAGTCACCGAAGGATGCCATTAACACAGCAAATAAAATCCTTCAACTAGTAATCTCCTGACAAATAACTATTAATGTCACCCAACGACAAATCAATCTCCAATAATCAAATTATCAATATGTAATCACCCAGACAACAAGCAATCAATCCATAAATAAAACCATCCTAAAAACCATCCTACAAGGTTGGTTTCTTTAAGAATAAAAAAAATGACCTATCGCTTATCTCAAAGAGATTTTTAACGACCGATCGTTAAGATGATGCTAAATAGTTAGCATGATTGAGTTGGTTAAACCAAATGATTAGCTTAATATCTATGAAGATCTGATTAGTTAAGTCAAATAATTAGCTTAAGATCTATGAATATCTAGTTGGTTAAGCCAATTGACGAGTAAGATTTGGTTCGAACAAATAGTATCGCGTATGAACAGTGTCTACAATGAACAGTAGCCTACAGACCAACACCCCGTGATGAACAGTACCTTTATGTGGTTGGAGTGGTGGCGACTAGGGTTGGCGGCTGAGGGCGGAGGGTTAGGGTTTGATGATGGTGGGTGGCAGCTAGGGCTTGAGAGGGGTAGAAAGTGACAGCCAGGTTTTGGGAGGGTGACGGCTAGGATTTGAGAGGGGGAGAAGGTGACAGTTAGGGTTTGAGAGGGTGGCGGTTAGTGTTTAGAAAATTAGAGAGAGGAGAGAGATGGTGGCTCTGATACCATGTTATTGTGAAACCCTAGAAAGATTATTAGCTCTCTCTTGGATGTTATTAATAGTGTTGGGAAACAAAAGAGTTTGTTCCTAATCAATGCGGAACTAAAAAAATAAGGAATAAACAATCTTTCAACACTTATTTTGATGGAAACAGAACTTGTTAAGTACTTTTGAGGGAAATAGAACTTTGTTATATCATGAAAAGGCTAGACATGAAGGTAAATGATAAAGATGGAGCATCGATCATGTTGTCTTATGCATTATTCTTTTATGTTTTAGAAATGTATGCCACACTTCCTTACCTTTCTCCTTCTTAAGCTCTGTAATTATTTAGAGCCTGAAGTTCAGGGAAAGAACTTGGAAAATAAGTCCTTCTGGTGGGGAAAGAAATCCAGATTTTCTATTTGTTTTGGTTTATAGAAAACTATGAGTAGATGCTAAAAGCTTGAAACACAAACGTGTAGGTAAACATTTTCCGAAAGTGGAGTTCTTTCTTGATTTGTAACTTTTTTAGCTACTGAATCCTCTGGCAAAAATGGTACATGAAACCCGAACTTTACTTTTTTCTGGGTCTGTTCATTTTACTTTGCATTCACTTCATGAACACTGTTATCGTCGAGACCATATAGATAAGGTTAAATAAGTAACATCCATTCATTTATATATAATAATCTGAATAGCAGTCTAGATAATTCTACTGTCCATTGAGTGGGTGACTTCAATGGATCTGACTTAAATTACTTTGACACTGATATATAAATGTACATTATTATCAATATGAGAAGGGTTCTATACTTGCTCATCTTCACTCTTACATCAATCTGATAGATTGCTCTTTGTTTTATCATTTGTCAGATAACCTTGTCCTCTGGGGTTTAACGTAATTTATATGCAAAGCAATTTCTTCAAAATACCCATTATGTGGAAACCTAATATATATCTATTTGATAATACACGAAATCACAGCCTAGATCTGCCAAACTTTTTAGGTCTGGCATTCCATTCAATTTCTATTAATAACAAATACATCCAAAAACAATAAGACTCCTAAATCTGATTAGTTTTTTCTTGTTCTATGTAACAACTGAATGGCACATGGCTTTATTTCCCATGGCCCCGTCAACCTATGTTGCACGGATACGGATACGGGACACGGATACGACACGGACACGGATACGGGATATGGCAAAATCCAAAAAAATAGGATACGGGGATACGGTGAGGAATTTTTTTTTTCAAATTATTATTATATATAGAAAATTTTATAAATTCAACTAACAATCTAAATTATGAATCTATCACAAAATAACAAATTTGTAAACAAAAAGGAATTGGAGTACATACTCATTCTATCACAAAATAACAAGTTTGTAAACAAAAAGAAATTAGAGTACATATTCTACTCATTCCATCACAAAATAATAAGTTTGTAAACAAAAAATACATGTCAATGAAATTCATTTGTGTAATGTTAACAATTCATTTGTGTTAAGAAACTGAAATTGAAATTAAAAAAATATTCATATGAATTAAAACTGAAATTGAAACTAAAATTGAAAAAGATAAATTACCAAAAGAAGAATATGATTTCAGCAGTATCACGAAGCTGCATAAATAAAAAAAGTTAGTTTTCTCAAAAAAATAAAAATAAACATAAGAGATGAAGAGATCGACGGGAGATTGAGAGAGAGACTGAGAGAGAAAGCGATTGAGAAAGAGAATAAGAGAGACTGAGAGAGAGACTCGGGAGAGATCAACAGAGAGGGAGAGACGAAGCGTCGAGAGAGAGAGAGAGAGACTGACCTGTGACTTTGAGGACGAGCGTCGAGCGTGGAGGACGAGAAGATCTTCGTCGAGCGTCGATCGCGAGGTCGAGGACTCGGAGACTTCGTCGAGCGTTGATCGTCGAGGTCGAGGACTCGAAGACTTCGTCGAGCGTCGAGGTCGAGGAGATTAGGGTTTGGGTTGAGGTCGAGCGAAGTTTAGGGTTTGGGTCGAGGTCGAGCGACGAGGACGCGGGATTGGGTCGAGGTCGAGCGACGAGGACTCGGGATTGAGTCGACGTCGAGCGACGATGATGCGGGATTGAGTCGAGGTCGAGCGACGAGGACGAGGGAGCAAAGAGACCTCAGATTTGTGGCGGCGTCGGCTTCAGGTAAGTGAATGTTAGGGTTTTGTTTTAGGGGATTGGGTTTGGGTTTCGGGTTTAATTTTTTTCATCCGTTTATTTTTTTTCTTTGCACAGTCGTATCCCAGACGTGTCCCAATGGATGTTTGACCGTGTCCCCCCTATGTTTACCATTGACCCGTGTCGGACACGGGTTGACTGTGTCCGACACGTGTCGTGCAAGAGTCGGTGTCCGATTCGTGTCGGGCACGGGTGCGGGGCCTCTGGGGGTGAATCCGTGCTTCATAGCCGTCAACTTCTCTTTTTTGGCTAACATAGGAGGAAAATCAAAAGGGGAAAAATAGAGCAAAGCAAACAATGACTAAGATCACACCCATACGTGATCGAGTTCCTGAATCATTCCAACAGATATGTCTACTCTATTCTCTTTCTTTGTCGGTACCTTTGCTTGCATTTACTATCTGCTTCTGGGGAACCCCACATGTGCACCTCACCTTTGCATTTACTGGGTCTTTGGATTCTACACATCAAACTAGTCACCTTTGTTCTTTGGGTTTGTTGGGCTTTAGAGACTGTTCTCTTGGCATTGTAATGGTTCAGGATAGTCTCTTTCTTCTGCTTTGGTGGGATCAAATAGGAAAATCCTGGAGGTCGTTCTCTGTGATTTGGTGTTCGCATTATGAATTCAATCAATGTGGTATGAGATGACGAAGGTATATTGTGTTAATTGGAGGTTTAGTCATTGTATGGCTTTAAGAATACTCACAAACTTAGTTTAATGCTAATACCCTCTTCCTAATCACAAAGAACAACATCCGAAGCAAAAATTACGAAATAAAGGATATGTCTGAAACAAAAATATTAACAATTATCCGTCATTGGTTCATTAGTTCTAGACACTCATGTCACATTCAATACATGAACAACTATCTTTCTTTACTTGGAATTGGATTGGAGGGATCAGCCTTCATCAGACAAAGGAGAGAAATGTTGATCCTTACTGGGTCTTGACAAACAAAAAACATTGTTGTTGTTCGTAGTAATTTAAAATACCGGTTAGTTATATAAAAGACTATTTGAAATCAAATAACTAAAAATAATATTAGTAAATAAAAAGAAATGGTTATTACCGGTCGATATCAGCCTTTGAAGCCTAGCATTCTCCTGTGGCACACTGGACTCGAGGCTCAACTTTGGTCGGCCTATAGATGTTGCTCCATACTGCTGTCAGAACTGATATACTGACCAATATATCCCAAGCATTGATAAAAGAGTTTGCTTATGATTTGAGAAAGTTTGTTGCTTTTTTTCCAAGAAAAAGGTAATAGAATAACCTTGAATACTAAACTTTCTTGTTGAATTCTTTTGTTTAATACCTTGCTGCAAAGTCGATTCACATTTTTAACCCTTGCACGCTATTCACATGCCTTTTGTTTGGTCATGTATAACAAAGATTGACTAGCCACTCTCCAGATTGACTAGTTGATGCTACACTTGAACCACATTCTCTAGAATATAAACCATTCAATTCATTGTTTGCCCACCGATGTGGGACTAAACTTTAACTAAAAATTCAAATTCAACTCCAAGGTCAACACAAATGACCGAGATGTCGTTAAACTAAAATTCAAATTCAAAATCAAGTTCAAATCAAATGATCGAGATATCATTAAACTATAATCCAAATCCAAATTCAAGTTCAAATCAAATTGACCGAAATGTTATTTAAACTAAAAATCAAAATCTAAATCGAATGACCAAGATTTCATTAAACTAAAATCCAAATTATATTTAACCGAAGTGTCATTTAAACTCAAAATCCAAATCCAAATCAAATAACCGAAATTCATGAAACTAAAGTCCTAATCAAAATGACTGAAATGCTGTGAAACTTAAATCTAAATCAAAATTGACCGAAATGTCATTCAAACTGAAATCAAGTCCAAATCAAATCGACATCCATGTCACTAAACTGGATTCCAAATCAAATCAAACCCCTAATCAAATCAGCCTTCACCCAAATCAACATCCATCTCTATATCTTCGCGTTGGAACCATGTTTTAAGTTTTCTTTTTTAATTTGTATACTTGGGGTATGCCTATGGTCAAGCCATGTAAAATTATATTATTTTAATAAAATCTCCACATTTCAGCTGCGAGTTCTCTTTTGATGATTTGTTAACTCTTAATCAAAGGTGCCTCCTCAAAGAGAGTAATTAACAATAGGCTCTTGAGTGTATTGGAAGTCATGAACCCCTTTAAAATAAAAGTTGTAAGGGTGAATTTTTGGATTTAAATAATCTATCTTAATTAAGGTGCTCGTATTTGTATCCAAGTTAAGGGAGACAGTTTTGATCATATAAACCTGTGCTACACTCCATGGCTCCCAGGGGCGGCCCTAGGGTGTGGCAGCAGGGAGGCAATGGGCAGTATGTTTTGCATAGGGTTGAATAACTTTGAGATAATATCTATTTCTCACCCATGTTCAATTCTAAATTTTGCGGGAAGAAAAGTTATATGCAAGCATGTCACATATTATGTAAAAAATATACTTAGGAGGACTTTTGAGGAAGTCAAGCATGGTGCGCTACTCCCTCCTAGAAATAGTTGATTTGTGCATGGTTCCTCAAGAATAGTAGTTGCAATTAAGTCTTGAATTCATGTAAACTAGTGGATATTAGACACTTGACAACACATGTTCCATGTGGGACTACTTAATTTTTAGTATTAAGATGTACCATAATATTATTGTTAACGTTTTGCATCCATGTAATTTATGTGGCAGACCCTGACTTACATGATACTTAGGGCTTGCTTGAATTAAGGAGAATAAGGGAGAAATGAAGTTAGGGGAACCATTCATCTTGTTTGGGAACACTTAGGAGGTGAAGTTATTCACCCTAGTTCCCCTTAGTTCACCCCTTAATAGTATAAAATTTGTTACCCCCCAAATTAGGGTGTAACCAAGGGGAAGAGAACTCCCTTCCCTTCTCTTCTCTCACCTAGCTTCTCTTAACTTCCCTTCACCCCATTGAAATCCAAACATGTTCTTAGGTATCGTACTTTCCACGTTTTCTAATGGGTGGTGTTTTTTTGGTCAATGAAAATAGCTTTATTTCATTTCCCAAGTGAAAGCCATAAGAGAAGATAACAAACTTAGGAAAAATAGCCTGAGTAACACACTCATCTAAACAAATAAAGAATTACATATTCTTAATTCATTGTGTAGTATCATTATCCAAATTGCTATTGAGTATGAGCATCAAAACTACAACTTTAATGGCTTTACTAACAATACTATAATCTCTGAATTGTTGAGAAAATGTCCTCAAATTCTTTTCCTTCCATATGATGAACACAACATGAGAGAAGACCAACCACTTTAGTTTATGCTTGAACCTCTTGCCCTTTAATCTATTTGAAAACTCATCTACAAGATACCACGAGCTATAAGATTTTCTAGTTAAACTGGGACCAGCCCACAATTGATCTCCAAACCCGCACAGAGTAACGACACGCTCAAAGAACAAGTGATGAATATTCTCTTCAAACCCGTGTACAAAGTGCACACTGATTTGAATTCAGAATACCCATGTGGCAAAGCCTGTCTTGAGCAAGGAACTTACAATGTATTGCAAGCCATAAGATAAAGCATACATGGGAATTTAAACAGAGTCCCAAACAGTGTTAAACCATTAAGAAGTTGATGTTGCACGTGAAAATTTAGTGTATAATCTTGAGAGACGGATTCTGTCACCCTTGTTATAGATTTGAATATTAGAAATGAGTTCAAATCCCTCCCTAGTGCCTAATTGGCAGATTCTCAACAACTACTTCCACATCAATGAATTTCCAGCATTTCCTTGAACATTCCATACAGATACTAGAACTTTAGTGTTGTCATCTCTAATACTATTTGTTATTGGATACAAGGGCTACCATGAGGTCAATCATCCTTGACCTACTCCGAACACAAACATGCTTAATTATGTAGCTAGTACTAGGTTCCATCATAACAAAAAAAAGAGGAAAGTTGCATCTAGCCACTTGAAAGAAAAAGTTACACATAACCTTCTAGGAAAATAATACATGCTTCCCACTATTAAGCATGTATTCATATACCCTTTACTACTGTGTTAGCCTTCAATCTGTAAAAAATACAATGAAATAATACATGCTTGAAATAATACATGCTTGAATACCCAATAGTCGAATCTGTTCGTTTACGCGCTACTATTTTGTTAGCCCACAACCTATAAAAATACCCCAAACTACCCATTGACACAATTTGATAACATGTCAACTTACAACAGGGAAAACAATGTTTTAAAAGGCATCCGTCTAGACATAGATGATCACTTCCGCCTAATTATGGCCTGAGCGGCCTGCCTAGATCTCGGGACTGCCTAGGCGTCGATCAGGGCTTAGGTCGCCTAGCTTTTGTAAAAAAAATTTGATTTTTTTGGCCCAGACCAAAAACAAAAAAGGCCCAAAAGTGAAGCCTAGAACCAAAAAAAAAATCTGGAACACAAAAAACCCAACCCATAGTGAAACCCGACTTATTAACTCAACTTAAAACCCAAAAAAAAAGAAAATCTCTAATCCTTAATCTCTCTCACGCGTTCCACCCCCCTCTCTCTGCGTCTGCTCTCTGAACCTAACAAAAAGCCCTCGTCCTAACTTCAGCTCCATCGACCTCTCCATCATCTCTCTCTCTCTCTCTCTCTCTCTCTCTTACTCCATTTCCAGCTCTATGGTTGATTATGGATCTAAGATTGCTATTTAGTTTTTTTGGTATTTTTCTATGAATTTAATTCATGTTTTAATCAATTGTTATAATTATTTAATTTAAAAATAGTCAAACACCTAGGTGTCTAGACGCTAGACGCTGGCTCAAATGCCTAGTCCGCCTAATACTTTCTATAACATTGGGGAAAAGGAAAGACCTTTTTGTAGTTTGTACCTCCAAAACCCCTCGGTACCCCTCTTCTCAGATGCAAAAGTGGAAAAAAATCCAATTCTTAATTCTAATTCTGCAGAAATAAATCTTATTTTTTACGAAATCAACCCTACAAAAGAGAACCGTCTCTGTGCAATTGGTTGTACAAACCCCTACCCCTCTTCTCAAATGTAAAGAAAAACCAAAAAGACCCAATATTTAACCCTATGTTAGCAAAAATATCAAAAGTTTTACGAAACCAACTCTAATTCATGTTGAAATCAGGTTCACACTGCGATTTTAATCAATTGATGTTGAAGGATTCTCTGTTGACGAGGAAAAGCAGGAAAGAAAGAAGCGGGGCATAGAGTAATACGACTTTGAAGAAAGAAATTACCTCTCCACAATTTATTTCGTAACATATATATTTTGTACGAAATTTATCACTATGCAAAAAATGCAACTTTAATAAATTATTGTGATAAATAGTGAATGGTTGTGACCTTTAAATTTTAGTTGTGACAATTATGAAATGTGTTTGCCTCTTTGCGCTTTGATTCTGATAGTTGAATTAAAACATAGTTGAATTAAAACATAGCATTTTTTGTGACAATCTATTTTTTGTGACATTTAGACTTGTGTGATTTTTTGTAATTTACTACTTTTACTACATAAATGTCACCTATATTTATTATGTGATTCTTTCCTATTATTTGTCATGATTTTGTTGCATCCATTATTTGAATGTTATCTTTGTTTTTTCTAGCAAGGACGATCATAATGTATCAAGAGATATAAGAATATCTACGAACATTTGATGCTATTGTAATGTTATGGAAGAAATAGTCCTACATATGAGGCAAGAAAAAGGGATGCCTATGGGTCTTGAAATTTCAAGAACTATGTTAGCTTTGTAGTAATCGCCATGGATCGGTCAACGATTCAATTATTCATGGTCATCTTGATTTGCCAACCAAAAAATTATTTTTTAAAGGTAGGCAGATAGAGAAAAAACAAGTATATGACTTCGATAATATGGGTGCAAAAGCACAGATTCAAGGACATGGAGAAAAATTTAAAACTCAATTATGATAGCAATAACATGATTTAGAGTACCTAATTTGACAACAATCAACATAATTCGTATAGAAATGGACAACAATAGTTAATAGCAGCATATGCATTACATGTCCTATACATAACATGTGCATGTTTTTCAGCTGCGGTCAACTTGTACCGACTTATGAGATAATATCTCAAAATTTTTAGATGTCGATTGCATAACATTTTTTCGATTCAGGGCATAAGTAGCTATTTTATTTGGTTGCTATTTCACGATGAGTTTTCATCCTTATTTTATTTGGTTGCTAGCTTACGATGAGTTTTCATCCTTTCCATAATTTGTAAATGAGTGTGGTTTACAATATTACAAATGACATTATTGCCTCACAAATCCAATTGTTGAAAGATTCAACCATGTTCGAAGTGACGTGACTATGTCTATAACAAATAGACATCATAAGTATCAAACAGTTGTAACAAATCACAACTAACTCTTAAATGTCACAAATGAAGTGTAAAAGCAACATGTATTTCTTAAAGGTGCAAGACAAAATAGTAAGATTACATGTAAGGTTGTAATGCTTCGGTACTTAACATACTTTTTGAACTAGTTTCCGCTTTAATGCTTTCACATATAGTTGTCCACTCTTGTACCGCTTTTATTGGTCATTGTCAAAGTAGTTACTCTAAACCACTGTTATCGAGGCGCACGTCCCGGGCGCGCCACAAGCGTGGGGCGCTGCGAACTGGGACAAATGCGTCCCGCACCAGAGGCGGGACGTTGCACGCACACGAGGCGTGCGCCTCGCGTGCACCTCGTGTGCACTTGGCACCTGCGTCGAGGTGCGCACTTGGCACATGCGTTGGGCGCATCGCATCGTGAGCCCCAGCCTGTTTTGTAAAATGAGATGGGTTTTAGGTATGAAACCCGTTGATTTCATAAACCCGATTTGTAAAATGAATGGGTTTTGATTTTAAGGTTTCAAAATCCGTCATCCTCTCTCTCTCTCCTCTCTCATGTGCCCGCTTCCTCTCTCTCTTGTCGCCTGCTTCCTCCCTAACCCCAGCGAGTCGACTGACGACGACAACGACCGATGACCCTGTACGTCGCCGCCGCCTTCTATCTCTAGAGAAATCAGATTTTTTTTGTTTCTCTAGTTCTTTTCTTTTGTTTTTCTTCTGTTTTTTCTTTTTAAAATAATTTACATAATTACATATTTACATCATGTAATGGACATTGGACACTTTTTTGCTAGTTGCTAATCCATTTCTCTATCTTTTCATGTTTAACCTATAAAAAAAACAATAATTAGCAATTTAGTTTACTTGTTTGCTAATTGTAATTTTTTTAATTAGCATGCTAACTAGAAAATTATGAACATGTAAATATATAATTGTTACATCCATTCTTCATCTTTTCATGCTAACTAACAAATAGTAATTATGAATGCTAACTAAAAAATTATGAACAGTCATGTTTGTTAATCATTTAATTGTTACTTAAAAATATATATCATATTTTAAATAAAAATACATATTTCTTATTTGTTACTTGCTTGTTTTGTTTCGTAGACTTTTTCTTATGTTCGAGATTATCTTGCATTGTGATTTGTGGAAACTAATGAACTTCACTATGTTATGCATGCTAATTAAAACTCTTTCGTGATTTAGTTGGTGAAATTATATTTCTTAGTCTTTTTATATGATAAATTATAAATATGTTGTTTATATGCTTGTTTGTCTTATGTTGAAACATATTTGTTTGTGTGCACCTCAATTCAGTGAGGTGCGCGCATTGTTGTGCGCCTTGTGCATGGTGTGCGTAAGGAGTCTTTGCGCCTCGCATTGTGCCTTGCGCCTCGATAACACTGCTCTAAACCATGTTAATTCTATCCCGATTGGGTTTATGCTTTTTCCCTATGTCCTTGTATCTAGTGTGCTTTTGTACTCATTCCTTATTGAAGGTATATGTCAGTTTTCCCCTATCTATCTTGGGAAAAGAATTTTTCGGTCACCAGATCAAGATGATCCATAAGTAACTGAATTGTTAGCAGATTCGGGGCAATTCCCCCTTAGGTTGTGGAAAGTTGAAAGCAGAGTGAAGTGGTGAGACATCGATTAGTTTTTTTAGGTCTTTAGTGGCAAAAAACAGTCAAAGCGCTAGGTAGAGTAGAATTGGACTGGAGAAGTAGGCGGACGAGTTTCGACGGAGATGGAGATGATGATGAGCTTCTATTGGAGATGATGATGGTGAGCTTCAATGAGGAGTTTAAGAGAAGGTGATGTCGTGATAGTGATTGAAACTGTGAAGCGGAGCTTGCTGGAGAAGGATTTAGATGTAGCTTTAGTTGCGGGAGGTGACGGAGTTGGTCGGAGGCAGTAGACAAGACAACTAGGTTAGGAGGTAGGGTTAGGGTTTATTTTTGTCTCAAGTCACATAGTCGGAGATGAAAGAGAAGCTAAATGTTTTACTTAAGAACATGGGTTAGGTTCGCGTTTTGGTCGAGTATAATATGAACATGTATTTAGTTTTTAAGCACTTTTTAAGCACTTACAATATGGCTTAACAATGCTTTTTACGAGCTTTCTGTTGTTTTTTTGGAGAAAAAAAACACCACATCCGCTTTCATTGGCCGCTTTTGATAAAAGAGTAGCGGTGAGGAGCCGCTTCCGCTGTGCAAAGCGCTTAAACGACCAAAAGCGAGACTTTTTTCAATAGTAATTGCTTCAAAACTAGCATAGTTTTTGAAATTTCAAGACCCGTTCTTGCCTTATATGTGGAACTATTTTCTTCCATAAAATCACAACAATCTCGAATTTTTGCAAATATTCTTATATCTTTTGATCCATTATGACCGTCCTTATTGGAAAAACAAACATAATATTAGAATAAGGGATGCAATGAAATTGTTACAAATAATAGGAAAAAGTCGCACAAAATAATGTGTCACGTTTAGTTGGTAAAAGAAATAAATTGTAAGAAAAAGTTACACTGCAAGACTACTTGTCACATAAAATAGATTTGTCAAAGAAAATGCTAAATAATCCAACTATTAGAATCAAAGCTCAAGGAGGACAACATTTTTCATAAACTATCACAGCTAGAAATTAATAGTCACAATCATTCACTATTTATCACAAGCATTTGTCTTAGTTTCATTTTTTTCCATAGTGATAAAATTCATAAGAAGTTAGGTACTTACAATATAGATTGTGAAGATGCAATTTCTTTCTCCAATGTTGTAGTACCCTCTGACGAGCTTCTTTCTTTTTCGCTTTTCTTCATCGCTAGGGAATCCTTTAACCCAATTGATCGGAATTGATGGGGAGTAAACCTGATTTCAAAATAATCGAACATAAATCGGCCTTCTCTAGCACCCATTTGGTTGGACAAGGTGAATTCGCCATGGATTAAGGTTGATTTCGTCAAAAAATTCAACTTTTTCACTGAAATAGGGTAAAAATTTGGGGTTCTTTGTTCCTCTTTTGTGTTTGAGAAGAAGAGTAGAGGGTTCGGAGAAATGATTGCACAGAGAGTTTTTTTTTTCTATGGTCGATTTCGTCAAAAAAATAGTTTTTTTCCTTGGCAAAATTAGGGTTAAGAATTTTGTATTTGTGTGTGTGTTTTTCGCCTCTTTTGCGTTTAAAAAGAAGCGTAGGGATGGAGGGGTTTCAAGTTATGAACTGCATAGTGATGGTTCTTTTTCTCGTTGTAAAGCTGACATCTTATGAGATTGCATTAGAAGGGTAGTTTGGGGTATTCTTTGTGGGTTGTGGGTTGAGACAGAAGTAGGTGGGTAAACAAACAGATTCAGTTCTATACGGGTGATTGAGAATGCATTACCCCCCCTCGCCCTCCCTGGGAGCGAGGGTGGGGGGTGAAGAATGCAGAACTTTTCTCATTCCGGTGGCTAGCTGCAATTTTCTCTAAAGAAATGGTAGCTTCAATTGCTTCTCTAGTTTGGGAAATTTAATGTAACAAACACCTTACTAGTGCATATTGCATGTGGGAAGATTTAATTTTATGGTCATGACATTCTTTTCTTCGTAGTATTCTAACTGAGACAGTTCTCCTTGCTATTCAGCTCCAACAAAGATTTAAACATCACATTTGCATGGGGTAACATTAAATTCTATTTATACTATTATTTAACATTGTTTATAACTGAAGGCTTCCTCTCAGGGTATTCCTAAGTGCGGTTCTCATGCTGGAGAGACTGGGGGAGCCCGATCTCAGATTTCAGCGGCAAAATCTAATGATACTGTGGGGAAGCATTCTTCTGTAGACACTGAGAGGGAATTCCAGGTGACTGGGTCATGTATGAACAATGATAAGCTTCACTGTAACATATGAAATCATCCAACTGGTTAATGATGCTTTGCGATTTGTTTGACTCTATAAAGCAGGTAGCAGTGAAAGATCTGGAGAGTGACATCTTTGCCAAGAAGGAAGATAATTTCCAGGCAGCATTATATAAAAATCTGTGGATGCAGACAGAAGCTGCACTGTGTGCGATGAAATATGAACTTCAACTTGCCCGAATGAAGCTTGAGATGAAGGATCATGACAACCAGACAAAAGGTGAATTAGTAGGAACTAAACGAGAATTTTCGGATCACTTTTTTTTCGGTTGAATTTTTTTGTCTTGAATATTTAGAAGGATATTTTCCCAGACGATCTTTAAAATAGGGTCATTTTATGGAAACCACATTTGATTGTTAGTTTATACATAAATCACCTTTTAAACGGATTTTTGTTACAATCAACCATCTAGGCACTTTTTGGTTTAAGTGTTTTTTATTTTGCTGTAATGATTAGTTGTGAAATACCAAGTATATTAGGGATATGATTCTTAATGAGGTTAGATGGGGTCAACTACCGACAAACTTAAATGAAAAGTGGGCGGGGCGCAGGTGGTTGATTATAATAAAAAACCCTTTAAAGGTGGTTTTATGCATAATTTAACAATCAAAGATGATTTGTAGAATGATCCTATTTTAAAGGTGATGTCTAGGAAAATATCCTATTTGAAAGCTACTCTTCATTTCAGAAAAGGAGGAGCCGGTGCAAGTGAAGAAATCACCTAGATTGAGGTCTATGCCGTGTTCTAATACGTCCGAATTCACTACCACACAAACCTTGCACAATGATGTTTTCTACCCTGTGGAGAATGATGCAGTAAAAAGCCGCGAAGAAAAACCAGAAGAGCAGAAAACAGACATGGATGATAAAGTGGAGGCCTCTGTTATGGCTAGATTAGAGATCTTGAGAGGTCGTTATGCTAGATCAGACCATATTAGGATCGAAGAGCAACCGAAATGTTTAGATGCTGGAAATATGTTCAAAGATCTATCGACAAGACTTTCAGACTTGGGGTTTGTGGAGAGTCTAACCCCACAACCATTTGATAATGGTGATATTGGTCCGAATTACGATGAGGAGAATTATTTATTGCATCAAACTTCAGGACATCCTTTTGGTGGGGCATCCCTTGATCTCGCTACTGGCTCTCCATTTCCACAACAGTTTTTACCGTCATCGCAGAGTCAGAGAAATCCTATGAGATTTTTCTTGGGATAGTGGATTGCAGTATAAATACCCTGGAAAACCATAGGCAAGGGTTACGTCCAAAATACTGTAGTTTCCATTGTAAATAGCAGTCTTCTGATGTATGTATGATCCGAGTCATAGAACCGAATCCTCTTTGTACCAATGCTTATTTTAATTCTTCATTGGTTTCCCTTTGTTCTGAGATGTTATTGCCCCGTGCAGTAAAGGACGACTTCGACTGGGAAGCTCGTGGGAAATACTTTGTTCGCCTTGGAGATGCTTTCAGTTTGCAGTCTGACCATCTTGTTAATGATCTTGGAACACAAGTTGTGATCCTGTGTGTTGTCAAAGATTATTAGTTACTAGATTGTAGCTTGACTGTTACCATCTTGTAACGTATTGCTGTGGAATTTCTGAATATCAGTGGAGTTATTTTCCCTGGAGTATTGTTTTTGTGATATGGGAGTGTGCATATTGGCACGTGCCCTTGCATGTGAAGCTGTTGGCACACGCTGCAAGGCATGCTGTGACCGTCTAAGTTTGTTACCCATATCATTTTACACAGTAAGAAACAAGAACCCAAAAGCTGAATGAAGTTTGAGTTATGATAACAATTACTGGGTTGAAGAGTATACAAAGAGAGATGAATTATGAGTCTGTGACAACATATTTTAAATCACATTGACCTGAGATTAATCCTTGATTGAGGGATGAGGTCAAATATATTTAAATATTTAGTTTTAGCCCTCTTTTCATCTTGAGATCAATTATGTTTCGTGTTTTAGCGGATCACGTCCGCATCAAAGACGAGCAAGAGCAATCCTAGCAGAGACAAGCTCATGAATGATCCTGTACTGGAATTGTCTAACTTTGAACCATATATTGTTGTATCTTACGGCATAAAGTACTTCATAATTCATACTTGAATGGACTCCAGGCTGGAAGGTTGTCGGGTTACTTTAATTAAATATTGTTAAGATACAGATTATTTTTAATAGAATACAGTACGGTCTGAAGATGGTATTCGGCTTGCCGACATCAAACTAAATTCCACGTGAAAATATATCATACGCTATGGGAAAGACTTCATGCATTGGTCTCCTCCTACAATCCAGCAAAGGAAACAATTTTAATTGACTCAAGACCCAATCATGAGACAACATTATGTCTTCTTTTTCCTCTTATGCTAAGATCAATGACTTAATAGAGAGTTTACACTTAACTTTGTCCATAATTTATCTCATGATTTTATGAATAAAAAGAATTTACTTCTTATTACTATTTTTGTATAGATATATGTCACCGATAAAATTTGACACAACAATTTAGCTTGGCAATATCCTTCAATAATTGGACCCTCAAGCATCAAAGGTCATGTCAAAAATGGATAGTCAATCGTTTATTTCAACAGTTTGTTTCACTACAAACACGTCAAAGAATTGGAGAAAGGCTTTAGGTGTAGGGTTGGGCATGGGCCGGGCCGGTTCAGGCCCGTGAACCGGCCCTCCAGGTTCAAGACCGAGCCGGGTTTAACTCGGTTCCGCCCAGGTAGGAGTGGTCTGGGCCTATTTCTCTGATCCTAGGTGTAGGCTGTCTAAAAATTATTGTGGATAGCTGATCCCCACAAACCACAAACGATGGAGGTTACGATGTGACAACTTTCACATCAATCAATGAGAGTTATAATTTGACGATTCTCACAACAACTGATGACAGAAGTTACAATCTGATAACTTTCGCAACAACAAACAAGAGTTACAAACTGACGACTCTCACATCTCAAAGAGCCAAAAACCAGGATTACAAGATGACAATCCTTGCAACACTCTAACAGAAGAGATTACAAGTTGATGATCTCTTCAAAGCAACACGCGGAAGTCATCACCGCATTCCAAGCTCAAAACGCGTAGCTCACTACCGCGTTCTAAGCTCAAAACGCGGAGCTCACCATCGCGTTCCAAGCTCAAAACGCGGAGTTCACCACCATGTTCCGAGTTCAAAACGCGGAGCTCATCGCCGTGTTCCAAGATCAAGATGCGGAGCTCACTACAACGTTTTCAGCTCAATACACGGAGCTCACTACCGCGTTTTCAGTTCTAGACACAAGGGTCATTTCCAGAATGTGAATCTCGTGTTTGACCCATTCAAACGATTTGAAAACCGTTTTTCACGAATTAAGGGCATCAAACCCTCATTAAGAAGTGATTTAAGGGGGCAGTTACACCCCTTAAACCACTTAAACCGTTTTCCATGAATTAAGGGTATTAAACCCTCATTAAGGAGTGATTTAGGGGGGGGGGGGGGTATGGAGCAATCTTGAGGAACCCTTGGAGTATTTTGTGAAGGCTTTTTGTTGAATCTTTGGAGCTTTTCGACCTTGGCTTTTGAGCCGAGTTTCGGTTGAAGAACTAAAGATCAGTTATTCTCTGATTTCGATTAAAAGGATCATTTTCCTTTTTGAAATTAACTCTTTTATAGAGTTCTTAAACTCGTTCAGAGTTCTTAACTCTTCTACAGTTCTAAACTTGCCTCGCAAGTTCTTCCCGACGTCAAGTCAAGAGGAATAGACTACGTTCCACGAAGCAAGGTGCTCGGATCGTTAACGGATACAAGATTCAAACTCACATCACTACCAAGAAGAACCCAGGTTTAAACAAAGGGAATGATCTTCGTCGATTCTTTCTCTCTTTTGTAATCAGGAAACCGAAAAGAGAAAGCTATAATTTTTTTCTAAATCAGTTATAGAGAGGTTACATCAAGAGATTGTATTTATTCTTTTCCTATGTCAGCTAGGGAGATTAATAAAAATTCTATTCTTAATTTTCTCACAAATATTTTTCGACAAACAAAAGATGATGACTCTGCTGGGGACCAACTTTTTAACTGATGAAGAAGTGGTGGCGCAATCCGACGTCAACCTCGCTAGAACAACGGTTGAAACTCTTGTTGTAGAGTTCGATCAAGCCGAGTATGAGGAGTTACTCTCCTCCGAATCCCTTAGCCCCAAGGCTATGCGCAAGATCCGCAAATTCTCTAAAGAGACTAAAGCTCGAATTATGGCCGACTCACCAAAGAAGGATCTCTCCCTTGGGCTAGACTGCTCGGACAACCCCTCCTCTGAAGGAGAAGATTCAGCTCCAATTCAACTCGTCAATCGAGTTAGAAGCCTTACACCAGTGCCCAAACATAAGGTATCCGGTCATAAGAGGCCTATTGTTGTGACTAACTTGATCACTACAGATAGTGATGTCGCTACAAAAGTCTTAAATCAGCCTAAGAAGAACGTTGCTCGATGAAGGAGAAGGTCTCTACGACGAGCACAACTCTGAGAAAGCCGATCCTCCAACTAACGCGAGGCCCGTGTTTGTGAGCCTCAACATGAGCTCTGCGCTTCTATTTTAGAATGCGAGCGTCACGTTTATGTGCCCAAACACGACCCTCGTGAAAACCAGGCTAAATGCAACCCTTAATGACGCGTTCCATAGACAAAACGCAGACCTCGAGTCGGTGTTGAACGTGAACCTGAGCTTCGCGTTACTCAATCAAAATGCAAACCTCACGTTCAGAAGGGGGTTGCACGCGACCCTTGCATCCTCACTCTCAAACGCGACCCTCACATTTAGTTGCTCAAGCACGACCCTCGCGTTCAGTTGCCCAAATGAGACCCTTGCGTTCAATTGTCTAAACAACAGATTTGGGCCTCAGTAATAAAAACCAATAAAGGACCTCATGTATACTGTAGACCTTCGGGGCACTACCTCGAACCCCGCTAGGGGGTCGTCTACTCCCCTCGGACCTCCCAGCTAAGGGCACGCTGCCCCTAAGACCCCCAGTTTACTGACCGAGCAGCGAGACCCCCATACTGGGTTATTCATAGCGTGACTAGACTGATAGGTGGACATAAGAAGTCCACAAATTCAAGGCATCTCAGCAAGATTCATGTTCACCAAGAGTCAGTTCCACCCAATCATAGGTAGGGGGTTCTAATTCAAAGCTCATGTTCAGTGAGTAACTCATCCCGAGTCTCTGTAATAGACTTGAGAGAGTTCATATTAAGAGAAAGACTGGTACAACAGGTCACTCATTCGTGCCAATGTGAACGATTGATTTTTGCGGTCCTCTCGGGATGTCAATGCTGCTCACATGCGGCCAAACCATCAGAGCACTACTCGTGTCTCGCTGACTCCACATGTGTTTCGTCTATGGGAGATTGTAAGCCTCTTCTCCGGATTCCAACACATTTTGAATCACGTCTTTCCGAGGCCAGACATGAGAATTAGAGGCAAAACAGTCAAAACACGTCAAACGGCGTCTCGACCAATAGCCAAGACACTACTGGTGTCTTAGCCAAGGCCGAGACACCATTAGTGTCTTAGCCCATGGCCGAGACACCAATCGTGTCTCACACCCAAAAAACTTGTTTTTGCCCGTACAACCTCTCGAAAACCTTTTTTTGATAAGATTTCGAGATTTCTTCAGTCCAGAACCTCTCCAACTAATTTGAGGTTATCTTTGAATGTGATTAAGTGATTACAATTGAGGATAAGATCAAATCATTCGTTCTTATCTGAAAACATAGCTTCTGAAGCCTATAAATACAGCCTTAGGGCCTTTATTCATAGGGATCGGGAATTTCGGAGCAACGGCGAAGCCCTGTCTAATTGGAGAGTGGGGAGCATGAATTTTAGCAAGGAGGAAGTAAATTCTTGGTGAGTTCGTCGACAAAAAGAAGGAGAGTTCGATAGATCTGTAATCTCTTTAGCCTCGTTCATCTATTTCCCTTGAGATCGCAACGTTGTTGTGATCTCGAGAAGAGTGTTTATCTCACAGTTGCTGAGATATTAACTTCAATTTCTTGTCTCCTTCTCATGGTAATAAAATCAATCGTATCTAATCATTTGGTGGTCCACGGATAAACCTCGGTACCGACAAAGATCTTACGCAAGTAGAAGACCGATAAAAGACCTCTTTGTGTGTTTTCTAGAAAGTTATAATTTTTCAGTTTCCTTTGTGTAGAGAGATCTTATAAAAAGACTCTTCTTTTGAATTCGTTGTAAACTCTTGAAGTTGCAATGAATTTCTCAAAGAAATTAACTTTCGACGAGAACACGCTGGCGACCATAGTGGGAGCCAACAGCCTCGCTGTCGAGGCTATCGTGTCACAGCCAATGATCAAGATCCCTGTGGATGAAGAGGTTGAATACGAGTTCGATCAGCAGAAGTTCAAGGAGTACGTCTCCTCCTCCTCCTCCTCCTCCAGATCTTTCTCTCATTGCAAGCGTAGGAAGACCACTTCTTTGAAGGAGGTTCATTGGTCGTCAGATCTAAAGACCCAGAATAACAATCTTTGCCCAATTGCTATTGAAAACTCCTCTCCGGCATCCAAGGAAGCCCGATACGATGCTCGTGACAGATCCTTAAAAGTCAATAAGTTGCCCGTTGATGGTGCACCAATTCTGACGAAGAGGGCCCATTAGAGACAGCATCAACGTCTTTCCCTTCAATTCGCTAAAGCTCTGCAATAGGTGAACGAACTCCGCTATCAAGTAGACTTAGAATTTAGAATGCGCCAAACGACTAAGCCATCGCCACAACAACCAATGGGTTCCTCCTCTTAACCGTCGACTAACAAATGATTTTGTGTCAAACGAACCCGTTCTACTCATGAGGAGCGCATCCAGAAACACCGTGCACTTCTTGCGCACACACGAATCATTATACAAAAGGCATAAGAATTACAAAAGGAAGGGGTGGTCAAAGAATCACCAAAATCTAAGCAAGTTTGGGTGCCAAAGGCTGCAACAACGCCAAGAATGATACTAAAAATAGATATGACACCTCCACTTTGGGAGATATGCAAGTCGTGTCTCTCACCGAATTCAAGCTCCAAGACTGCCTCTTAGCCTCCGTCAACCTCCGATCCTGCTCCTCTTACTCCCGTACCTCCAGTGAAGCCCTACGACAGCATGGATCTCTCTAAATTTAGGATTTTGTTAAAGAGTCACCTTGGTCCTCTACACAAAGATCAAGGGAAAACTATTGTTAAGGAACGCTTGGGTCCACTAAATAATTCCCAAGCAACTATTCAGACTGGGGGTCATACACACCCTCCTAACAAATTGATTTTTGGAACCACCCACTTGGAGGGGGGGGGGGGGGGGAGAATCAGGAACCCGTTAGGGTTTCTCCCTCACGAGGGTATAATTCTAGACATGTGACTCCTGCAAACGTCAGCAAGGTGTTACCTATTTAGAAGAAAACGTGTCCGATAGAAGACGATGTTATACCTGAAATTTCAAGTAAACAACAGAAAGGTTGCTCCGATCTTAACATCAATGAGTTGTACTATCGGGCTGGAGGTACGAATAAATCTTAAAAGAGGAGTACCTAGAATTAGACTCTCATTGTCCTTGTGAGAGGTTAATCAGAGTAGTATTATCAGAGTGTGGTTGTCCCAAGACCACTCCACAGAGGGTCTCGGTATTTGAAAGAATTTTCATGAATTATCCAAATCTAAATCAAGACATTTCTACAAGAAGAAATCTGTTAGTCATGATGACAAGTTTCCAGAAGTTACCATTAATGTGGCTGATAAGGAAAAGTCGATAAGACGTTTCAGCCCTGACTCTTTCACGGAGGCATCTCAGCGCATCGCTTGGTTACGATCAGGAACTAGAAGACCTAGGCCAAATAGAGGCCACTCCTCAGATGATAAAACTTCAAATGCCAACTCCGTTATTACTTCTGACGATATGATATCCAGTACAGGACAATCTCATGAAGCGTTCATGATCAACGCTGAACAAATAGTCAAAATCCTTGAAGATGCCTTGACCAAGCAGAAAGAGAATTTCAAATTTGAGATGGAAATAATTGTGCAACGGATAAGGGAAATGCATGACTAACAAATTCAAGCCTTATCAAATCAGTATGGTGAATCCAATCGTCGTAACACTACCAATCATGAAAATAGCGATTCGAACATAGATAAAAATCTCAACGCTGATACCCCTCCTGTTGACCAAAACATTAGGGGTGGTCCTACTGAGGGTAACAACGCTGGGGGTGGTCCAGTTGTTTCTTCTCGAAATCGTCTAAAGAAAAATACGAGCGAGGATGAGAAAATAAAAGACTTGGAGAGCAAAATCAACACATTAATGTCCGCTCAATAGGTAAAGAAGACCGATATCCCATGTCCTTATCCAAGAGAGTGGGAATCGATTCTGTATTTGACGAAGTTCAGCTTGATTAATTTCACGCCATTCAACAGAAGAGGGTCACCCACTCGGCACCTGATTTACTTCAAGTCTCACCTCGGTGTGATCTCCGACAACAAACCATTGATGGTCCGATCATTCGTTGACACCCTTCGTGGAGATGCCTTCGATTAGTACCGCCGTCTCAAGCCCGAAAGTATCAATAGCTTAGAGAACATATTTCTCACCAACTTCTTCGATGATGACACTAAAGTGTTAATCACAACACTCTTTGATGAGAAGCAAAAGGACAAAGAATCGGTCGAGAACTTTGTCAAGCGCTTCCGAAATAAGGCGACGAATTACTGAGATCCGATCATGGAGGAGTTCATCCTCCAAACGTGTTACAACAATCTTTCTTTGGACGTGCTAGAAGCTATGGGTATAGCACCATCCAAGACTTGGAAAGAATTAAAGGTGCACGGGGAGCAAGCCGAGCGCTTCCTTAAAATGAAGAAGGCTGAAAGAGGTCAACCAATGGCTAATGTCCCGAAGCAGAACTTCGTCACTTGGGGTAAAGGGAAAGTGCAAGCAAATGAAGTGGATGCTAACCAGACCTTCTAGCTGCAACCGCAATAGCAACGACAGACACAACAACAGGCGCCAAAGCAGTAATCACCTCAGTGGCAGCAACGACCTCAAAGGCAATAGAAGACTTCTGAGCCAAAATTCCTGAAGGAATACTCCTTCAAAGAAGATGATGTCCCAGGTATATTCAAGTACCTGTTGGAGAACAATAAGATCAAACTATCCCCAATCATCGATTACGAAGGAGCTAAGAAGACTACATATCCAAAATAGCACGCATTCCATAGGGTGGTTCATCATCCCATCAAGACATGATATGCGCTCAAAGACAAAATCCATGCCCTGATCGATGTTGGGATTATCACCATAAAGCAATCCAAGGAAATAATGGTGGGTGCGAACGCAGTGAACATTAGCTTCGGCTATGTCCCTCTCACTTGGTTTCAACCAGAACCCATGATGAAAGTAGAGATGAAGACAGTCAATGAAGATCCTCATGGGCAATGCCAGAAAGGCCTAGTGCCATACATGGCCTCCAACGACGAAATTCTTTAGGTTCATCCTGATCTACTTCAAGATGAGCAATGGACATGGTCTTCTTCCAAGAAGAAATCCAAATCTAAGGGAAAAGAAAAATCTTGTTATGCTACCATAGCGATTCTGGAGGAAAATGACGAAGGGATCCCCACCTTCCCACTTTCCTATGATGAGCATGAAGCTTTTGCTACCAGCGGAGAACCGACCTTTGCTACTAGAAGTGGGACTGAGTATCGGTTCAACTATCCCAAGGTGGCCGATGAATCAGCTGAGCAAGGGGTGGTTACAATCACTATCAAACCTTCTGAAGAAAATCCTCAATGAAAGGAGGCTACAGCTAAGCAGAAGGATAAAGAACCCCAACATCAAGAGGTTCAGAACCTGAAGCAGTCTTGATTCAATCGTTCGATTGGGAGAGACAAACTGGGAAGTTTGAACGTTCTATACCGTTTTGATGTTATGGCCCAATTGGCTAATATCCTAGTGAGGATAACTCTATACGAGTTATTGTGTTTATCAAAAAACACCAGGGAGGTACTGCAAGAAGACTTGGCCGATTTGGATGTGTTCCTCACTTAGATCAAGCCGATCCCTGAAAAACCAGAGTCGGCACCTCAACATTACAACCTCACAGCCAAACAATTCCCGTGTATCACTTTCACTAAGGAGGACATGCAAGTAAGGAATTCGAAGCATGACAGTCCTTTGTATTTCACCGGATACATTAGCAGATACATTAGCTCCAGCATTGTCAACCGGATCCAAATCGATCCGGGTTCCACTATCAACATTATGCCACTCTGATTGATGTATAATCTCGAAATCCCCGCTAGCAAGTTGGCATCAACATGCACTGTTATCTATAGATTTAACACCAGTAGGTCTAGGCTATTGGGTAAAATCCGAGTGAAGTGCTAACTCGGAGATTTAAAATCGGAGGTCATGTGCTATGTGATCGATGCAAAGACCTCTTATAACTTACTATTCGGTCGACCCTGGATCCATGGTAATGTTTTAGTCCCTTCCATCCTTCATCAGTATCTAAAATATGTAGACGCTAATAACGAGGTCAAGACGGTGGTCGCGGATAAGCAACTGTTTAAGGGATTGAAAAACTATTTCACTGATTCTCTTCTTTACAGTGCTGAATCCGATATTGAACCATCGGCCCAAGGTACGAACAACGGAGAATAAGCTGATACCAAAACTGGGCTTGATTACGATGGTGATTTTGTATTGAATGACATTGTACCCTTTATAATCAATCTTGATGGTGGAGAATCGTCAGACAGTAGTTATAATTGGCAACTTACCGAAACTAAAATAAATGACGATTTAAAGTACTCGCCTTCTCTTAATAAGATAATGAAGGGGTTATACGATGACCCCGACTTACACATGCCACTCCATTCATCTTGCATGACAAAGAAGCATATACAAGACTCATTCGGGACGATCCTGGTCATTCCTGCCCAAGAAAAAGGGTCAAAAGGAGATAATTTACGGTAAATGGGAGATGTCTCCGCTACCAGACCAATTTTCAAGGGATAATAGCGATGATGAAAAGACTGGTCCTCACTTGTCTAAATACAGCTCAAAAGTGTTTAACCTCATGGAAAATGGGGATACAATCTCGCAATTGGGAAGGACTTTGCTTCGGTCGAGGTCCTCGAGTTCCGACTAAGGCTACTTATGTACCAAAGGGGAACCTAATAATTATTATACGTACAAAAGAGGTCTAGGCTATGTCTCTTCATCCGAAGACGAATGCTGCTAGCAAATCATTGAAAAGTTAGCAAATAAAGATAGTACTCATCTGATTCTTTAAATTGGGACTCTGACGTCAGCATTAGAGAGATGTTCAAAGGGCTAATATCGAACATGGCCACGGTCGATCATGCCACAATGGAGGAAGACAATCAATTACCAACTTGGGAAGATCATTGGATCCATCACCTGAATATCCAATATGGTGATAGATTCGAACAAAGAGAACCTCCTACTGAAGACAAAATGGTCCAGGTGAACATGGGTGACAAAACGAATCCGAAGCCTATATTCGTCAGTGACAGCCTCCCACCAGAAGAGAAGGAGGAGTTGATTACCCTCATCAGGGAGTACATCGACGTCTTTGCCTTGAATTACGAAGATATGATAGGACTTGACCCAAACGTGGTGATGCACCATCTTAACATCAAACTAGATGTTAAACCTGTCAAGCAATAGCAAAGACGGTTTCGTCCGTAGATTATGAAGGCAATCAAAACTAAATTCAAAAAGTTAATTGATTCGGGCTTCATCTGAGAAGAGCAACATCTCGATTGGCTTGCAAACATCGTTCCGGTTCTGAAGAAGAATGGAAAAATTAGGATCTGCATTGATTTCAGAGACCTAAACACCGCCTGCCCGAGAGATGACTTTCCTCTCCCTATCACGGATGTCATCATTGACAACACGTGTGGATTTGAAAGAATGTCCTTCATGGATGGGTTCTCAGGATATAATCAAATTAAGATGTATCCAGATGAAGAAAAGTATATCGTGTTCAGAATGCCCCTCGACGTCTTCTGCTACATGGTCATGCCCTTCAGCTTGAAGAACACAAGCGTCATGTACCAACGAGCAATAACGAAGATTTTCCAAGAACGCCTCCGGAAGACCGTCGAGTGCTATGTTGACGATTTGGTCATTAAAAGCCGTAACAAAGACGACGACATTAAAGACTTGAGGACAATGCTTGATCTCATGCAGAGTCACCAATTGAAGATGAACTCTACCAAATCTTTCCTTAGAATGTCCAGCAGCAAGTTCCTCGGATTTGTTATCACCACGAAGGGCATCCATATTGATCCTGACAAAGTAAAGGTGATACATGAATTGCAACTCCTGAGAAACCTCAAAGAACACAGGGGACTACAAGGGTGACTCGCTTACATTCACGATTCATATCAAACCTATCCGAAAAATGCCAACCATTCTCAAAGCTCACAAAGAAGGGCATATCTTTTAACTGGGATGATGCCTATCAAAAGGCATTTGAAGATATCAAAGAATATCTCTCAAATCCTCCTGTTCTCATAGCACCAAAATCGGGTAAACCTTTCTTGATTTACATCAAAGCGATGAACCACTCGTTAAGTGCTTTACTCGTATAAGACGATGACAATGGTCACGAGCAGGCAATATATTACCTAAATCAAACTTTGGTGGGTGCCAAATCTCGGTACCCAATGATCAAGAAGGAATGCCTCGCTTTGGTGTTTGATATCCAAAATATGTGACACTACCTTGTTGGACAGATGATTTATGTCATCTCTAATGTTAACCTATTCCGGTTATTCATGACGCAACCAGCCTCCATGAATTGACATCTAGCAAAATGGGCCTTGCTCTTATCCCAATACGACCTGCACTTCAAGCAACAGAAGTCGGTTAAAGGACTAGCGATTTGTGATCTTCTGGTGGCTAACCCTGTAACAGATATAGCCGAATTATATGAAGATTTATCGGATGAAACCTACGAAGTCAACACTACCTTGCATCGTCAAGTGTGGCAATTGTACTTTGACGGTGCTTCTCGAGTGACCAATGTGGCGAGTATTCCTGGTAATTCTAAAATCTCTACGGGAGTCGGAGTTGTCCTAGTTTTCCCAGAAAAGCATGTGATATCCCGAGCCTACTCGTTAATTAGGAAATGCTCCAACAATGTAGCCTTGTACAAAGCACTGCTCATTGGACTCAGTTTCGCCAAAGAGCTGGGGGTCGAGTATCTTGAAGCTTTTGGTGATTCTTAACTAATAGTCAACCAAATGCATGGAGAATACGAAGTCAGAAACTAGAGCCTGATTCTGTACCACAAGGCGGCCGTTGAGATGACAGACTCATTTGAAGGATTTTTCATCGAGTACATCTCGCATCTCTAAAATGTATATGCAGATGCACTGGCGATATTAGCAGTATTATAGGCTATCTAAAAATCATAACAGATAGTTGGTCCTTACCAAACTTTAATGATGGAAGTTACAATTTGACGACTTCTACATCAGCATCTCGACAAAGAAAGTTAAAATTAGACGACTTTCATGTCAATAAATAAAATATATAATTGGAGGATTCTTACGTAGATCGAGAAAGGTTACAATTCAAAAACCTTCACGATGACTGATGAAAGCTCTAATTCAATAGCCTTCATAATCAACTGTGAGAGTCACAATCTGATGGCTCTCACAGTCCAAATGGCTAAGGCAAAGATTACGGAACAACGATCCTTACAGACGCTTCAATAGAAGAAGTTACAAATCGACAACTACTTCTAAGAAATGCGGAGTTCATTCTCGTGTTCATGATTTCAGAACACAGGCGACCCCTGCGTTCGTTCTCAATTTTCGGTAGAAGACGAACTCCACGTCCCAGTTGTGAAACGCAGAGTTGAGGCCCAGAACGCCAAACTGGGCGTTTTTTACTCATTCAACATAAGTCGAACGGTTCCAAAACTGTTTCCCCACAATCTAGGGGTCTCTCACCCACTTAGGAATGAATTAAGGGGGTAGTTATACCCCTTAATCCCATATAAATACCTCAAAACTCAGAAGAGTTCGGGATCTTTTTTTTTGGGCAGATCAAGATCGGAGACCATTGAGCGGCTTCTGGCATAAAATCGCAAAGAGGGAGATCAACGTTCATCCTTCAACGACGTTCAATAACAGGGAGCTTTCATACTTAACTAATTAACCTAATTTTCGGTTCAAAAGACAACTCTTTTCACAGAGTTTAAACTCATCCTGAGTTTATAAACTCGTTAAGAGTTCTCTTTAAACTTACCACACAAGTTAACTGTTCCAACAAGTTGTTCGGATCGTCAACGGAGAGGAAACTCGACACGAACATTCGAGGTAGGCACTCTATCACCACCGTGAAGAACCCAGAAGTAAACAAATAGGAGGATCTCTGTCGATCTTCTTCTCTTTTGTAATCAGAAAATTCAAATTATAATTGAGGTTGAGAGAGTTATAAACATTCTTTTTCTAAGTAGTTAGAAAAAATAAATTAGATTCAATTCTTTTATTTTCTTATTACAAATTTTCCCACCAAACAAAAGATAGCGACTCTACTAGGGACTAGCTTTTTCACCAAGGAAGTAGTGGTGGCGCAATTTGACATCAAGCTCGCTGGAACGACCATTGAAACTATGATCATCGAGTTCGATCAAGCTAAGTATGAGGAGTTACTCTCCTTCGGATCCCATAGCCCCAAGGCTATGCGCAAGATCCGTAAAGTCTTCAAGGAGACTAAAGCTCCAACTATTACTCTTATGCCGAAGGAAGCCTTCTCCTTTAGCCAAGAGTACTCGAACAGTCCCTCCTCTGAAGGAGTGGGCTCAGCTTCTGCCAAACTCGTCCACCGAGTTGAAGGTTCCGCATCCGCACTAACACAACGGGTATCAGGTCACAAAAAGCCCATCACGACGACCAACTCTATCAACGCCGACGACATCGCCGCAAAGGCCTTAAAACAGGCTAACAAGATCACCACTCGACGAAGGAGAAGATCTCGATGATGAGCACTACTTTGAGAAAGCCGATCTCTCAACCAACACGAGCTTCGTATTTGTGAGCTAAAATGCAACTCTGAGCTTTGCGTTTCTACTATGAAATGTGAGACATGCGTTCATGAGCCCAAATAAGAGCTTCGCATGAACCAAATTAAACGCAGCTCTCAAGAGCGTGTTATTCAAACAAAACACAGCTCTGAGGATCACGTTATTCAAGCAGAAAGCAGCATTCAGGGGTGCGTTATTCAGCCAAAACGTAGCTCTCAGGAGTGTGTTATTTAGTCAAAATGCATACCTCAAGGGAACGTTACTGAGCCAAAATGCAACCCTCAAAGAATCGTTTCCAAAACAGAATGCAACTCTCAGGCATGCATTTTAGAACTAAAGCGTAGACTCCAAGATAGCATTTCATCAGTAAAACACAGATCTCAGGACTATGTTTCATGACCAAAATACAGACTTCGGTCTTGCGTTAATCAAGCTAAACACGACCCTTGTGTTCCTTCTTCGGAACGTGATGTGATTCGTCGTGTTCAAAAAGATTAACATAGAATTAAAATTCATGTTTGCTAAGAACCAGTCCCATCCACTGACAGACAGGGGGTTCCATCTCTATTGTCACGCTCTGTGAGAGGTTCATCCCAAGTCTATGACTTGTGGGAATTACTATCGAGAGAAATACTAATGCAAAGAGTCATTCATTAATGCCAATGTGAACGACTGATTTCTACGATTCTCTCAGGATGTCAATGTTCCTCACGTGCGGTCAAAACATTGGGGTCCGACCAATTAACGAACATTGCTTTGTCCAATCAACAATGATGTTCACGCATAAAGAAGACTTCAGAGAATGAGTATCTTGGAATCACTATCAATATGATTGGTAGAGGGAAGTCGTCAGTCCCTAGTTTTGATGAGTCAGAGACAGATCGTTCTCCAAGCATTAGAGAAATTGCTAATGAGTTTGAAGGAATCTACCAATGCACTCGGACGCGAACAGGAGCCATTCTCCCCATCGATTATCGAAGATTAGCTAGAGGAACCAATTCTGAGGATGAACACTCAGCCATTGCGGAGTCCTAATCATCAAGCTCTTTCATTGGGCATGAGAGCTTCACCCACATAGTAGAAAATTCTAAAAATCTTTTAAAGAGGGTTACTGAGCAGGAGGCCATGCTCCGAGCATAGTAGAAAACGATCAATCAACTTTGAGATATGATGGCTCGGATCATTGCAAATAGAGCTAATTTCCAGAAAGCTAAGTCACAACCTCGGTCGGAATCTTCTCGAAAAGGAGGATCATCCATATCGAAGGGGAAACAAAGAGTGAATGAGACTGCTGAGTAAGGAACTCATCACAAAGAATCATCCTTCGAAGAAGAAGCTGAGAATGAGCAAAATCCTCAGTCAGCTAAAATCGAGGAATTCGAAGCCAGCCTCAATGCTATAGCCCACATAAGCGAGCTCCAAGATGAGGGAGTAGTGCGACCTTATCCGCTGAATGGGATGCAACCCCTTATCCTCCATAGTTTGAGGTTCCGACGCTATAAAGTTTTGACGGTACAGGATCACCAAACCAACACATCTATCATTTCAAGTCACAGACTGGGAATGTGACATCAAACGACGCCATACTAGGTCGATTATTCATTGGCACCCTTAAGGGAGTTTTCTTTGAATGGTTCAGGAAACTACCTGCGGGATGTATCCAAAAGTGGACGGATCTAGAGAGACTCTTCCTGTTAAGATTCTTTAAAGAGGATACAGAAGTCTCCATCCATACCCTTCTCGCCACTAAGCAGAAAAAGTGGGAGTCTGTCAAAGCCTTCGTCAAGAGGTTTTGAAGTATGGCTCTCCGATGTTCGTCATGTATGATACAGTCTACCCTAGTGGAGACCTACCGACACAACTTACAGACTGACCTTCTAACACAAATAAGGGTTGTAGAATGCTATTCCTGGAGACAACTAATCTCTCAAGGGGAACAGGCTCAAAAAATTATTGCCAAAATCAGAGCCAAAGAACAAAGTTGGCAGAATCAACCTGAGCAATGAGACCAACCACAATCTTCTCAGTTAGAAGGGGAAGGTACTACGACCACTGAAGCAAAACCTCTTCAATAGGGTGGTGGGTGCACAAAGCTATCACGTTAATAGTTACCTCTAATATACAAACACTTCAGATAATAGCCTTTTGTGTGACGTATTCCAAACTGTTCATAGTCGTTATACTCCAATGTCACTTAACAGCTTGACTGATAGTGTCTTGTCTGTCTCTTTTCCCCTGCACTTGTTTAAGACTGGGGGTTGGTTTATTTATGGTCCACTGTATTATGAGTACTAAATTTTCTGAGTTATCATGTTCAATAGAATACCTCTGCCAACTATAAAATCCTTCTCCTGCCAAGTCTTAATCAAGACTGGGAGTTGGTTACCTAGAACCCACTAACAAATCTTCTTGTCAATCATCTTCAATAGGATGACAGGTTTACAAACATCGTCGAGTTAACATTATATTTCTGATGATTTACATCCCTACGGAGTATGAATTCAACTTGTATCACTCTAAATTTGTCACGTTAACAATACACCTCTGACAATCAAATTGTCAATCCTTGTCAACAGGATGATAGGTGCTCAAAATTACTCAAATCACAATCTTCCCTAGCAAAACGTTAAGTCTTCCAAATCTTGTTCAAATAACAAGTACAAATTCTGTCATGTTAATATTACACATTTGACAATCCACTTATCAATCATCTTCAATAGGATGATAAGTCCTCAAAGTTGCTCCAATCGTAACAAAATTCTGTTAAGTTAACATCACACCTCTGACGACCAAATCAACTTATCGACTCTCTTCAATAGAGTGATAGGTTCACAAACCTGTCAAGTTAACATCACATCTCTGACGACCAAATCAACTTTTCAACTATCTTCAATAGAGCAATAGGTCCATGAATCTGTTAAGTCAACATCATACCTCTGACGACCAAATCAACTTATCAACTCTCTTTAATAGAGCGATAGGCCCATTAAATACTGTTAGGTTAACATCACACCTCTAACAGTCAAACCCCCTATAATGAACTTGTTAAATCCCTTTTCAACAAGAATATCAAGTTTTTATTATAAAATCCCCAGCAGATTTAAGATTTTTTGGAATTATTCTAGTGATAATAAAGAAAATTTCTAAATTTTACTCTAAGTAAAAATTCATGCCAAGTTAATACTACACCTATGACACTTCCAACTTTCTTTCAGTGTTTCAAGTGAAAACATAACACAGGAAGAAACATTGATAAATATATACGTATTCAACATCATAGCACCAAGAATCTATACCTTACACATATGGGAGACTTTATCTCGATCCCTAATCAGAGATAAGTCTGTATCTAACACATGCTACCAGGTAACCTATTCCCATGATAATGGTGAAGTCTACGTATTCAACATCGTAGCATCAAAAATCCATGTCTTTCACGCATGGCGAACTTTATCTCAACTCCTAAACAGAGATAAGTCTACACATAACACACATTACCGGTTAGTCTTTCGCCATGAAAAGGACACCAGAATACATCTCTGGGGGATTTTATCTCAATCCCTGAATTAGAGATAAGCCTGCGCCTAACACGCATTATCGGGTAGCACATTCTCGTTAGAATGGTAAAGTCTATGTATTCAATATCATAGCACTAAGTCTAAGAGAGTTCATTCTTTTAGTACAACATTACATATGGAACGGATTTAGACAATCCACATGCTAGCCCGACTCAAACGGTAGTCGGTAAAGGCTTATTAAATCCGTTGATGGCTGAGCGTTTACCAAAAATTCTATGAATGTTTACAGGCCCATCAGCTGAATGGATGTGAGCCCTGACATGGCGTTTGAGAGCTTCTACTCATGAGTAGCTTGTACCGTCACTACAGCTTCTCCTTGAAGCTCATCCTCACATAGGTCCTACGTGGAAAATGCCTTCAACCACTATGCCTTCAAAGCGGGTGCAGAGAACAACTCCTTTATGATAAGAAATCAACAACTCCAAGATTAGAGTTGAGATCCAAAGTATTTTAAAAATTCTTTCCAGTCAACCGTGAACTTTCAAAAACTTTGGAGAGGGTTCTGTAGGCTGTTTAAAAATTACTACAGCTAGCTGATCCCCGTAAAACACCGATGATGAAAGTTATAATTTAATGAATCTCACATTTTTAAGGAGCCAAGACGAAGATTACAAGATGACGATCTTTGTAACACTCTAGCAAAAGAGACTACAAATTAATGGTCTCTTAAAATCAAAACGCATATATCTCTCAAACCGTAAGGAATTTGGCGAAATGGACAGGAGCAAACCAAATCCTATGAGGTTTATTTGTTTGTCTCCGTCTCATTGAGATAGTTGATTTTCATATATAATTTGTTAAATTCTGACTTACGGTTTGAAAGTTATGACCTGTTCTTCGTAGTAAGTTATGTTCCGAAGTTCGTCTTCAAGACTAGACTTCGCTTGAACATTGGACTTAGCCTGAAGCTCACCAAGCTTGCCTGAGGCTCGCCTCTGTGTTCCAGAGTCAAAATGCAGAGCTCATTCTGCGTTCCAGATGCAAAATGCAAGGTTCATCCCCAGCGTTCAAGTTCAAAACGTAGGGTTCATCCCCAACGTTCAAGTCCAGACATAGAGCTCGTAGCCACGTTCCTAGAACAAAACGTAGAGATCCTCCTTGCGTTGCAAGACCAAAATGCAGAGGTCCTTCCCGTGTGTCAGCAACAAAACATAGAGGTCGGTTGGTCCTGCGTTGCAATATCAAAACGCATAGGTCATGCTCGCGTTTCAGATTCAAAACATAAGGTTCATCCCCAGCATTCCAGTTGAACACACATAGTTCATGGACTCAAAATGCAAAGTTCATCTTTGCATCCCAACTCCGCGCTTCAGATTTACAATGTTGTGCGAACACAGTGTTTTCAACCTAAAACAGGCCCAACTCTGCGTTTCAAATCTAAAACACAGAGTTCAAGTCGAGAACGCCATTTTCAACATATGACTCATTCAAGCTTGAGCTGAACGGTTTCAGAAACTATTTTCCCTCACGATTGGAGGGATTTTCATCCCACTTAGGAGCGGATTAAGGGGGCGATTACACCCCTTAATCCCCCTATAAATATGGGTAAATTCAACTGAGTTTGGGGCTGGTTTTTTGGGGGAATTCCTGAAGAATTAAAATCGGCAATTATCTCTTGGAGCATCTTCAGATCTTGGAAGGCCTAGAGCATCATCAGGAGCCATCCTTGGAGCTTTCCTATTTGGCTTATAAACTAATTTTTGGTTCAAATTAACTTTGTTACATAGTTTAAACTCACTTTGAGTTCTTAAACTAGTTAAGAGTTATTTTCAAACTTGCCATGCAAGTTATCATCGACATCAATCAAGAGGAATCAACCATGTTTCAGTAAAACAAGACATTCAGATCTTCAATGAGAAGCAAACTCAACGTGAGCATTCGAGGGAGGTATCTCATAGCTATCGTGAAGAACCTAGTCTTAAATAAAGGGGAGGATCTCCGTCGACCCTTCTCTCTTTTGTAAATAGGGATTTCAATTGAGAAGATTTGTAATTTCTTTTACTAAGTCTGTTAGAGAGAAATTGTATTGAGGATGTTGTAATCATTCTTTATCTAAGTCAGTTAGAGAGAATAACACATTTTTGTTCTCAATTGTCTTCTTCGAATTTTCCCGTCAAACAAAAGATGGCGACTCTGCTAGGAAAATTCTTATCTTCAGCGGAGTTACCATCTTTTGTTAGGTGGGAAAATTTGAAGACAATTGAGAATAAAAATGTGTTTTTCTCTCTGACTTAGATAAAGAATAATTACAACATCCTCAATACAATTTCTCTCTAACAGACTTAGAAAAAGAAATTACAAATATTCTCAATCGGAATGCTGATTTACAAAAAAGAGAAGGGTCGACAGAGATCTTCCCCTTTGTTTATGATTAGGTTCTTCACGGTAGCGATGAGATGCCGCATTCGAATGCTCGCGTCGAGTTTGCTTCTCGTTGATGATTCGAATATATTGTTTCACTGGAACATGATTGATTCCTCTTGATTGATGTCGAGGATAACTTACGTGGCAAGTTTAAAAATAACTCTTAACGAGTTTAAGAACTCAGAGTGAGTTTAAACTCTGTAACAGAGTTAATTTGAACCAAAAATCAGTTTATAAGCCAAGTATGAAAGCTCCAATGATGGCTCCTGATGATGCTCCAGGCCTTCCAAGATCCAAAGATGCTCTAAGAGATAATTGACGATCTTAATTCTTCAGCAATTCCCTTAAAAACCAGCCCCGAACTCAGTTGAGTTTATCCATATTTATAGGGGGATTAAGGGGTGTAACTACCCCCTTAATCCGCTCCTAAGTGGGGCATAAATCCCTCCAATCATGGAGGAAAATAATTTCTGGAACCGTTTAGCTCAAGCTTGAACGAGTCATACACCAAAAATGGCATTCTGGACCCAAACTTAGCATTTTAGACTTGAAACGTAGAGTTGGGCCTGTTTTAGGCTGAAAACATTATGTTCGCATAGCGTTGTAAATCTAAAATACGGAGTTGGGACGCAGAGATGAACTTTACGTTTTGAGTCCATGAACTATGCATTTTCAACTAGAACGCTAGGGATGAACCCTGCGTTTTGAATCTGAAACGCGGGCATGACCTCTGCGTTTTGATGTTGCAACACAGGACCGACGACCTCTGCATTTTGTTGCTGACACATGGGGAGGACCTCCGTATTTTAGTGTTGCAATGCAGGGAGGACTTCTGCGTTTTGTTTTGGGAACACGGCCACAAGCTCTACGTGTGGACTTGAACACTGGGGATGAACCTTGCGCTCAAAGCTTAAATGCAGGAGTCAACATCGCATTTCAGAATAAACACAAAGTCCCAACTCTACATTTTTACCAAAAATAAATGAGTCATCTTCCTCATTATTTGGAACCCATCTAGGGTTTCATAAGAACTTATCAAAAGCAAGTTAATTTTGTTCATCATCTACCATGACAAAGGGGATCATGAGGCGGCAACGTCGATGGAGTCCCCGCGGGAACGAGAACATCTCCGACCCCTTTGGTCGATGGTGTCTCCGAAGCTGCTCCAGTGCCCTTTCGAAACCCTAAACTCAGTCTTCGCGGCGCCATCCATGCAATCGATCAGGAATGACAAAGATTGTCGGGGTTTCTTTCTGTCGAAGTGAACGAGAATTCTCATTCGTAGAATCAAGACGAAAGTGAAAAGAGTTGAATGACTCTTGATTTGACCACACATGTCTATTTATAACAACCATCTGTAGGCGTATAAAATTGCCTATAGGTCCCTTAGCACAGCTCGACGCTGATTTAACAAACGGACCACCGGGCGACGTATCCAAACAAGACCGCCAACGCTGAAGCCAAGCTATACGCAACGGAGCAGGTTAACGAGGCGACAAATCGCACCCAAGCATTGGAATGCATCCACTCGCACGCGGAATCAAACCAATGTTTAGGTGAATCACCGAGTCATCTAAACAAGAGCGAACTCGGATGAATCACGATCAAATCAACATCAATTCCGGACTCAAATTCAGAAGTTGGTTTACTGCCATATCAGGAACCCGACTCACTGCCAAATCTGGAATCAAGTCAAAGAGTCGTTGCCAAGTCAATCAACCACACAAGAGAACCAGAACCGGAAACAAAGGACGAAACGGACAAACACCCGGGGACTCGGCCGAAACCGAACCACCCCAGGGTGGCTCGGCCCAAGCCGAGCCACCCTGAGGTGGCTCGGTGAAGGCCGAGCCAC
>NC_033797.1:73223600-73278225 GCF_001876935.1 Asparagus officinalis
CTCGGCCAAAGCCGAGCCACCCCAGGGTGGCTCGGCCAAGGCCGAGCCACCCTGAGGTGGCTCGGCCAAAGCCGAGCCACCCCAGGGTGGCTCGGCCAAGGCCGAGCCACCCTGAGGTGGCTCGGCCAAAGCCGAGCCACCCCAGGGTGGCTCGGCCAAGGCCGAGCCACCCTGAGGTGGCTCGGCCAAGGCCGAGCCACCCATGGGTGGCTAGGCTCAGAACTGTGCGCGGGCACAGTTCTGAGTGCCTATAAATAGGCCTTGTGCTCATTTGTTTCAGAGGTTGGAAATTTTGGAGAGAGGCGAAGCCCTGCTGGATTGAAGACTCAGATTTAAAAAAAAGATCACAACTTTGAAGGCTTGGAGATTTGGACTTTCAGATCCGGTGCTCGGCGATCACCAACGCCAAATAAGGCAGGAGTTCGAAAGGATTGGATCTGAGATCTACACGATCACACTCCGGATCTAAGCTTGGTTCTTAGATCCCGAGATTCGAGCGGTTGTTTCCTTGGTGAAACAATCCCTCCCGGCTATTATTCCCTTGGTGGAATATTACCCGTCATATCGTGTAGATCCGACCGGATCGAGATCACGCGGTGGTCCACGGCAAATAACCCCGGCGCAGGCAAAGAACCCACACAAAGCGAGTGACCACAAAACAGGAGCTCGCGATTCGTTCGACACAAAAGGAAAAAATTGTAATCTTTACTTTGTTTTCTTTGATTTTTCATTGTAACCGGATCTTATAAAAAGACCGGATCTTTGTAACGCATAAAGTTGTTAACTGAGATAGCAATGATATCAACAATGAAGAAAGCCATAATTTTTCCCGCGAACACCATCAAACTGTTAAAGAGGTACGGGATTCTAGGAGAAAATCCTAACTATTTTAAAACGCAATCTTCAGCGTTAATAGATAAAATAAGTTAGACTTTAACCTTAATGCAGAACTCACCTCTGCGTTCAATTTCCAAATGCTAGGCCCAGACCTGCGTCATGAGAGTTCTTAACTTTGTGTTTCGAACCTCAAACACAAAGGCCACCTTTGCATTGTAATTATTCTAAACGAAGGGTCCACCCTTGTGTTTTCAAATATGACACTTATCCTCTAAGATCATGAATTCTTTTAATAGAGTGTTGTTAAACTTCTATATCTCCTCAGCAGAATCTAAGTTATTTCAGCTGACAAAATTCTCATCAAGTTAATACTATACTGCAGATGACCATCATCCCCATAGAGTTTGAATTTAGCTTCCATCACTTCCAATGCGATGACAATTCATTTGTCAAAATCGACTTATTGATTCTCATCAATAAAACGATAAGTCCCCAAAATCACTCAAATCATGATCAATTTATTAGCTCTTCTCAGCAGAGTAATAAATGATTAACTTATCAACCCTCTTCAACAGAGTGATAAGTTTCCAAATCTTGTTCAAATCACAAGTATCATAAGTCATCGCTCTGATGATAAACCACTTGGCAATTCTCCCCAACGAGATGCTAAGTCCCCCAAAATCTTGTTCAATATTTTTTCTGTCACGTTAATATTACACCTCTAATAAAATTAACTTATTGACTCTCCCCAATAGAGTGATAGGTCCTCAAAATTGTTCCGATTGTAATTGTTTGCGGTGAAAGTTGATTTCTTCATTGCTGAATCTATTATATGTTTATCGATTATAGTTTCAAAGTAAAATTAGTCTTTTTATAAGACTTTCTTACACAATGAAAAAAAATAAAAAAAATAAAAATCTCTTCAAACAAACGCAACGGGTGTTTATTGCCTGCTGCTTGCGTAGGATCTTGGCCTGTGATGGGGACGTTGATATCCGTGGACCACCGTCAATCAGATCTGATTGCTAAAAAATCGGGCAGAGCTTCGTTGATTCACGAAGGAATCAAGAAACCATAGCGCTTATCTTGGTAACGGCGAGATAATTGCTCTTCTTAAGATTATTGCAATGGGATAATCTTAAGAAATGGACCTGGGGAACTGCAGATCTGACGACCTCCTCTTCTTTATGTCAACGAACTCGATTAGATCTCTACTTCTCCTCCTCTCTGAAATTCGTGTACTTTTGATCCTCAATCCGGCAGGGCTTCGCCAACGCTCGAGAATTCCAAATCTCTACTCCTCCCCCTCTCTGAAATTCGTGCACTTTTGATCCTCAATCCGGTAGGGCTTCGTCAATGCTCAAGAATTCCAGATCTTAAAAAATGAGGGTCCTGGGGTTGTATTTATAGGCTCCAAGGAAGTCCAGGCGGTTAAAACCGCATAACGGCCGATTTTTAGGGCTAGAGACACCCAAGGGTGTCTCACCTTAAGATTATCCCGTTGCGATAAACTTAAAAAGAGCAATTATCTCGCCGTTACCAAGATAAGCGCTACGGTTTCTAGATTCCTTCGCGAATCAACGAAGCTCTACCCGATTTTCAGCAATCAGATCTGATCGACGGTGGTCCACGGATATCAACGTCCCCGTCACAGGCCAAGATCCCACGCAAGCAGCGGGCGATAAACACCCGTTGTGTTTGTTTGATGAGAGTTGTAGTTTTTTATTTTTTTTTTCATTGTGTAAGAAAGTCTTATAAAAAGACTAATTTTACTTTGAATCAACTTTCACCGTGTAATAGATAAACGTGTAATAGATTTAGCAATGAAGAAATCAACTTTCACCGCAAACAAACTGGCGACCACAGTGGGAGTACAAATCATAGCGGGAGTGTTGACTCGTACAAATCACAGTGAGAGTTTTGTGTTTATCACCTAATTTGTAATGATCAGGTTATCCCTAAGAAAATTACATGTAAGATCCTTTTGGAAACTTCCCATTACATGAATTACCCACCCCCAGCTTTTCTTTTCGGAACTGAGTCTGACATTATACTCAGTTATATGACCGGGTTATCCTTAAGAATACCAGACATGACACTCTCTAGGAACTTCTTGTGAAAGCGAGGAAATAGTTTAGACTCGTATACCTGTTTGAGTATTGAGAAGCAGTTTATACTCATATACTCTTCGGAGTGTTGCCATTCTCATTTGGCTTATCCTAGCGTTATAACGCCGGCCTCAACCAAGGTTTGGATGCTATTCTTTAAAGTAAAGTAAGCCTTGGTGGGATGAAGGATCCTCCTGTGGTACACACAGTATTTCGGATCCGCAGTATTGTCAGCTTCCTCCTGATTCGTGATGGGTGACAGCTTGATCTTGTTGTTTTCAAGAAGGGTCTCGAAGATGGTTGGAACGTCTTTGTCCTTGAATGAGTACTCTTTTTGGAGCCTCGAATCCGAAGTCTTCTGTTGTCTTCGAGGCTGCTGTTGTGACGTCTGATTAACATCAACAACTGTTGTAGGTGCCTTCTCTCCATCATGGGAAATGAGACTTGGATTCAGAGGGTTAGCCATCGATTGGCTTCTTTCGACCTTCCTCCTTCTGAGAAAGCGTTCGGCCTGCTCTCCGCGTACCTTCAACTCTTTCCAGGTATTGAGCGGCTCTACTCCCATAACGTCCAAGATATTAATGGATAAGTTGTTATGACAGGTTTGCAAGACGAATTCCTCCGTGACGGGATCCTTGCAGTTCATTGCCTGATTGCGGAAGCGTTTGATGAAGGTATCCACCGACTCTCCATCTTTTTGTTTCTCATCGAAGAGTGTCCTGATCTACACTTCGGCGTCATCATCGAAAAAATGAGCGAGGAACATGCTCTCCAGGTCCTCCCAGCTATTGATGCTTCCGGGCTTGAGACGGCGGTACCAATCAAAAGCAGGCCCGCGAAGGGTGCCAACGAATGACCGCACCATCAAGGGCTCGTTGTCAGAAATTATTCCCAAATGATACTTAAAATATATTAAGTGCTGAGTAGGGGAACCATTTCCGTCAAACGGCGTGAAGTTGATCAAGTTGAACTTTGCCGGATATGGGATCAAATCCTACTTTCTTGGGTAGGGAGACGGAATACCGGTCCTTTTTATCCCCTGAACAGACATCAGCGCGTTGATTTTTTCTTGGGTAGGGAGACGGAATACCGGTCCTTTTTATCCCCTGAACAGACATCAGCGCGTTGATTTTGTTCTTGAGGTCCTTTATTTTATCGTCCTCGTCTGTATCAGATCTTGGACGATTCCTGAGAGGAATAACGGGGCCACCCCCAGCATTATCATCTTTGGTGGGACCACCCCTAGTATTGTCATCTTTGATGGGACCACCCCTAGTATTGTTATCCTTAGTAGGACCACCCCCAGTGTTCTGGTCAATGGGAGGATTCTCAACATTGAGACGTTCATCCACCTCTGAATCGTTACCTGCTTGGTTAGCAAGGTTGCGACGACTGGATTCACTGAATTGATTGGACAGGACCCGAATTTGTTGGTCATGCTCTTCCCTTATTCGCATCATGGCCATTTCCATTTCGAACTTGAAGTTCTTTTTTTGTTTGGCCAAGGCATCCTCAACCATTTTGGCTACTTCCTCGGTGTTAATCACAAACACTTCACGGGATTGTCCCGGACTGGATACCATATTATCAGAAGCGATTACCGAGTTAGCATCCAATGCTTCATCATCCGAGGATAACCCTCTCTGCATTCTCTGATAATCCCTTTGTCTAATAGATCCTGATCGTAACCGAGTTAGACGATGCGATACAAGCGGATCAGAGCTAGAAGGTCGAATCGATTTTTCATTATTAACCATATTGATGGTAACCTCTGGGGCATCGTCACCTTGAACGACCGATCGTTTCTTACGGAGACGCTTTGGATTGGACTTAGCCTTTCCGTTGGAGATCCTCTGTAATACCGAGACCCTCTACGGAGCGATCTTGGGGAAGCTACATGCTGATAATACTGCCCTGATAATTTTGGTACACGGACAGTGAGAGTCCGCTTCCCGGGTACTTCTCTTTCGAGATTTATTCATACCCCCCTTTAGCATTTCCTGTGCTTTTCGCACAAGGGTCTGGGCATGCGCAAGCAAGGTGCGGCGCTTCTAGATTCGCTCCTCGAGAGTAGAGCGGGTTCATTTGACACGAATCCATTCGTTAATTGGAGGTCGAGAGGAGGATTCCGATGCTGGTCGTGGCGACAGATTAGCCACTTGGCGCTTTCTAAACTCCAGATCTGCTTGGTAATGGAGTCCATCCACCTGATCCAAAGCCTTGGTGAATTGGCACGCGAGGCGTTGGTGTTTCCTTTGACGTGCTCTCTTTGATAGATTTGGCGCGCCTTCAGCAGCCGGCTCCTTGATCGCGAAGAAGTTCAGATCTGCAGATCTGGTCTCATTGGATACCGACGGATCATTGCAAGGTGCAATTGTAGCAGCGACGATGTGGAGATCAACTTCTTGGGTCTTCAGATCTGGAGACCGACGGATCTTTTGGGAGGAGGAGATCTTCCTACGCTTGTGAGGAGGAGCAGATCTGGAGGAGGACGAGGAGATGTACTCTTCAAATTTCTGTTGGTCGAATTTGTACTCGACCTTTTCAGCCACGGGGATCTTGATCGTCGGCTGCGGCACGACAGCCTCGGCAGCGAGGCTGTTGGCTCCCACTGTGGTCGCCAGTTTGTTTGCGGTGAAAGTTAATTTCTTTATTGCTGAATCTATTACACGTTTATCGATTACAGATTCAAAGTAAAATTAGTCATTTTATAAGACTTTCTTACACAATGAAAAAAATAAAAAAAATACAACTCTCTTCAAACAAACGCAACGGGTGTTTATTGCCCGCTGCTTGTGTGGGATCTTGGCCTGTAACGGGGACGTTGATATCCGTGGACCACCGTCGATCAGATCTAAATTCTGAAAAATCGGGTAGAGCTTCGTTGATTTACGAAGGAATCAAGAAACCGTAGCGCTTATCTCGGCAACGGCGAGATAATTGCTCTTCTTAAGATTATCGCAACGGTATAATCTTAAGGAACGGACCCGGGGAACTGCAGATCTGACGAGCTCCTCTTCTTTATACCGATGAACTCGATCAAATCTCTACTCCTCCTCCTCTCTAAAATTCGTACACTTTTGATCCTCAATCCGGTAGGGCTTCGCCAACGCTCGAGAATTCCAGATCTCTACTCCTCCTCCTCTCTAAAATTCGTGCACTTTTGATCCTCAATCCGACAGGGCTTTGCCAATGCTCGAGAATTCCAGATCTGTCAAAAATGAAGTCTTGGGGCTGTATTTATAGGCTCCAGGAAGTTCGGGCGGTTAAAATCGCATAACGGCCAGTTTTTAGGGCTGGAGACGCCCTTGGGTGTCTCAGCGAGGCCGAGACACCCTTGGGTGTCTTGGCCTTAGCCGAGACACCCAAGGGTGTCTCGGTTGGGCCGAGACGCTTTGTTTTGTACACTTGTCCGTTTCCGTCGTAACTTCTTCATCCGAACTCGGGGTGTCTCAACTCAGGCTGAGACGCTTCGTTTTGCACACTTGTCCGTTTCTGTCGTAACTTCTTCATCCGAACTCGGATTTGAGTAATTCAAAGTGCGTTGGAAAGCCGACGAGGAGTTCTATAAGCTCCGATGATTAGATCATTATGGATTAAGCTAGAATATGAGCGGCGTTTCTCCTTTTGTAAGTGACGCGGGGCTCCCGATCAGTTCGTGTCTTCGTTATTCTGAAACTCCGTTACTTCACGTAGTTCGTCGATTCACTTTAAGCGTTCGTCGACGTCAATCAAGCTTTTGTGAACTGGATAGTGATGTTCATCGTTTTTTTTAACACCGAGCTGTTCATGGAGACCTATAGGCAATTTTCGATGCCTATAGTAATATTCTTTGTCACATTAATATCACACCTTTGACAAAATCAACTTATCTACTCTCCTCAATAGAGCGATAGCTCCTCAAAATTACCTCGATCGTAATATTCTTCTTGTTGTTTAGGTTAGAAATTGTTGTTTTCATTATCATCGAATCTATTACAACTTTAGCCGTTATAATAAACTCAAATAAATAAAAAGTCAACTTTTTATAAGATCTTCTTACACAATGAAAATATAAGATTACAATTCCTTCAAACAACACACAATAGATGTTTATCGCCTGTTGTTTGTATGAGATCTTTGCCTGTGTCGGGGATGTTGATATCCATAGACCGCCGTGGATCAGATCCGGTTGATAGATTGAAAATCAAAGCTCCTACTTCACGAAGGAAGTATTCGCTGAAGTGGTAATCCTGACCAAGCAAGATTACGACTCTTCTTGGGATTTAAGACCAAGCTTAAATCCGGAGGAATATGAGAGAAAGGGGTTTCAGATCTCTCGAACTCTCTTTTTGTTTATGGAAAAACTTCACCAAGATCTGCTAACCCTCTGAAATTCATGGCTTCACTCTCAATTTTGACAGCACCTCGCCCTCAATTTTGACAGCACCTCGCCCTCTTGATGTCCTCCCTTGAAATGATCCCCTAGGCCTGTATTTATAGGTTTCGGTTGGGGGATTTTCGGATAAGAATAATAGATTTACCCCTATCTTTAGTTAATAACCATGTAACCACATTTGTGGATGATATCCAATCAGTTAGGACATTCAGAAATGAACAAATCCTGAGAAAACCCGTCAAAACTGAAAAGAACGCATTTTCGAATCGAAACTGGCCGAACCCTCGTTTGGTGACTAGGTCGCCGAGCCACCAAATAGCTGAGCCACTGGCTCGGATGAGTTGTTTTGATGCAACTCGGCCGCCAGAGGCTTTCTTGGTTTTCCAGGTTTTGACTTGTTCTGTCGTTACGCGTATTTCATTGTTTCGTTGACTTGTACGCTTCCTTGATTCACTTCATGCGTTTCGTGAACACGAGGATCGCTTGACGATGGCTGACGGACGTGTAGGCCACTTGGTATGTTGTTTTTGTGACCTATGAGCATGCGGGCCGCTTGAAGCTGGTTGATGAGTGCGCGAGCCAATTGAAGGTGGCCGGTGAGCGCACGGGACGCTTGGATCACCGTCTCGGTGGCCGATGAGCGTGCGGGCCACTTGGTGATGGCCGGTGAGCATGTGGGCCACTTGGAGCTGGCTGATGAGTGTGCGGGACACTTGGAGGTGATCAGTGAGCGTACGGAATGCTTGGAACACTGTTTCGATGGCTGATGAGTGTGCGGGCCACTTGGCGGTGGCCGGTGAGCACGTGGGCCATTTGGAGCTGGCTGATGAGTGAGCGGGCCACTTGGAGGTGGCCGCTGAGCACATAGGCTAGTCGTTTTACGGATTTGGTGGCCAATGGCTATTCCGATAGCTTATTGCTACATTATCAACGGTTCATCGATTTGCTTCATGAAGCTTATCGGCGTCGGATTATCTTCCTTGATTTGGACAATGACGTTTATCGTCTTCTCTCTATCTCGAGCTGTATACAGGAACCTATAGGTATTTTTAGACGCCTACACCTATCACGTTAATATCACATTTGACAAAATTAACTTATCGACTCTTTTTAATAGAGCGGTAGGTCCACAAATCTCTGTTATGTTAACGATATACCTCTAACAGTTAAACCCCCCAATAAACTTGTTAATCCTTTTTTAATAAGAATAGCAAGTTCTCATTATAAAATCCTCAACGGGGTAAACTTTTTCCAGAATTACCCTTAACGATAATAAGAAAAATTTTACTCTATGTGAAAATTCATGCTAAGTTAATATTACACCTCTGGTATCTCTAGGGTAATTTCATTGTTCCAAGTCAGAACAGGCACACGAAATAATGGAAAACCCATATCATTTTCTTTTATATAAATATAAATCAAAAGGAAATGATACAAAACAGACTTCTTCTTATTAAAAGAATATTACAAAGTTAAGATTCACTCGCTCATCAATTCAAAAGAAGTGAGTTGAGCCTTGACTTCAGCTAGCTTCTCCTCGTGATTAGCCTGCACTATGGCCTCAACCTTCTCCCGTAGTTCACCTTCGGTGGGTATGACGGTGGTAGCTATCTCCTTCTTAGCTCACTCCAGGGCCTGAGCCTCCTTATGATAATTCAAAAGAGTGTCCGCATTCTTAACGTTGAGGATATTAACGATGGCTTCTTCACGAGAGAGTTGAGCCTTCAATCGTAGCACTTCAGCTTCAACTTCAACGAGCTTTGTACGAATGAAGCCCAAAGAAGCAGTCAAGAGCTCTAACTCCTCTTGGATCTAGGCACTCTATTCTTGCTTGTGTGCAACCTGACGCTCTCTCTCGACCAGACCCTGATCCATCGCCTCATGGCGAACCGCTTCTTCAACCTGAAGGTCGGCAAAAGTAGACACAATTTGCATATGAATATCCGTATGACCTAGGGCCTCGAAGTGTTGTACCTGTGCTTCCAAATGAGAAATAGCCTCTGAACAATTCTCAAAGCATTGAGCGTCACCCACACTCTTAACTCCATTCAAGCCCACCTCTAGAAAAGGCCTAAAGGAGCCAAAAGTGCCCCGACCAGCCATTACAACTTCAATCACCTTCTTCGCGAGACTATTCAAGTACCCTAAAGAAATGTGGAGGAAGCCAGGTGCATCTATGGGGCTTAAAACAGTAATCAGAGATGGTCTCCTAGCCCCTGAGATAGGTGTGTCAAAGCGAGGGCTAGCAGGTAACCTAGGTGTAGAAGTTGCAGAAGCAACAAAAACATCCAAGTGCGAAGGGCTTGATGTCAAGCTATCATAGTCCTCGCCTGAGATGGATTCGGCACACTGATGATCCCTGTTGGTGCAAGTGAAATCCTCATCAATGTTGCCGGCGGGGTCATTGCCAAGCTCGACTGGGGTTGTTCTTGCTGAGGAGTCACCGCTTGTATAATTGGCTGCTTAACAGAAGGAGTTTCAACAACGGTCTTGAGAGTAGGTGAACCTGCATCCAAAAATAGTCGGAATGAGGAAAGGAGATGCAGAGGAATTTGAAATAAACTAGCCTTACCAGTGATAGAAAAAAGCACAAAAGCGAATGCTTTATCTGACGTGGTCTTGGGGACGTCATCAAAAGTGGTGATATCACCTATAGAATCATGTTCTTCGCTCCCATCATCACCACCTATGTTAATCTCAGCACCTTCATCCCTATCCTCCAAAGAGAAAACTTCATAATCTACCTTTTCCTCATCATCATGCTCAGAGGAACTAATAGCCACAGCCGGTCTAACCAAGAGCCCTATTGTCGGGCTAAGCCTTGACTCACCAACCTGCGGTATTAATATAGAAGGAGAGGGAGAGTGTTGCTCCTCATGCTCCCTTGGTGCTGATACCGGAGCTTGGGGAGAGCCCACTACTGGCCTCGATTCAGCATTCGCAGCCATCAATTCTTCTTCTTTCTCTTTAGGAGGATGATAAGAAAAAGCTTCACTAGACAAAGCAGGGCCACTTGAACAAAGCCCAGGCCTATGTGGAAGTCCGGCAATTGAAGGCTCTTGATATTCTTCTTCTTCTAGAGCCTTGAAAGCATTGGCCATCAATTTTGGTATTCACTGGCCTTTTGCAGGAAGGGACTCCACCACCAGCTTTCGACGAGTCCATTTCTCATACTGGCCAACCTCTTCTGCCGTTAGAGATATTTTCATAGCAACCCTTGTTGTAGGAGCATCAGCCACTCGGGGTTCTTCCACCTAAACAGGCTCAGCTGCTTGTTCATCCTCTGGTTTAGTAGATGGGTCCTCGAAAGAAAAGTACTCATAAATCCCTCTCAGACGAGATATCTTAGACCCCCTCCTCGAAGTATTCATACGTCTGATCTCTTTCAGACAAGACATATTCAAGTTGTATTCCGGATTTCGGGAGGCAGCAGAATACCAATTATAGAAAACTGTAGAGGTATAAGAATTGGGTGTCTTTTGGGGAAGCTTGAAAATGGTCTTTGTACAACCGGCCACTGAATAGTACCAAGCCATGGCTCCCTCATACAGATTGCCCACGATTGCAAGCTGAGATCAAGGATTCCCAACATATGGTTAGTCATATCCAAATTAACAAGAAAATCTGTATGGCTGATAGGGCTTAATAAAGCACTTGCCACCCTGCCTGAAAATCAAGTAGTATGGCCTTATATTGAGGAGCCAACAGAAAACACCCCTACTCAACTGAGTGAATCCGTTGGGGCCTGCTATGTCCTGGCTGATCGGGCTCAATGAAGCACTTGCCTTCCACTTTGCAGATTCCAGTCATTGTACAAGTAGGATGAATGAGTCACCTTGAGAAGAAGATGCACTCATCAATAAGGGAAACTGAGACACATACCATGCCATTAAATAAGTGTATGGTATTGACACTCGAGGGTTGGGAGTCTTGAAAACTTTTCCCTCCTTAGAATCTACCTCTAGGACTTGGACAAAATCCAAAGCCAACTCTCTCAGCCCACTCTGTAGACAACACACCATGGCTGAAAGGAGATTCAACTGCCTCTTATGAGCCAAAAGAACTATGGGATAAATCACCTCTACAACAAGGGTGTTAATCGGCCTAGTAGGGACGACACATCGCTTCAACCACAATATTAAGAATCCTACAAACAATGCAGTGTCAGAGATGGGGATCTAAACTTGATAATGAAAGCTCTCGAACTCCGTGTAAGCAAGAAAAATATCCTCTCTAGCCTCATTTGTGTAGTGCGAGGTGGTAGCGTCAATCTGGTCTTGGATTTCCTCCGGAGTACTTACAGCCAACCTAGTCACTTGGGCTTCATTCTTCGTCAGATTTTGAAACAAGTACTCCGCCCAAGAGACTTATTTCACACCAAATCCTTAGGCCCCTGTTTGTTGATTACAGATAAAAATAATAATAAGAACCTCGTCATACAGCAATAGGTCCCTGTTTGTGAAACAAGTCGCCGTGCGAGCACCTTTGATCGCGGAATTATCAAAGATGGATTGAGATAAAAATAATAAGAACACAAGAACAATTCAGTGGTGGCGAAGGAAAATACATTCTCTAGATTATGAGAATAAAATAACTTACAATCTCTCACAATCTCACTAGAATTGAAGAACAATCTCTCTCAATTCTCTAAATACAATCTAATCTCTCCTGGTTGTTTTAAAACCCTAAAACAATCCCTTTTATATGTGGAACAACGTGGATGGCAAAATAGTAAATAACCAAGCCTAAACCCCACATGAAAACGTGTAAACAAAAACCCAAACAAATCAGAAAACTATCGATGAGTCGACTCACGTGCATGTATGAGTCGACTCATGTCATATGGGTTGACTCATGACAGTCATGAGTCGACTAGTCAGAAACTATGTCAACACCTGCTAGGCTTCGTGAGTCGACTCATGACAGTCATGAGTCGACTTATGACACATGGGTCAACTCATACAGTGATGAGTCAACTGGTCAGAGACTTTTGATAAAACGGCTGAGTTTTATGAGTCGACTTATGACAGACATGAGTCGACTCAACCTGATGAGTCGACTCATGACTGTTATGAGTCGACTCACGAGCTAAAAACTAGATGCTTCGATTCTTCGATTCGTCGTCTCATTTCATGCTTCAACTTGTATTCCACTGTGCTATTTTACACCTCTATTCTCAAGCTACCATGAGAATCATTAATCCTTAAGCTCCCATGAGGATGGCTAAGTTCCGAAGAGAAGATACACCCGTATCATGGGTCCTCCCTTTAGGAACTTGAAGTCTCGTTCAAGTAGAAGATACACCCGTATCATGGGTCCTCCCTTTAGGAACTTGAAGTCTCGTTCAAGTTAGAACTTTAGCTGAGGAAACTCATGAGCTCCTCCTTCCCTGTTGAACCACTTAGCCTTGCTAGGAACCTGACCTTGACATCTAATGAGAAACGACTCCTTCATCTCCTGCCTCGTCGTGGTCGTCTTCCGCTCCAAAATGTAATCTTTTTTCAGCGGCTCTTCTCTATAAAACCATAAGTCTTCAACATGCGATAAGATCATCTTGTCGTCACCTTCATCATCTTGCAATGGAGGCTCAAACAACTTCAAATACTTAGCATTGATCACCGAATACATGTCTAAGTAAGGTGAAAAATCCAGCATGAAGGCGTTGTCACCAATCTGATCGAAAATCCGAAATGGACCATACGTATAGGTTTCAACTTTTTCCGTTCTCCCTTTAGCCTCTCCTTACTCAATTTCAGCCATACCATGTCACCTATGCCAAAGTTACAAAGAACCCGATGTTGATCATGCTTCGCCTTGTACTTAGCATGTGATTTCTTCAATTGTGTTTCCACCGTGGCATGAATATATGCAATCTTCTCCAAAAATCGTTGAGCTCGTTACCTTTCACTCCCTTCCTTACCGTCGATCATAGCTTCACTTGAAAACATCAGATCAAACAGACTTAGAGGTAAAAACTCATAACAAGTCTCAAATGGTGATTTCCCCGAAGATCCATGAATAGCCCGATTAAACACAAACTGAAGATATGGTATACTCTCATCCTAAGTCTTGGGATGTCTAGAATTGTACCCCCTCAACATGTCCACCATAGTTCGGTTGACCACTTCTGTCTGTCCGTCTATTTGTGGATGGAATATCGTGCTCTTCTTCAACCTAGTGTCCATCATGCTCCACAAAGAATCCCAAAAATATCTGAGAAACTGGCTATCTCGATCTGAAATAATTGAATTCAGTAACCCAAAGTACTTCCACACATGCTCAAAGAATAATTACGCTTCACCCGCTCCCGTCACGGTCTTCTTACAAGGAATCAAGATCACCATCTTGCTGAACTGGTCCACCACAACGAACAAATAATCATGTCCTCGCTTGGTCTTCGGCAATCCTCCTAAGAAATCCATAGAAATACTCTCCCACGGTCTCGAAGGTACTGACAATGGTAGATACAATCCTCGTTTTCTATTGGAAGGTTTCGAAATACAACATAGCTTACACCCTCTAACATACTTAATGACATCCTCCAACATCTTTGGCCAAACGACATGGTGCCGTAGATTGAGAAGCGTCTTTTGAATCCTAAAATGACCTTGCACACGTTCTCTAATCCACTGTAATCGATCGCTATCCTCCGAAATGCAAAGTGACGTCCCATGATACAATAAACCATCCTCACCAATCTCATACTCCCCTTTCGACTAGCCGTTGTCCGCTCAAACACACTGGTAAAATCTCTGTTGGATGTGTACATCTGCACTTACTCCAAAGGAACCAAGGGCTAAATGTGTGTCGCCATCAAAAGTACCCTCACTGGTGGGCGAGATAACATATCGGCTAACTTGTTCGTCATTTCCTTCTTGTACCTAATAATGATGTTGAACGACATCAAATAGGACATCCACTTTATGTGTCGTGCCTGTTGTAGCTTTGTCTGGGCATGTAGAAATTCCAATGGTTTGTGATCTGAGTACACAACCACCTCCTTACCCAATAAATACACCCTCCAATGTTTGATTGCTTGATAAAGTGCGTAGAACTCCTTGTCGTAGGTGAGGTAGTTTTGAATAGCACTCGTAAACATCTATGAATGGTACTCCACCGGCTTACCATCCTAAATCAACACAACACCTATAGTATAACTAGAAGCGTCGGTCTCCACCTCGAAGGTCCTCTGCAAATTCAGCAAAGCTAACACCGATGCCTCCGAGATCTTTTTTTTCAGTAGCTGAAAAACTTCCTCATGCGCCCTACCCCACACGAACTGAACCTTCACCTTCGTAAGGCCATGCAAAGGTGCCGCATAAGTCAAAAAATGTCTAATGAACTTGTGTAAGTACTGGCAAGCCCCCATGAAGCTTCTCACCTCCGTTATTGTCCTAGGTGTCGATCACTTTGTGATCACCGCCACCTTACTTGGATCTATCCTTCGCTAGCCCTTTCCCACGATGAATCCGAGATACACCAACTCGTTCTTCCCAAACTCGCATTTCTTCCCATTGAGATTCAGTTGTCCATTCTACAACACTTCAAATACTTTCTCAACATGAACAAGATGCTCCTCCCAGGTCCTACTGTACACCAAGATGTTATCGAGGTAAACTATCACAAAGTCCTCTATAAAGGGTCATAACAAATCATTCATAAGCCTCATAAAGGTAGCCAGAGCATTGCACAAATCAAACGGCATCACCAACCACTCGAATAGGCCCTGCTTAGTCTTGAACATAGTCCTCCAACTGTCATCCCCCGAATCCTCACCTGATGGTAGCCAGACTTCAAATCCAACTTCGTGAAGAACCTTGCTCCCTCCAACTGATCCATAAGATCGTCAATCTATGGTAATGGGTAGTGATTCTTAATGGTTATCTTGTTGAGTGCTTGGTAATCCACGCACATGTGTCAACCTCCATCCTTTTTGGGCACCAACAATTCTGGAGACCCACAAGGGGAACAACTCGGCATAATCACTCCTGTCTCCAAAAGCTCCTGAACCTACCTCTTAATCTCCTCAGACTCCACTACATATGTGCGATATAGACCTATTTTCGATAAAGAACCCTCGTCGGTCAACATAATCTCATACTCCACACCCCGTCGTGGTAGTAGTTCCGTGATCTCTGAAAATAAGTCCACGTACTCGACCTTCAACCTGTCAAGCTCGCCCTCCTGAAACTTGCTCAAGATAGTCAAGCACACCATACTCAGCTGCTCCTCATAAGGCCTAATGACTAACAATATGAACCTCTTTCTCGCATTCACTAGCCTCTTCGTCTGAGTCACTATCACCAAACTCGTCTCATGTGGAAGAGATGTTGAATGGAAGATTAATTGCTCGCCATCTTTGGTGAACGTATACTTCTGGGCTCGTCTATCGTAGATCGTAAACCTATCCTATAAATAAGGATTACCTAGTATTACTTAGCAAATATCCAACGGAACGACATCACATGTGACCTCGTCAATATGCGACTCGTGGATCGTAAATTTGAAAGTACATTGGTTGACCACACTTAATCCTACCTCCTTCTGAATCCACCCTAAAGGATAGGGTTTCAGATGTTTAACCGTCTTTAATCCTAGCTTCTGAACCAAGGACTCAGATATCAAATTCTTCTGGCTCCCTGGATCCACTATGGCATCAACTAAACTGGTCTTGATCTACAATTTCAAAACAAAGAGCTGCTCCCTCGGGTCTTCATCCTTCGTCGTATTCTGCTTCTCTGCCATAAGGTTGAGATTGCTATTGGATGGTGTCATCCCGGGAACTTCCTCCGGACCCTACGCTACCACGTATGCTTTCTTCTCTTCCTTTTTTTTCAATCCCTTTGGCTTCAGATGAGGATACTTCTCTCAGCAACGATCAGCTACGTGTCCTGTCTATTTGCAGTGATTGCATATCAATCCTGCCTTCCCGAGTCACCATTCTTCTTATCTTCCTTAGGTTGAGATCCACTAGACTTTCCTCCCATTTGTTTGGAGTCTCCCTTCGTTTCGTTGCTCTTCTTTTGCTGACCCTCAATGGCAATGGCCTTCACACTCGCCTCTGTAATAGACTCAACTGTGAAAAGCCTCATCTCCTTCCGGATATATTCATTCAGACCCACCATATACTTCATAAAAATGGGATATTCCTCTGTTGTGATATTGATGACCATCGCCTGCTGCTAGAACTCCGTCGTATACTCTTGAACGGTCTGGTTGAACCATTGGTGCACCCCATACCACTTGTACCAACGCTCTTCAAGGAACCCTACCAGATAGAATTACTTCCTAAGTAGTTTCTTGAACTTGTTTCATGACACCGTCTTCTTCTCCTACTTGCAATAGGATTTCCACAAGCTTCTCCTTGGATGAATATCTGTAGAGTGTGAAATAGGTCTCTATCCGCTCGATCCAGTCATCAAGCCTCTTGACGTTGACACTCCCGTCATAAACAGAAATCTCTACTTTGAAGTCTATCTTCAAATTCTGGTAAGAACCCTTACCCCCTTGGTGTGAAACAGACTTAACAATACGGGCCTCCTCATCTGAATCAGAATGCTCACCTTCTCCATCAGACTCCACAAGTTTCTTCTTGCTTTTTGAAGAATATTCCTTCTTGTTTCCTTTGTCTTGGACAAGATTGACGAGTTGCACGGGGGTCAAACCCATTATCTCCATCTGCTTCTCTATGCATCTAGCCTTACTGAACTATCTTCTTCAGTCATCTTCTTATTCCTTAATTTCTAGACCCCTTCTAATGAAATAAGGATCTCACCTAGCTTCTTGTATTACGATCGAGTCAAGACCATACACAGGATGCCCCTCTATCGGATCTGATCGCTCTAATACCAACTTAATATGAGTCATCGTGCGAGCACCTTTGATCATGGAATTATCAAAGGTGAGTTGAGAAGAAAATATCAAGAACACAAGAACAATTTAGTGGTGGCGAAGGAAAATACCTGCTCTAGATTATGAGAATAAAATAACTTACAATCTCTCATAATCTCACTAGAATTGAAGAACAATCTCTCTCAATTCTCCAAATATAATCTAATCTCTCCTGATTGTTTTAAAACCCTAAAACAATCCCTTTTATATGTCGAACAACGTGGATAACAAAGTGGTAAATAACCAAGCCTAAACCACACAAGAAAAAAGTATAAACAGAAACCCAAACAAACCAGGAAACCATCGATGAGTCGACTCACGTGCATGTATGAGTCGACTCATATCATATGGGTTGACTCATGACAGTCATGAGTCGACTGGTGTCAACACCTGCTAGGCTTCGTGAGTCGACTCATGACAGTCATGAGTCGACTCATGGTAGTCATGAGTCGACTCATGGCAGTCATGAGTTGACTTATGACACATAGGTCGACTCATATAGTGATGAGTCGACTGGTCAAAGACTTTTGACAAAACAGCTGAGTTTTATGAGTCGGCTTATGATTGTAGGCATCGAAAATTACCTATATGTCTTGATACGAGTCGCCGTGCGAGAACTCTTGATCGCGGAATTATCAAGAGTGGGTAAAGAAGAAAACGACTGAAGAACACAAGAGTTATAATTAGGGCGAAGGAAAATACATTCTCTAAACTATGAGAATCAATTGGATTTATAAAATCTCTCTCTCACAATCTCTCTAGATCAAAGAACAACCTCCCTGATCTCTTTTCTGATTACAATCTAAGTTCTTTTTAACCCTAGAGGAGTCATGTTTCTATTTATACTAAACAGAAATCCCAACTGGAGCAGGAAACAGACCCAGGCCCGGAACCGCTACGCGGTCGACCGGTCAGAACGACGAAATCTGGAAAATCGATTACAGGGTTCTCCGGTCGACCGCAGTGCCACCATCGGTCGACCGATCTCAGTCCCGAGACACAGTTGGGGTCCGTGCACGATGCGGTCGACCGCCGTGACCACGCCGGTCGACCGGACAGAGTCCAACTGTAATTTCTGCAGTTTTGATGAATCCTTTCGACTTCGTTGCTTCCAATGGCCTCGTCTACGACTCCTCTACTCTATTCTCAAGATACCATGAGAATCATCTATCCTCAAGCTCCCATGAGGATCGCTAAGCTCCCGAAGAGAAGATACACCCGTATCATGGGTCCCCCCTTTAGGAACTTGAAGTCCCATTCAAGTTAGAACTTCAGCTGAGGGAACTCGCAAGCCCCTCCTTCTCTGTTGAACCACTTGGCCTTGCTAAGGACCTGACCTTGACGTCCAATGAGAAAGGACTCCTTCGTCCCCCTCCTCGTCTTGGTCGTCTTCCATTCCAAAATGCAATCTTCTTTCAGTGGCTCCTCTCTATCAAACCACAAGTCTTCAACATGCGGTAAGATCATCTTGTCATCACCTTCATCATCCAATAATGGAGGCTCAAACAACTTCAAGTACTCGGCATTGATCACCGAATACATACCTAAGTAAGGTGGCAAATCTAAACGAAAAGCGTTGTCGCCAATCTGATCGATAATCCGAAATGGACCATAACGAATAGGCTTCAACTTCTTCCCTTCTCCTTTGAGCCTCTCCTTACTCAATTTTAGCCATACCATATCGCCTTTACCAAAGTTACAAGGAACCCGATGTTGATCATGCTTCGCCTTGTACTTAGCTTGCGATTTCTTCAATTGAGCTTCAACCGTGGCATGAATATTTGCAATCTTCTCGAGAAATCGCTGAGCACGTTGTCTTTCACTCCCCTCCTTGCCGTCCACCGTGGCTTCACTTGAAAACACAAGATCGAACGGGCTTGGCGGTAAAAATCCATAACAAGTCTCAAACGGTGACTTTCCGGAAGATCCATGAATTGCCCGATTAAAAGCAAACTGCAAATATGGTAAACTCTCATCCCAAGTCTTAGGATGCCTAGAATTATACCCCCGCAACATATGCACCATAGTCCGGTTGACTACCTCCGTTTGTCCGTCTGTTTGTGGATGAAAGGTCGTGCTCTTCTTCAATTTAGTGTCCATCAAACTCCACAAAGAATCCCAAAAATGCCCGAGAAAACGGCTATCCCGATCCGAAATAATCGAACTCGGCAACCCAAAGTGCTTCCACACATGCTCAAAGAACAATTGTGCTGCACCCGCTCCCGTCACGGTCTTCTTACAAGGAATCAAAATCACCATCTTACTGAACCGGTCCACCACAACGTACAAATAGTCATGCCCGCGCTTCGTAGTCGGCAACCCTCCTAGAAAATCCATAGAAATGCTCTCCCACGGCCTAGAAGGAACCGGTAATGGTAGGTACAATCCCCTCTTTCTGTTAGAAGGCTTCGAAATACAACATAACTTACACCCTCCAACATACTTGGTCACATCATCAAGCATCCGTGGCCAAAACACATGTCGCCGTAGATTGAGAAGCGTTTTCTGAATGCCAAAATGCCCTTGCACACGCGAGGTATGTGCTTCCCGAATCCACTGCAACCTATCACCATCCTCCGGAATGCATAGTGATGCCCCACGATACAATAAGCCATCATCTCCAAGTGCATACTCCCCCCTTCGACCAGCCTTCGCCTGCTCAAACACACTACCAAAGTCCCTACTAGATGCATACAGCTGTACATACTCCAAAGGAACCAAGGGCTGAATACGCGTCGCCACCAATAAAGACCTTATCGGCGGACGAGATAACATATCGGCCAACTTGTTCGTCGCCCCCTTCTTGTACCTAAAAATAATGTTGAAAGCCATCAAATAGGACATCCACTTCATGTGTCGTGCCTGCTGTAGCTTTGTCTGGGCATGTAAGAACTCCAACGGCTTGTGATCCGAATGCACGACCACCTCCTTCCCTAACAAGTACACCCTCCAATGCTTAATTGCTTGATATAGTGCATAGAACTCCTTGTCGTAGGTTGGGTAGTTCGCAATAGCACCCGAAAACTTCTCAGAATGGTATTCCACCGGTTTCCCATCCTGAATCAACACCGCGCCCATCGCATAATTAGACGCGTCGGTCTCTACCTCGAAAGTCCGCTGCAAATTCGGCAACGCCAACACTGGTGCCTCCGAGATCTTCCTTTTTAGCAACTGAAAAGCCTCCTCATGCGTCCTTCCCCACTCAAACTGAACTTTAGCCTTTGTGAGGCCATGTAACGGTGCCGCATAAGTCGAAAAATGTCGAATGAACTTGCGCAAATACTGGCAAGCTCCCATGAAGCTCCTCACCTCAGTCACTGTCTTCGGCGTCGGCCACTTTGTGATCACCTCCACCTTGCCTGGATCTATCCTCCGCTGGCCCTTCCCTACGATGAAGCCGAGATACACCAACTCGTCCTTCCCGAACTCGCACTTTTTCCCGTTGAGCTTCAGCTGTCCGTCCTGCAACACTTCAAATACCTTCTCAACATGAACAAGATGCTCCTCCCAGGTCCTGCTGTACACCAAGATATCATCAAGGTAAACTATCACAAAATCCTCTATAAAGGGTCGCAACAAATCATTCATAAGCCTCATAAAGGTAGCCGGAGCATTGCACAATCCAAACGGCATCACCAACCACTCGAACAGGCCTTGCTTGGTCTTGAACGCAGTCTTCCAAGTGTCTTCCTCCCGAATCCTCACCTGATGGTAACCAGACTTCAAATCCAGCTTCGTGAAAAACCTCGCTCCCTCCAACTGGTCCATAAGATCATCGATCCGCGGTAATGGGTAGCGATTCTTGATTGTGAGCCCGGTAATCCACGCACATGCGTCAGCCTCCATCCTTTTTGGGCACCAACAACACTGGTGACCCGCAAGGCGAACAACTTGGCACAATCACTCCTGTCTCCAAGAGCTCCTGAACTTGCTTCTTGATCTCCTCGGACTCCAGTACTGATGTGCGGTATAGGCCTATGTTAGGTAAGGAACTCTCCCCGGTCAACATAATCTCATGCTCTACACCTCGACGTGGTGGTAGTCCCGTGATCTCCGAAAACAAGTCCGCTTACTTGACCTTCAACCTGTCAAGATCTCCCTCCTGGTGCTTGCTCAAGGTGGACAAGCATATCCTACTCAGCTGCTCTTCATACGGCCGAATGAACAATAAAACGAACTTCCTGCCCGCGTTCACCAACCTCTTAGCCTGAGTCACTGTCACCAAGCTCGTCTCCTGTGGGAGAGATGCTGAACGAAAAATGAATTGCTCGCCATCCTTGTTGAACGTGTACTTTTGGGCTCGCCGATCATATACTGCGTATCTATCCCACAAATAAGGATTGCCCAAAATAACTTGGCAAACATCCAACGGAACCACGTCGCATGTGACATCGTCAATATACGACTCATGGAGTGCAAATCTGAATGAACACTGGTTCACCACACTCAATCCCGCCTCCTTCTGAATCCACCCTAATGGATAGGGCTTCGGATGCTTCACCGTCTTCAATCCCAGCTTCTGTACTAACGCCTCAGATATCAGATTTTTCTGACTCCCTGGATCTACAATAGCATCCACTAAGCTGGTCTTGACCTGCAATTTCAGAACAAAGAGCTGCTCCCTCGGGTCGTCATCTTCCTTGGTAGCCTGCTTCCCCGCCATAAGGTTGAGACTGCTATTGGGTTCGGTCATCCCAGGAACCTCCTTCGGACCCTGTGCTATCACGTACGCCTTCTTCTCCTCCTTCTTCTTCAATCCTTTTGGCTTCAGATGAGGATACTTATCCCAGCAACGATCAGCCACATGCCCTGTCTACTTGCAGTGATTGCATGTCAATCCTGCTTTCCCCGAGTCAACCTTCTTCTTCTCATCCTTAGACTGAGAGCCACCCGTCTTGCTCCCCGATGGTTTGGAATCCCCCTTTGTCTCGTTGCCCTTCTTCTGTCGGCCCTCAATGGCAATGGCCTTCACGCTCGCCTCTGCGATTGTCTCCACTAAAAACAGCTTCATCTTCTTCCGGATGTAATCATTCAGACCCGCCATGTACTTCATGAAGATGGGGTACTCAGACGTTGCGATGTTTAGGACCATCGCCTGTTGCTGGAACTCCGTCGTGTACTCTTGAACGGTCTGATTAAATTTTTGGCGCAAACCATACCACTTGTACCAACGCTCCTCAAGGAACCCCACTGGATAAAACTGTTTGTTTAGGACCATCGCCTGTTGCTGGAACTCCGTCGTGTACTCTTGAACGGTCTGATTAAATTTTTGGCGCAAGCCATACCACTTGTACCAACGCTCCTCAAGGAACCCCACTGGATAGAACTGTTTCCGTAGTAGCTCCTTGAACTTGTTCCACGACGCCGCTTTCTTCTCTTGTTTGCAATAGGATTTCCACCACGTCAACGCGTGCCCTGAAAGCTTCAATGTCGCGAACACTATTTTCTCCTTGGACGAATATCCATAGAGGGTGAAGTACATCTCCATGCGTTCGATCCAATCATCAAGCTTCTCCACATTGATACTCCCATCATAAACAGGAATCTCAACCTTGAAGTCAATCTTCAGATTCTGGTAATGATTCTTACCCCCTTGATGTCCAGCAGTCTTGACAATCTCAGTCTCCCCCTCTGAATCAGCTTTCTCGCTCTCCTCATCGGATTCGAAGAGTCCCTTCTTACCCTTCGAAGAAGATTCCTCCTTTTTGTCTCCTCCGTTGATGAGGCCCACGAGTTGGGTAAGAGTCGTCTCGATCGTCTCAATCTGCTTCTCCATGGCATCAAGTCTTGTTGAATTATCTGCTTCAGACATCTTCTCCTTCCTTAATTTCTGGACCCCCTCCGAGGAATTAAGGATCTCGCCAAGCTTCTTGTACTGTGAGCGAGTAAGGACCATACACAGTTCCCCCCTTCACAGGATCTAGTGCTCTGATACCAACTTGATACGAGTCGCCGTGCGAGCACTCTTGATCGCGGAATTATCAAGAGTGGGTAAAGAAGAAAACGACTGAAGAACACAAGAGTTATAATTAGGGCGAAGGAAAATACCTTCTCTAGATTATGAGAATCAATTGGATTTACAAAATCTCTCTCTCACAATCTCTCTAGATCAAAGAACAACCTCCCTGATCTCTTTTCTGATTACAATCTAAGTTCTTTTTAACCCTAGAGGAGTCGTGTTTCTATTTATACTAAACAGAAATCCCAACTGGAGCAGGAAACAGACCCAGGCCCGGAACCGCTACGCGGTTGACCGCAGTGCCCAAGGCGGTCGACCGGTCAGAACGACGAAAAACTGGAAAATGGATTACAGTGTTTCCGGTCGACCGCAGCGCCATCATCGGTCGACCGCTCTCAGTCCCGAGACATAGTCTGGGCCTGTGCACTAAGCGGTCGACCGGTCGACCGGCCAGAGTCCAGCTGCAGATCCTGTAGTTTTGTCGAATCCTTTGACTTCGTCGCCTCCAATGGCCTCGTCTACGACTCCTCTACTCTATTCTCAAGATACCATGAGAATCATCTATCCTCAAGCTCCCATGAGGATCGCTAAGCTCCCGAAGAGAAGATACACCCGTATCATGTCTCCACGAATAGCTCAACGCTAAGAAAAGATGATGAACGTCACTATCCGGTTCATAGAAGCTTGATTGATGTCAGTGAACGCTTGAAGTGAATCTACGAACTACGTGAAGTAACGGAATTTCAGAATAACAAAGACACGAACTGATCGGGAACCTCGTGTCGTTCACAAACGGTGAAATACCCTTCATGTCTCATTTATTTCATAGATGATCTAATCATTGGAGCTTATAGAACTCCTCGTCGGTTTTTCAACGCACTTTGAATCACTCAAATCCGAGTTCGGATGAAGAAGTTACGACGGAAACAGACAAATGTATAAAACGAAACGTCTCAGCCTGAGTTGAGACACCCTGAGGTGTCTCGGCACAAACGAGACACCCCCAAGGTGTCTAGGCCCGAGGGTGTCTCGGCTCAGGCCGAGACACCCAGAGGTGTCTCCAGCCCCTAAAAATGCCCGTTATGCGGTTTTAACCGCCCGGATCTGTTGGCCTCTTTGTTTTAATGATGTTTAACAAACAATTTATCAGTAATATTGTTTGTCTAGTGTTGGTATATTTCTATTTATTATAGACAAATAACGAGTTGGAGGATGGATGGATTGTGCCATAACGATCATATCAAATGGAGGTTGGTGGAATGTCAGGTTGAAGCCTTGCAATTTATAGTTAAAGATCAAGTTCAAGATTCATCCGCATGTGTACCAAGTTGAGCTACAATGAAAATCAAGATCAAGCTTGGGTAATCTAGTTTAGATTTTATATTATGTGTGTTAAGTACCTTAAGCTCAATATCATATACACACACGTATTTGGTTTCTATGTATATATATAGTTATATATATACATGCATGGTTTTGAGTTTTCATGCTTTGGACACACTTGCAAAATACATGAGTTTTCACAAATAAAAATTCAATTTGAGAAATTCTTTTTCTAACATGTTTGTTTTCATGTTTATAAACATTTCGCAAAGTTTCATCAAGTTTGGAATTGATTTGTTATGTTTAATGGAATTTACAAAATCATGTTTTTGTTCGTGCACATGTTCGTGCATGTTTTACAAAATAGATGAGTTTTTATAAATGGGAAGTGATATTCAAGAAATTATTTCTTTGACATATTTATCTACATGTTTAGAAATTTCTCTCAAAATTTTACTATTTTTGGAGTTGATCTACTGTGCCCAATTGATTTTACAAAATCGCGAATGTCAGCAGTTTTTTAGAAACTGTAAATCTGTGTTCAAACATTTATTTCTCTCAACTGGGAAATGATTTTTTATAAATTCTTTCTCTAACATGTTATTCTACATGTCTAAAACCTTCTCACAAAATTTCATATTTTTTGGAACTGTTTTACTATTTGTAATTGATTTTACAAAGTTGATACGTAGTGCTACAGTACCCGTGGTCGACCGGTACGGTCGACCGCCAAACTCTCTGGACGTTACTCAGCTTTGCATATGGCTCACGGTCGACCGTACCGGTCAACCAAAGTTACTGTAGCATCCGACATTTACACAGTAACGACTAGTTGCTGATTTTTGTTTTTTAATGGTTTTTTGGGGTTGGTTTCTTCAAGCCTATATATACCCCTTTGCCATAAGTATTTTCGATTATCCAAGAGAGTTTTTAACCAAGTTTAAAAGAGTTTTAACAAGAGTTTTAGTTTGGTTTAAGTGTGTTTAAGAAGCTTTTAAGCATTTGGAAGTTTGAGTTTGAGAAATCAATTTCACAAGAGCTTGAGGAGATCATCTATTGGTGTTTGGGCATCCAACTATTCTCCTTCTACCTCTTGATCTATTGAGAAGTTTTCTAACTCTTTTTTCTAGCAATTTTATTATTGATTTTCATATTCTTATTATTTCTAGTTTTCTATTTAAGTTAGATTTAATTTTATCTCATTGTTACACACACCCACTTGAGCTTATTGTATTTACATTCATAATATATTTTGGGTTGGTGAGAGTTATAACAATTGAGTGTGAGCTTTTATTGTGTTCTCATCCATAGTAGAGAATTTGGGTTGGTGAGAGTTGTAATAATTGAGTGTGAGCTTACATTGTGTTCTCATCCATAGTAGAGAACAAACATTTATTGTATTGAGCCTTATTGTGAGATTCACTTTGTAATACACTTGTACACCGAGAGAAGTGTGTGGCGAGAGTCGGGGATCGTCCCAAGAGGAGTGGTGTCGGTTGACGAACCTAGAGAGAGGTTGTAACCGAGCACTTGAGGGAGACATGTCTAGTTCAACACTTGAGAGGGTGTAGAGTAGGATTACAGAGTGGTGATTGTAAAGTTTTCGGTTAGCTAGAAAACCGAGTGTGAGGTGTAAACGTTATTCGGGTGAACGTAGAAAACCCGATTGTGATAATGGATTTCTCCCCGAGAGTGGGGAGCGGAGACGTAGGACAGAAGGTCCGAACTCCGTGATCATATTGTGTGTTTACATTGTTTATTTTGCACTATCACATTTATAGTTTAATTATATCACATTTGTATTAGTTTATATATCCTTGCACATACATTGCCTATATCTCTTTGTTAGGATATATCTTGTTGTTCATATTGCTTATCCTAGTTCATATATATTGTTGTATTTTATTCTTACTAGGATATCTTGTTAATTAATTTTTTAATTGGCATATAATCGGATTAGATTAGCATAAGACCCTAATCACCCCCCCTATAGGGTCTAACAATTGGTATCAGAGATTGGTGCTCTTTGATTTAAGGACTAATCTCCTTGAGTTAAAGATCCAAGTTATCTTATTTGTGCTAATCTAGTTATGATTACTTTTGTCTTGCTTGCATATTTTCACATATATATCATGAATATGAATATATTTTATTTAGGCTATGAATCAAATATTGCTCCTAAATTCATCAATTTTTCCTATGCACAATGGGCTTCTAGATTTAAGCTATTTGTTGAATCTAGAAATATTAACTTATGGAAAGTTATTGATTGTGCTTATATTGTGCCCACTTTGGAGATATCCAAGTGGAAAAATCATGATAAGAAAATGTTTTCAATGAACAAGCGTTTGTTAGAATTTTTGTTTAATGCTTTTGACTCATCCATTTCTAACAAATTTGTTCATTTTGATAGTGCTTACAAACTTTGAAAATTTATTGAAGCACATCAAGGGGACTTGGAGGCAATCCGACAAGCTTTGGAGGATTCTTCTTCAAGTTCAAGAAACTATTAGAAATGAGTTTAGTTCTTTTAAAAATGATCATGTTTCATCTACTTCTATTTCCAATGCTTGTATGCCTAAAAATGAGTTGGATCATGTTAAAGAACGCATATCATCTTTAGATTCAACCCTTAAAACATGCATTGTAGATAATAAGAAACTTATGGACTTGGGTGCAAAGTTTCGTACTACAACTTCTAAACCCGTACACTTTGCACACTTGTATAGCAAAGCTTATAAATGTTCTATTTGCGGTCGTAAAGGCCATTTAGCTAAGTTTTGCTATGATGCACATAAATCCTCCAAGACTAATGTTTCTTGTGCATCTCATAAGGCTTCTTCATCACATGCACATGCACATGCACACTCTCATAAAGTTCATCATATGCATGCTCATGTGTATTCATGTGATCTTTGTGGTCGTTTTGGTCATTTGGCCAAATATTGTTTTGATTTGAAAAATAAATCTCATTTGCCAAGTATTTCTAGTAGACCACATGTTTATAAATGTAATGTTTGTGGTAAACATGGCCACCTAGGAAAGTTTTGTTTTGATAATGTTTCACATTTGCAAAAAGCTTCCAATAATCTACCCTTATTTGCAAATATTCCATGTGCACCTTTTAATGGTCAACATAAGCAAATGGTTCCGTTCCATTGTACATATTGCAATCGGAATGGTCATTTGAGTGATTATTGCTATGACCGATCCCGTGCACCACATATGCCCAAGAGGGTTCATAACCCTAGGGCTTTGAGCTTCATTGATAGGGGTCATGTCCCTAAATCCTTTGGTACCAAGAGTTCTTGGGTACCATCACAAATTTGATTTTAAACCAAGAATTTTAGTGTCTTTAATTTTTTTTGGTTTTGAAAAAAAGTATACTTTGAAAACTTTGAATATGAAAATAATTTTTCTTTGATCAAATTCTTTTGTTTTCATGATTATTATTTTTGTTTTGATGAGAGGTTTGTATTTATGTAACCCTCCGGATTTATTAAGTGTTTATTCCCAAATCATGTTTACCGGATGCTTAAATGTTTATATGGGTTGTCACTAGCTCAAGAGCTAGATATAGTTGCCTTTCTTGATTTTTGAAAATCAATGATGGTTTAGTTTTATACTCTTAAAAATGATTTTGTTTAAATCCATAGTTCATAATCCTTGTGCGAGAGGCACAAGAATTGCAGCTGGAAGAGGTGATCAAGAAATCACCAAGATCTAAGCAGGTTTGGGTGCTGAAGGCTAAGTCAGCGCCCCTGCCCGATAAAAGACATCAGTCATGTCTCTCGGTCGATTCCAGATCCAAAGCTGGTTCCCAGCTTTCGTCAAGTTCAGATCTCGCTCCTTTTAATCCCACACCTCCGGTGAAGCTCCGCGACAATGTGGACATATCCAGAGGTAGGAAAGTGATAGCGGAACGCCTGGGTCTTTTGCACGAGGATCAAGGCAAAGCTCCAGTCAAAGAATGCTTGGGCATGATGAATGAACCCCGAGCAACTCATCAAGTTGGGGGTCGCACTCGTCCTTCCAACAAATCAAAGCCTTCCTATAATAGGAAAGCTCCTATAACTGACCACCTCGGACTGCGAGTCATTATCCAAGAGCCCGTTGAGGTCTCACGCTCACGAAAGCGTGACTCAAAACGTGCGACTCTTGAGAGCACTGACAAGACGACGAATCCTCAGAAGGAAACATGTTCGTCAGACGATGACGTTATACCTGAGGAGTCGTGCCAGCACACGATACGTTGCTCCGGCAATCATGCCGATGAGTTGTACTATCGGGCTGGGGGTACGAATAAATCTCGAAAGAAAGGTACCTGAAAAATGGACTCTCATTGTCCGTGTACTAAAATTATCAGGGCAGTATTATCAGCGTGTAGCTGCCCCAAGACCACTCCACCGAGTGTCTCGATATTTGAAAGGATCTCCCCCAGAACGTCCAGGACCAAGCCAATGCGTTTCTGTAGAAAAAGTCCAACTACGCAAGATGACAAACTTCTAGAAGTCGCAGTTAATATGGTTGATAAGGGGAAGTCAACGCGAAACTTTAATCCTCGTCATCTTTCGGTCATATCCCAACGTATAACTCGGTTACGGTCGGGAACCGTTAGACAAAGGGACTATCAGAGGATGAATCAAGGATTATCCTCGGATGATGAAGTATCAGATGCTAACTCTGCAGTCTCTTCTGACAAAACAGTATCCAGCCTAGGTCAATCCCGCGAAGTGTTGATGATTAGCACAGAAGAGGTCACTAAAATGGTTGAGGATACCTTGGCCAAACAAAAAGAGAACTTCAAGTTCGAAATGGAAATGGCCATGATGCGAATGAGGGAAGAGCATAATCAACAAATTCAGGTTCTGTCCAATCAAGTCAGAGTTGAATCCCGCCGTCGCACCCAGAACGCCGCAATTGACAGCGATCCAGAAGTGGGCGAAATCATCATGGCCGACGCACCTCCCAAAAATACTGGGTGTGGTTCAAATGCACCCCCTACAGATAATCATCATGGCCGACGCACCTCCCAAAAATACTGGGTGTGGTTCAAATGCACCCCCTACAGATAACAACGTTGGGGGTGGTTCCGTCAAAGATAATAACACTGGGGATGGCCGCATTATTCCTCTCGAAAATTATCCAAAACAGGATATAGATGAGGACGAAAAGATGAAGGATCTCGAGAGCAAAATTGACGCCCTGATGTCTGCTCGAGAGGTGAAGAAGACCGGTGATAATCATATTTTTATTACAATTTTATATCCTCATTATCTATTTTACATGAATAAATATACCATTAATAATTGTTGTTAGATTAGTTTTCACATAATTGAATGAAAATATAAATAAATATTATTAAATATAAAAAAACCCCTCAAAATCTCTCTTCTCTATTTTGTAGCATGAAGCCCATCAAGCAAGTGAAGAAAATGATCAATTGAAGCCAAAAGCCAAAATGTCCAAAAGAAGCAAAATCCTCTTTATTCTCAAATGAGCTTGAAGGCCCAAAGCCCATCAAAAGAAAAAAATGATTACACCAAAGAGTTGGAATGGACTTGGATGCAAATAGTGGAATGAGATGGACTTGGATGCAAAGACCACATGACCAAACCTGCTGCAAGACCGAACTTTCATCTTTGGGCCAGAGATGATTTTGAAAATCAAAGATGGGCCGGACTTGCTTGGATTTTCACAAGAAAATCAAATGTGAACTATGTGCTGCAGATTACCACATGGAGACCGGACTTCATCAATACACCGGACCTTCTTAAGCCTTGCTGCAGATTTTAATCAAATCATTGTGGGCCGGACTGTGTAGAGTTGATCAAAGGTTGGACTTGCTTTGGATTTGTCTCAAATAAATCAATGTGGACCAGATATAATGGTGTGGGCTGCAGATTTAATTTGGAAAATCAAAACTTAATGGGCATTGGACTTGTAATTTTGCTCTTGGAAAATCAAATCATGAATTGGGCCGCAGCTTTGTTCAAACTCCAATGGGCTGGATTTTCATTTTCTTTTTGAAAATCAAATGAATCATATGTGCTAAAGAAGAACAAAAAGCAAATTCAAATGTGGAGATTGTTGCTTGGGGCTCAAGACAAATCCAATGGCTCAAATGTGGAGATTGTTGCTTGGGGCTCAAGACAAATCCAATGGCTCATATTCATTGAAGATTACTATAAATAGGGGTAGAGAGTGAGGGGTTAAGGGTGTGAAAAATTTTGTAAACTCCTTTTGGAGAGGAGGACTACTCTTAATTGAGAAGGCCTTCTAAAAATTATAACTTTAGTTACAATTAATAATAATAAATTTTTCCTTTTTAAATTTGTTCTTTCTCCTCTTTGTTGAATGATGAGGATGGAGATGAAGAGCAATTTGAAGGTTTGCATTTCTTTTCTCTTTTATTTCTTTTTAGTAATTTCTTTATTATTGCTTATTAGTTAGATTTAAATTCATGCTTGTAGTGTAGATTTATTTTCTTATCTTTTTATTTCTTTTTGTACTTTTATTTGTAGAATAGATTTATTTTCTTGCAATTAATTTTTATAATATATTTTGTAGTTTAGATTTTTATTTTCTTTGTAGTTAGATTTATTTCTTGTTCATAGTTTAGATTTTTCTTTTCTTTTTATTTTTGTAATTAGTTCCTTTTCTTCTTGTTTTTATTTCTTAAGATGTGAATTTAATTCTTGTAGGAATCTTAGAATTGTATGAAACTAGTCTAATTTCTTTTATATTGTATGAATTATTCTCTTGTACTTAAAATGTTCATGTTTAGGATAATCAACTAGAGAACTAATCGGTAGAAGAATTTGATAATCTATGCTTATCTTAAATGGTTTGATAGGTTATGCTTATGAATTCTAGGATTATTATCATGTTGTTGTTCTTATCATAAATAATAATTTTGACTTAGATGATAATTTGATAGGTTATGCTTATCTTAAATGGTTTGATAATCCATGCTTAATAAATCTAAGTTGAAATATGATAAAAAGAGAATAGTTTGTATTTTGTAATTAAAATTGGTTAGTGGATTATATTCTAGATTTCTTACCTTTTTTGAATCCTCTATCTTAACTTTCTTAAAATTTCTTTTCATTCTTGATTTATTTCTTGATTTTATTCATTCTTATTTCTTGCCTTGTGATTTCATTTATTCTTTGATTCTTTCTTCTCTAAAATTCAATTTATTATCTCTTATTGGCTAATGGATTATATTCTAAAGTTCTTACCTCTTTTGAATCCTCCATCTTAACTTTCTTAAATTTTTTTTTCATTCTTGGTTTATTTCTTGATTCTTCTTTCTTGCCTTGTGATTTCATTTATTCTTTGATTCTTTCTTCTCTAAAATTCAATTTATTATCTCTTGCACATAAATCAAACAACCACTCATCACAATCACACTTATTCTTTATTCCTAATTGTCACACACAAAACTTAAGAACCATTTCTGATAATCTCTTAAAATCACCTTCCTCGTGGGATCGATATTTTTTATACTATAACTTGATAAATTGTACACTTGTAATTTTGGTACATAATTATGCCGCATCAAGTTTTTGGCGTCGTTGCTGGGGAAGGTGCTAAAATAGGATTTTATTAACTTGATTCTTTAACTTGTGTATTTTTCTTGTGAAGGAGCCGCTTGGAGCTTGAAAATCTTGGATTGAAGATCAAGAATTTGGAGCATTGCTTTCGGGTAAGTCTTCTTTCTAGTTTTTAATTCCACCCTCTTTAGCTAGCTTCACAATCAGAGACAATTAGGATTAAAAAAAAGATTTTATTTTTGTTGACCATAATAAAAATTCATCTTTTACTTGGACATTAACTAACAAGATAATAAATTCAATCATGAGCCATCTTCTCACATTTGATTGTTGTTGACCATAATTAAAAAATATAAAGATTTTCTTTTTATCATCCTTTTTATTCGCTTTTAATTTCTAGGGTTGCATTTCATATAGTGTAGGAATTCACCAAATTGATTGTTGCACTTGATTTGACACACACTTAAAAACATTCTTAAGGGAAAAAACCCCAATCAAGATAAGGTAAGGGATTTCATCACCCTTTCCTTAGCCCACAAATCACTAATTCCTCACTTCACAAACCCAAGCCTTCTAAAACTCATTAGACGTTGGCCCCTAAGGATTCGAGCTCAATAAGGAACAAGAAATCCTTAAGTGAACGGTTTAGGTTTTCTCATAATAGTTGGTGTCTAAGGAAAGGTTTAGGGGTTGCGTAAAGCGCTCCGCAAGGAAAGAGGTACTTAATTGGTCTTTGATCAACCTCTAGTACTATCCTTACCTAGCTAACTACCTAGGTAAAACTTTGATCTTTTCACTGTAGGAGTTTTTGGTTAGGAGCTGGTCTAGTTGAGTTAGGCTAAACACTAGAGTTAGAGTTGATTGAAAAGTGATTGCCTTGATTTGTTTTAGTTAGGATTTTTCTTTTTCTTTATGTTAGAGTTGATTGAAAAGTGATTGCCTTGATTTGTTTTAGTTAGGATTTTTCTTTTTCTTTATCTTCTTATATAAAAAAAACTAATTTTCTTTCTTTCCTTAAAAAGAAAAAAAAATATTTGTTTTGGTGTATGCAAATTTGGGTTCGGGATAATTTTCATCGCTTAATCCGTGTTGAACCAATCCAAGAAATGGCAAATCAACCAGTTCTTCAGGATATGTGTTACCCCACCAGAAATGCAATTCCATCTTGCATAAGACTAAATGGAGCAAATTTTGAGCTTAGACCGCATTTCATTAACATGCTTCCCAAATTCCTAGGTAATGAAACAGAAGATGCATATATTTTTATCTCGGAATTTGAGGAAGTGTGTATTATGATTAAAATGAGAGAATTAACCGAAGATGCGATTAAGCTCAGATTTATTCCATTTGCCCTTAAGGACAAAGCTAAAAAATGGCTGTACAGCTTACCGACAAATTCCATCTCAACTTGGGAGGAATTTGTCACCGTTTTTCTTAAAAAAAAAAATTCCCTATTCACAAAACGGTAAAGCTTAGGAACAGCATTCAAAACTTCAAAATTATCCCGGGAGAGCCATTCTGGAAATATTTCGACCGATTTAAAGATCTTTTAATCCTATGTCATCATCACGGTCTAGAAAAATGGCGATTGTGCCAAGTCATATATGAAGGATTGGACTATTCTTTAAAAACATCTTTAGAATCGATGTGTCACGGAGATTTTATGAGAAAAAATGCAGATGAAGCTTGGGAATTTCTAGAGAGTTTATCTGAAAAAACAATGCAGTGGGAAAACTGTGATGACAGGGTTTCATATGTTCCCCAGTCTAAGTCTAGTGTTTTTTCCCTGGAGTCAAACATTGCTTCTGAAGCGAAGATGGTGACGATTATGCGGAGGTTAGAAGCCTTAGAAGTTAAGGAACGAGCTCCGGCTCAAATCAATCATATTTCTGCCTCGGGATGTCATAAATGTCAGTCTCCTACCCACGTTTCAGAGGAATGTCCTCTTCTAGGAAACAACCATGCATTAGAACAGATGAACGCTGCATTCCAGCATCCTAAAAATGATCCATTTTCTCTAACCTACAATCCAGGTTGGAGAAATCATCCTAATTTTGCTTGGAACCAAGGAAACTCTCCCGAAAATCAAAACTTCATTCCCGCATCAAACCCGCAATTCCCTAGGGGAAACGCTGTCCCATTCAATGCACTAAACAATTTCCAACAAGCTAACCCACCTTTTCCAAACCAACATCCTAAACCTCACCAGCCCACAAATCAATCAAATTCCGATCATGACAAACGTTTGAGTGTCTTAGAAAAGGGTTAAGAAGCTATGATCAAAGCTTCTACACAAACTACCAACATGTTGACCCAGTCATCCACCACTCTAAATTCCTTTATGCAAACCACCAGCCAAGTGCTCAACTCGAACACTCAAGCCATAGCCCGGTTAGAAACCCAACTTGGACAACTAGCCGCTACCGTGAGTGAGAGAGAAAAAGGAAAATTTCCAAGTCAACCTGTTACAAACCCTAAAGACACTGGATCCAGTTACAACAATCCAGCTCAATTGAATGCAATTCGCACCCTGAGATCAGGAAAACAAATAGACAATCAGGTTAGAATGCCACCGGATCAAACCCCTTCTCCCATTCAAAACACTCCTTCCGATGAAGAAATTCCTTCCGATGACCAAAACGCTGAACTTCAAATTAAGCCTGATCTAGATAGGTATAGGCCCGTTGCCCCCTTTCCATATAGACTCAAACATAGGAAAAACTCCCCGCAGGTTGAGAAAATCCTAGAAACATTCAAACAGGTCAAGATCAACATCCCTCTCCTAGACGCAATCGAACAAATACCCTCTTATGCAAAGTTCTTGAAGGACTTATGCACTAAGAAAATAACCACCAATGTCCCCAAGAAAGTCTTCTTAGCTGCCAACCTCAGTGAAATCTTTTCGAAACCAATGCCGTTAAAATATAAGGACTTTGGTTGTCCCACAATTCCATGCGTCATAGGTAACACTCACATTAATAAGGCACTTCTAGATTTGGGAGTCAGCGTCAACCTCCTTCCTTATTCGGTCTTTCAACAACTAGGTGTAGGAGAACTTAAACCTACAAGATGCACTCTACAGTTAGCTGATAGATCTGTAAAAATTCCCAAGGAGAGGTAGAGGATGTTCTGATCAAAGATGGAGAGTTCATTTTCCCTGTTGATTTTATTGTCTTTGAAACGCAGCCCGTTTCCAATCTCAAAAGTCAAATCCCTGTCATTCTAGGAAGACCGTTCTTAGCCACCTCAAATGCTTTGATAAATTGTAGAACCGGTCAGATGAAACTATCTTTTGAGAATATGACTGTTGATCTTAATATTTTCAACTTAGGGAGACAGCCTAGTGATCCATCTGATGAACCCATGGAAGTGAATTTCATTCAAGGAATATCCAGTGAACAACAAGAGGGAGAGTGTGAGTCTGATTTAAATGCATCTGATTTAATGATTGATGAGCTTTCTGATGACGAACTAGAGATAGAACCGCTGATCAATCATGCTTTTGCTGTTGGCTGGCAACGAGAACCTTTAGAGATAGAACCCCGAGTCCAGCTTCGCCCATCTGTGGAGGAACCCCCTAAGTTAGAGCTCAAACCTCTACCCGAAAATTTAGAGTATGCCTACTTAGGGGAGAACGAGTCTTTACCGGTTATCATTTCTTCTGAGTTGACTACCAGTTAAAAGGAAGCTCTCTTAGTTGTTTTAAGAGAGAATAGGGAAGCCATTGGATGGACCATGGCTGATATCAAAGGGATTAGTCCAACCATTGTTCAACACCGAATCCATTTGATAGATGATGCCAAACCTACTAGAGATGCTCAACGTAGGTTAAACTCAGTGATGAAAGAAGCTGTTAGGAAAGACATTCTCAAATGTCTCGATCATGGGATCATTTATCCCATTTCTGATAGTTCATGGGTGAGTCCAGTCCAAGTTGTTCCAAAGAAATCTGGGATCACCGTGATCCAAAATGAGGCTAATGAGCTGATTCTCACCCGGATCCAAACTGGATGGCGAGTCTGTATTGACTACCGAAAGCTCAACTAAGCCACTAGGAAAGATCACTTCCCTCTTCCTTTCATTGACCAAATGTTAGAGCGTTTAGCAGGACACGAGTTCTATTGTTTCCTGGATGGATATTCAGGTTACAATCAAATCCCTATCGCTCCCGAAGATCAGGAGAAAACCACCTTCACTTGCCCGTATGGAACATTCGCATACCGACGCATGCCTTTTGGCCTGTGCAATGCACCGGCCACATTCCAACGTTGCATGATCAGTATTTTTTCCGACATGATAGAGCAATTTCTTGAAATTTTCATGGATGACTTTTCTATTTTTGGTGACACATTTTCTCAATGTTTGCATCATCTTAAACTGGTCCTAGAACGGTGTAGGGAGAAAAATATGACTCTTAATTGGGAGAAATGTCATTTCATGGTCAAACAAGGCATTGTCTTAGGACATGTAGTTTCCAATAGGGGAATCGAAGTGGACAAAACTAAGGTAGATATCATTTCCAATCTCCCTCCTCCCAAAACTGTCAAAGATGTCAGATCGTTTATTGGTCATGCTGGTTTTTACCGACGTTTCATCAAGGATTTCAGCAAAATTGCTAGACCCTTGACCAATCTCTTAACCAAGGATACATTATTTGTTTTCTGTCCCGACTGCCTCAAAGCCTTTGAATATCTGAAAAAGGAGCTAACCACAACTCCTATCATTCATGCACCAGACTGGACCTTACCATTCGAACTGATGTGTGATGCATCTGATTTTGCAATTGGAACTGTTTTAGGACAACGGTTTGATGGAAAACCGCATGTGATCTACTACGCCAGTAGGACTCTGAATGATGCCCAGCAAAACTACTCTGTCACAGAAAAAGAGTTTTTAGCTATAGTCTTTGCCTTAGAAAAATTCAGGTCCTACCTCATCGGTTCCTTAACCAAAGTTTTCACAGATCATGCCGCACTAAAGTATCTTTTGACCAAAAAAGATGCTAAAACACGACTCATTAGATGGATTCTCCTTCTTCAAGAGTTTGACATCCAAATTCTTGACAGAAGGGGAACAGAGAACCCCGTAGCATATCACCTCTCTCGACTCCCAAATGCACCAACATTAACCGTTCCAATCAATGAGCATTTCCCTGATGAACAACTCCTAGAAATCCAATCTGTTTCCTGGTTCGCTGACATTGTGAACTACATAGTCATGAACCAGATCCCTTCTCATTGGTCCAAACAGGATAGATCCCGTTTTCTCTCCCAAGTAAAATACTTTTACTGGGATGATCCATATCTGTTCAAATACTGTCCTGATCAGATTTTTAGGAGGTGTGTTCCCACGGAAGAAACTAGGAGTGTTCTATCCTTTTGTCATGAACAAGCATGTGGGAAACTAGGAGTGTTCTATCCTTTTGTCATGAACAAGCATGTGGGGGCCACTTTGGCCCGAGAAAAACAGGTGAAAAAGTTCTCCAATCTGGGCTGTATTGGCCCACTCTCTTCAAGGATTCATTCGAGTTTTGTAAAACATGTAACCGCTATCAGCTTTTAGGGAAGGTCACTAGAAGAAATATGATGCCCCTACAACCCATATTTAACTTTTTGATCTTTGGGGTATCGATTTCATGGGACCATTTCCAAATTCCTTTGGAAATGTTTACATTCTAGTAGCCGTTGAATACTTGTCAAAATAGGTTGAGGCGGTAGCTTGCAAAAAACAAGGTCGTTGTCAAGTTTTTGAAAGAGAACATTTTTACCGGTTTGGAGTACCACGAGCAATCATCAGTGATAACGGTACACATTTTTATAACCGTTCTTTTGAGGCTTTGATGAGGAAATATTCAATCACACACAAATTGTCAACTCCTTATCACCCCTAAACCAGTGGACAAGTAGAGATTACAAACACGCAGATCAAATAAATCTTAGAAAAAACAGTTAATCATAACAGAAAAGATTGGTCTGTAAAATTATGTGATGCTCTGTGGGTGTATAGAACAGCTTTCAAGGCCAATTTGGGGATGCCACCATACAGATTAGTATTCGGGAAAGCTTGTCACCTACCAGTAGAATTGGAACATCGAGCAATGTGGGCAATAAAATAGTTAAATTTTGATTCAGACTCGGCAGGTAAGAACAGATTGTTCCAAATAAATGAGTTGGAAGAAATTAGAAATGATGCATACATAAACTCAAAATTTTACAAAGAAAAAACAAAGATTTTTCATGACAAATCAATTTTGCGAAAAAATTTCTCTCCAGGACAAAAAGTTTTATTGTACAATTCAAAATTGCATCTTTTTCCTGGAAAATTAAGATCAAGATGGACAGGTCCATTTTTTGTCAAACAGGTTTTTTCACATGGAGCTGTCAAAATAGAAAATCCTAAAAATGGTAACATTTTTAAAATAAATGGTCAACGTCTAAAACCATTTTTAGAATTTTCTACGCTTGGAGAGGAAAAGAGGTGTTGGTTCTTCATGAACCTCATTATCTGTTAAAAAAACTAATTTTTCTTTTGTTTTTTAAAAAAAAGTTCTTTTGTTTCTTATAAAAAAACAACAAAAAATTGAATAAGTAACATAGGTTTAAAAAAATAAATAAAATAATAATTACTTACAATTTTTCCTCTTATTTGATTTCTTCATCCTCATACTAATAGTAATTGCAGATCCTTATCATCATTGTCAACCAAACAACTGTAAGTTCTCCAATTTTATCTGATTTACTTTGTGCTTCAGCGAATTTGCATTGAGGACAATGCACAATTTAGGTGTGGGGGTGAGAAATACATATTTTCCTCTTTATTTTACCTTTTTAGTTTTTTTCTTTCTTTTTGTTAAAAAAATTTATAAAAATATTGTCACTTGCCAAATTAATAGAGTTAAGTAATAATTGATCAAATTGATAGATTTTAAATTTTCTAAGTCTTAGTTAGTGACATATTCAAGTTCACCTTTTATGATAACTCCAAATAAAATTCTTAAGAAATGATTTTTTAACTAGTATACTTTACTTAAGTCTTACCTTAGATTTTTAATTAAAAAATAATGAAATTTTTGCATGCTTAACTTAGAGTTAAAAATATTTTTTTCAAGTCATCTTGATTTACACATTTTATTTAAAAGACTATATATACTTACACATATATATATTAAAAAAACTAACCATATAAAAGAAGAGTGCGAAAAATGGGCACCACAAAAAAAAACTCTTAAATTCAAGGTGATTCTATCTTATAAAGCCTAAGTTGACTGAGCAATTAAGCCCAAGAAGTATCTCTATACTTAATGACCTAAGCCCAATTGGGTTGGGATTCATTAGCTCAAAACTCGTTAAATGGTCACTTAGAAAGCCCGTTAAAATAGAAAACAATCACCAAGAATTAGAGAGTGGAAAATATAAATATATATATATAACACTAACCATTGTTTTTATATATATATATTGTTGTTTTGTATATATGGTCTTGAAAAACAATTTTTGATCAAGAGACTTGAAAGTTATTTAAAACAAAGAGTTGGCATGTTCTTTTCAAAACTTTTTAATTAAATTTCTAAGATTTGACTTGGTTTTGTATTGCTACAATGAAAAAGATTTTCTAGTGGATTTACATTGGAGTTATATATAAAAACGTTTTCTTGATTATTAACTAGCTTTAACTAGAATATCTAAATATATCAAGGAAAATCTGTTATTTACTGACTTATTTAACTTGGCAAGTTGACCGAATTTTGTGGGTATATTCACTGCAAACCCTCACGAGACTATAACTCGTCCACTAGAGTAACCTAGGGGCTTAAAGGCTTGTTGTATGTGCTAAATACAACCGCGATTCCTGCGAAAGTGAGTTAGGATTTTCTTTTTATTTTCTTTGCTAGAGGACTAGCAAAAGTTTAGGTGTGGGGGTATTTGATAATCATATTTTTATTACAATTTTATATCCTCATTATCTATTTTACATGAATAAATATACCATTAATAATTGTTGTTAGATTAGTTTTCACATAATTGAATAAAAATATAAATAAATATTATTAAATATAAAAAAACCCCTCAAAATCTCTCTTCTCTATTTTGTAGCATGAAGCCCATCAAGCAAGTGAAGAAAATGATCAATTGAAGCCAAAAGCCAAAATGTCCAAAAGAAGCAAAATCCTCTTTATTCTCAAATGAGCTTGAAGGCCCAAAGCCCATCAAAAGAAAAAATGATTACACCAAAGAGTTGGAATGGACTTGGATGCAAATAGTGGAATGAGATGGACTTGGATGCAAAGACCACATGACCAAACCTGCTGCAAGACCGAACTTTCATCTTTGGGCCAGAGATGATTTAGAAAATCAAAGATGGGCCGGACTTGCTTGGATTTTTACAAGAAAATCAAAGATGGGCCGGACTTGCTTGGATTTTCACAAGAAAATCAAATGTGAACTATGTGCTGCAGATTACCACATGGAGACCAGACTTCATCAATACACCGGACCTTCTTAAGCCTTGCTGCAGATTTTAATCAAATCATTGTGGGCCGGACTGTGTAGAGTTGATCAAAGGCTGGACTTGCTTTGGATTTGTCTCAAATAAATCAATGTGGACCTGATATAATGGTGTGGGCTGCAGATTTAATTTGGAAGATCAAAACTTAATGGACATTGGACTTGCAATTTTTCTCTTGGAAAATCAAATCATGAATTGGGCCGCAGCTTTGATCAAACTCCAATGGGCTGGATTTTCATTTTCTTTTTAAAAATCAAATGAATCATATGGGCTAAAAAAGAACAAAAAGCAAATTCAAAGGTGGAGATTATTGCTTGGGGCTCAAGACAAATCCAATGGCTCATATTCATTGAAGATTACTATAAATAGGGGTAGAGAGTGAGGGGTTAAGGGTGTGAAAAATTTTGTAAACTCCTTTTGGAGAGGAGGGTTACTCTTAATTGAGAAGGTCTTCCAAAAATTATAACTTTAGTTGCAATTAATAATAATAATTTCTTCCTCTTTAAATTTGTTCTTTCTCCTCTTTGTTGAATGATGAGGATGGAGATGAAGAGCAATTTGAAGGTTTGTATTTCTTTTCTCTTTTATTTCTTTTTAATAATTTCTTTATTATTGCTTATTAGTTAGATTTAAATTCATGCTTATAGTGTAGATTTATTTTCTTGTCTTTTTATTTCTTTTTGCACTTTCATTTGTAGAATAGATTTATTTTCTTGCATTTAATTTTTGTAATATATTTTGTAGTTTAGATTTTTATTTTCTTTGTAGTTAGATTTATTTCTTGTTCATAGTTTAGATTTTTCTTTTCTTTTTATTTTTGTAATTAGTTCTTTTCCTTGTTTTATTATATGATGCTAGTCTAATTTCTTTTATATTGTATGAATTATTCTCTTGCACTTAAAATGTTCATGTTTAGGATAATCAACTAGAGAACTAATCGGTAGAAGAAGAATTTGATAATCTATGCTTATCTTAAATGGTTTGATAGGTTATGTTTATGAATTCTAGGATTGTTATCTTATTATTGTTCTTTTCATGAATAGTAATTTTGACTTAGATGATAATTTGATAGGTTACACTTTCCTTAAATGGTTTGATAATCTATGCTTAATAAATCTAAGTTGAAATATGATAAAAAGAGAATAGTTTATATTTTGTAATTGAAATTGGCTAATGGATTATATTCTAAAGTTCTTACCTCTTTTGAATCCTCCATCTTAACTTTCTTAAATTTTCTTGTCATTCTTGGTTTATTTCTTGACTCTTCTTTCTTGCCTTGTGATTTCATTTATTCTTTGATTCTTTCTTCTCTAAAATTCAATTTATTATCTCTTGCACATAAATCAAAACAACCACTCATCACAATCATACTTATTCTTTATTCCTAACTGTCATGCATAAAACATAAGAACCATTTCTAATAATCTCTTAAAATCACCTTCCTCATGGGATCGATATTTTTTATACTATAACTTGATAAATTGTACACTTGCAATTTTGGTACATAATTATACCGCATCAACCGGGATTCCGTGTTCTTACCCAAAAGAATGAGAATCGATCCCGTATCCGGCAAAGTTCAACCTGGTCAACTTCACGCCGTTTGACGGGAAGGGCTCGCCCTCTCAGCACCTGATCTACTTCAAGTCCCATTTGGGTATGATCTCCGGCAATGAAGCCTTGATGGTTCGGTCATTCGTTGGCACCCTTCGTAGGCCTGCTTTTGATTGGTACCGCCGTCTCAAGCCCGGAAGCATCAATAGCTGGGAGGACCTGGAGAGCATGTTCCTCGCTCATTTCTTCGATGATGATGCTGAAGTGTCAATCAGGATACTCTTCGATGAGAAACAAAAAGACGGAGAGTCGGTGGATACCTTCATCAAACACTTCTGCAATCAGGCAATGAACTGCAAGGATCCCGTCACGGAGGAATTCGTCCTGCAGACCTGTCATAACAACTTGTCCATTAACATCTTGGACATTATGGGAGTAGAGCCGCTCAATACCTGAAAAGAGTTGAAGATGCGCGGAGAACAGACCGAACGCTTTCTCAGAAGGAGGAAGGTCGAAAGAAGCCAACCGATGGCTAACCCTCTAAACCCGAGTCTTATTTCCCATGATGAAGGGAATGCACCTACAACAGTTGTTGATATTAATCAAACATCGCAACAGCAGCCCCGAAGATAGCAGAAGACTTCGGATCCGAGGCTCCAAAAAGAGTACTCATTCAAGGACGAAGACGTTCCAGCCATCTTCGAGACCCTTCTTGAAAACAACAAGATTAAGCTGCCACCCATCACGAATCAGGAGGAAGCTGACAATACTGTGGATCCGAAGTACTGCGCGTACCACAGGAGGATCCTTCATCCCACCAAGGCTTGCTTTACTTTAAAGAATAGCATCCAGACCTTGGTTGAAGCCGGCGTCATAACGTTAGGATAAGCCAAACGAGAACGGCAACACTCCGACAAGTATAAGAGTATAAATTGCTCCTTCCAAGACTCCGATAAGTATAAGAGTATAAACTGCTTCTCAATCCTCCGACCGGTATAAGAGGTTAAACTGCTCCCTGATACTCCAATAGGTATATGATTCTAAACTGTTTCCTACCATTGACGGGAAGTTCCTGTAGAATTTTTATATGTAATATTCTTAAGGATAACCCGATCATGTAACCGAATGCAATGATAAACCCAGTTTCGCGAAGAAGCTGGGGGTGGATGATTCATGTAACGGGAAGTTCCCGAAAAAATACTATATGTAATTTTCTTAGGGATAACCCGATCATTACAAACAAAGTGATAAACACTAAACCCCCACTGTGATTTTTGAACACTCTTTTGCTGAGACGAGATTCGATCGCTTCGTTGGATCGATCTTCCCTCACAAAACTCCTATTGGTGTTTGACGACAGATCAACCTTTCCTCACAAAATCCCTCACTGATCAAATCAATTAACGGTGGGTCCACTAAAATTTCTATCCATTAATTTATGGCAATAGTCAAAGCTTGACGTGTTAAGTCCTGATCACTTAACATCAAAATCCTCCATCGAGTGACTAGTACAAACCAGTATTTCTACTGCTACTTGTATTCCACTCCCTTTGCTTTCAGGTCAAACCTATAAAAGTTAGGGCCAAAGCCAGATTCCCCTCTCGATTCCTTCCATGAACGAGAGGTCTACTTTCAAAAATTGAGCAATCAAACCTATAAAAGTTAGGATTGTCTCCAACTTTACTTAGTCAAACCTGCAGATAGTTAGGACTAAGATTGAGTTATCCCTTTCGATAAACGAAAGACTTCCATCATTTCCTTTTTCAGCCAAACCTATAAAAGTTAGGGTCGAAATCGGAATTTCCACTCAATAAATGAGGAAATCTTTTCTTGGATCAAGCAACCAATCCTATAAAAGTTAGGGTTACTTGAATCTTTCCGATTCTCGGAGTGGAGATCCCACTCCTAGTTTCATCTTTCTGGATTCTGGGGGTGGAGATCCCACTTTGAGTTTCCTTTCCAACTGGAGATAGAATATAAAATTCTTCCTTTTCGGTGCCGGGAGATATAATATAAAATTCTTCCTCTTCCATTTTGGGTTCGTCTTTATCCTGAGAAAAGACACAATTCTCAACTTTTAAATCCGTACATCATATGCACGGGGAACTTTATCTCGACTCCTAAATAGAGATAAGCCTACGTCTAACACACGTTGCCGGTTTAGTATTTCACCGATTGAAAAAGACACCAGAATTCCAGTCTGGGGAATTTTATCCTGAAGCCTAAGAAGGGATAAGTCAGCGCCTAACACGCGTTGCCGGTTAATCCTTAACCGTAAAAAAGGAACAAAAGCCCACATATTCGATATTGTGACAGGTTGTTATTCATAACACCAAAATCCGTGCTTCACACTCACGGGGAATTTTATCCTGAATCCTAAGTAGGGATAAGTCAACGCCTAACACGCGTTGCCGGTTTAGTCTTTCACCAATTGAAAAAGACACCAGAATTCTAGTCTGGGGAATTTTATCTCGAAGCCTAAGAAGGGATAAGTCAGCGCCTAACACGCGTTGCCGGTTAGTTCTTAACCGTAAAAAAGAGACAAAAGCCCGCATATTCGACATTGTGGCAGGTTGTTATTCATAACACCAAAATTCGTGCTTCACACGTACGGGGAATTTTATCCTGAATCCTAAGTAGGGATAAGTCAACGCCTAACACATGTTGCCGGTTTAGTCTTTTACCGATTGAAAAAGAAACCAGAATCCGAGTCTGGGGATTTTTATCCTGAATCCTAAGTAAGGGTAAGTCAGCGCCTAACACGCGTTACCGGGTAGCCTATTCTCGTAACAATGGCGAAGTTTACGTATTCGAAGTCGTAGCATCAAGTCTAAGGGAGTTCATTCCTTTAGCACAACGTCACATTCAGAACGGATTTCAACAATCCGCTTGCTAGCCCGACTCAAACGGTAGTCGGTAAAGGCATATCAAATACGTTGATGACTGAGGATTTGCCAAAAATCCTAAGTCTACGTCTGATACACGTCACTGTTTAGTCTTTTCATAGAAGAAAGACGAAGTCTACGTATTCAATATCGTAGCACTAAAAGGGTTAACTCTTTTAGCTTAACGTTACATGCGGAACGGACTTAAAACTATCTGCATGCTAGCCCGACTCAAACGGTAGTCGGTAAAGGCTAATCAAACCCGTTGATGGCTGAGAATTTGCCAAAAATTCTATAAATACGAGTCATTGACGCACCAGCTCTGTTAGTTGGTCTCGTGACTCGAGTATCCGACAACTTCAGGAAAAGATCCATACATGCAGATGAATCAACTTTCATAGTTGGTCCTACAACTTCGACATTTAGGACCGCTATGCTCCAATACCTTAAGAGCTTAAACTGTGTAGACTCCAGCAAGCGTACGAGTATAAACTGTGTTAACGCTGGTCAACACGTAACCCTAGGTCAATGCCAGTCAATGCGTTGTGACCAAAAGTCAACGTCGGGTGATCCGAAACCTTAGGTCAACGCCGGTCAACGCGTAACCCTAGGTTAACGCCAGTCAACGCGTTGCAACCAAAAGTCAATGTACAACGATCTAAACCTTAAGGTCAACGTCGGTCAACACGTAACCCTAGGTCAACGCTAGTCAACGCGTTGCCAAAAAAGTCAACGTACGATGATCTAAATCCAAAGGTCAACGCTGGTCAACACGTAACCCTAGGTCAACGCCGGTCAACGCATTGTGACAAAAAGTCAACGAACAGCGATCTGAAACCCTGAGTCAGCACGATGCGATGGAGATAGTCATTTCTAAGTCAACTCAATGACACGGGCCAAACTCAACTCATCAGTTTTAGATTCGAGACTTCAACGACGGCCAGGCGATAAACGCAGTGCCGGAAGAACTTCGGCTATTCGTCAAAGCATCGAATAGATTGAAAATCGAAGGAGTCAAGAATTGAAGCTAACTACAGGTTCTTTACACCGATTAAAGGCTAGACCAATCACATCCAAAGTATTCCAGCCTCTTCTATAAAATAAACAAGTCTGGAACGCTTTGGAGGGGGTATCTGTAGGCATCGAAAATTGCCTATAGGTCTCCACGAACAGCTCAGCACTAAGAAAAGATGATGAACATCACTATCCGGTTCATAGAAGCTTGATTGATATCAGTGAACGCTTGAAGTGAATCGACGAACTACGTGAAGTAACGAAATTTTAGAATAATAAAGACACGAACTGATCGGGAACCTCGTGTCGTTCACAAACGGCGAAATACCCTTCGTGTCTCATTTATTACACAGATGATCTAATCATTGGATCTTATAGAACTCCTCGTTGGCTTTCCAACGCACTTTGAATCGCTCAAATCCAAGTTCGGATGAAGAAGTTACGGCGGAAACAGACAAATGTACAAAATGAAACGTCTCAGTCTGAGTTGAGACACCCCGAGGTGTCTCGGCACAAATGAGACACCCCAAGGTGTCTCGGCCAAGGCCGAGACACCCTAGGGTGGGTGTCTCGGCTCAGCCTCGCCGAGACACCCAGAGGTGTCTCCAGCCCCTAAAAATGCCCGTTATGCGGTTTTAACCGCCCTGATCTCCTTGAAGCCTATAAATACAGTCACTGGAGCCTCTTTTTTTAGAGATCTGGAATTTTAGAGCGTTGGCGAAGCCCTGCCAGATTGAAGATCAAAAGTGCACGAATTTCAGAGAGGAGGAGGAGGAGAGATCTGATCGAGTTCGTCGGCATAAAGAAGAGGAGCTCGTCAGATCTACAATTCCCCGGGTCCGTTTCTTAAGATTATCTCATTGCGATAATCTTAAGAAGAGCAATTATCTCGCTGTTGCCGAGATAAGCGCTATGGTTTCTTGATTCCTTCACGAATCAACGAAGCTCTGCCCGATTTTTCAGCAATCAGATCTGATCGACGGTGGTCCACGGATATCAACATCCCCGTCACAAGCCAAGATCCCACGCAAGCAGCGGGCGATAAACACCTGTTGCGTTTGTTTGAAGAGAGTTGTATTTTTTAATTTTTTTCCATTGTGTAAGAAAGTCTTATAAAAAAACTAATTTTACTTTGAATCTGTAATCGATAAACGTGTAATAGATTCAGCAATGATGAAATCAACTTTCACCACAAACAATGATAGGCATGAGTCGACTTAACCTGATGAGTCGACTCATGACTGTTATGAGTCGACTCACTGGCTGAAAACTGGATGCTTTGATTCTTTGATTCATCGTCTCGTTTCACGCTTCAACCTGCGTTCCACTGTGCTGTTTTACACCTCTATTCTAAATTTACCATGAGAATCATCTATCCTTAAGCTCTCATGAGGATCGCTAAGTTCCAAAAAGAAGATACACCCGTATCATACAGTATAGCGAATTCTATCTTTACTGACATCGTCTGACGAGCTTCGTATTCACCAACAAACTTCGCCTTTGATAGCTGAGTTCGACTGCATAGCAAGTCTTGTGAATTTCTTTTTTATGAGCCTCATCTTCACTAGCGAGCTTTAAGTCTGATGATGAGCTCCGAACCTCGTATCCAACGACGAGCTTCAAACCTCGTTTCTACTAGTGAGCTTCGAACCTCGTATCCAACGACGAGCTTCGAACCTCATTTCTACTGGTGAGCTTTGAACCACATATCCAACGATGAGCTTCGAACCTTATTTCTAATGATGAGTTCACCGAGCCTCGCCGTGTGGTGAGCCTCTTTTCTAATATAGTTCCTCGCTGGGTGATAAGTCTCATCTTTGACTAAGACGAGGTTCTTCCCTAGGACAACATTTGTCATATCTTAAAGTTTGGTATTTTTTAATGCCTACAATCATAGCACTAAGTCTAAAAGAATTTATTCTTTTATCACAACGTTACATGTGGAATGGACTTAAACAATCTACATGCTAGCCCGATTCAAACGGTAAAGGACAAATGCACACCAAAGCTGCTAACGACTGAGGGTTTACCAAAAATCCTACAAGTATTTTGATTATTTGTCCCAGATGGGATAAAAATCATAATAAAAAGAGAAATGTGCCAAGTAAAAGACTTTGTTTTTATTAATAAAGTCTAATCAAAATGAAGATACAAGAGCAATCCGAATGCAATCTATGACTAAGAATCTGAAGTTCCAACCTAGAGAGCTTATCTGTATAAATCTGCTCAAGCTTAGCCTGTAGATCAGCTTGGATGGAATCTTCAGAAGTGTCTAATATCCTCGTACCTGCGCTTCTTAACTTGGCCATGTTCTTCTATGCAGGCTCCAGCTTCTCAAGTGCCTGTCTTCGGGAGCTTTCGGTGTTTGCTAGTTCGTCTTCAAGAATAGCACGAGATTCTTTGGCGTACTTCAGGGCCTTTTTAAGATCGGCTATCTCGTCATCAGCCGAGGCTATAGAGCTAAGTAATTCAGCCCTAGGCTTATCCTTCCTCGAGAGATTAGCAATCATCTGCATAACAAAGCCCTCCTGTGACTAAAGTTCACTCCCAATAGATACTCTGGTGTCATGTCATTGCTTCAGCTTGGACTCCAATTGAGTAGCCACAAAAGAAGAAACACCTTTAGCCGTCAGCTCCCTCACCTCTTGGAATTCAAGATCCAATATGACAAAATCTGCAGTGAGGGAATCAGCTAACTCTGAGTATCCCTCCTCGCTAATCATCGTCATATGGTGAGTGACAGATCGCCTAAACTGATCAAAATAATATCCCTAATGAAGGATCTTCTTAATCATTCTGCCCACAAAGGTAACGAAACTATCGAGATCCATGCAAAATATGTCTTTGCTTGGATCAGTATCAGACAACAAAGCCATGATGTGCTCGTATAGGGACTATTAAAGCCCTATAAATAATTTACAGAGGGATAAGAAATTCTAAAATATCATCTAGAAACTCAGAGCAAGTTATGAACTTACCAACGTCAGTAGAAGTCCCTTCAGTTCGACACTCCGTGCTTAGCTCCGGTAATCCCACCTCTGGAACTAACGGAATTATGGTAGACATAACAGACGTCAGTATATCAACAACTCTGGATGATTTCGTGATGTCTGTAACCATCAGATCTAAAGGGACAGTAGCCTGAAGCTGAGAATTAGGTAGCTGAGCTGTAGCCACGGCTCCCTCCAATGATGAAGGGACAGAACCCTCAGACTGGTCAGAAACAATGATGATTGTAGTTGTATCAGCCCCAGTACCTGGTGCTATAATTAAAAATCCCTGTGGTTAAGTAAAAATAAAAAGAAATTAACAAATGAAGAATGACGATCTCTGGATTAGATGCATACTCATAGATGAACCACCCTCAAGGGATGGTCTTGTAATCTCACGAGCGACTTACTCTGCCAACATATCAACGAGCAAGTGATCAGATCCTGAGAAGCTTGGCACTGAGACAAATGTATGTTCACTCGATCCTCCTGTGTCCACACCATGGAAAACCTCTTCCTCAACCGGTCCCTCCATTGTGGTATCTACACAAGAGCCTGAATGTTGAGCAGAGAGAAAGAAGCTAGATTCATAATAGTAGGAATTAGATTCACCTCCAGCATCCTTCAATTTGTCTAAAATAGAATGAAGCGCGGAAATGATTAAAGAGGAAACAAGTTCTGAATTGCTTAACTCCCTTAGTTGCCACTTGAATGGTGTACTACCGGTGTTAGATATACCTAGACTTAGAATCCTCGACTCAACACTGGTACCCTGACTAACACCTTCACCAGCCCCAGCATGCACGAGCTCGTCATCAATAGCCTCACACATCTGTTGCACGAAGCTCGAACCTTCGAAATAGGTAAAGTTAGAGAAGATAGAGTCGTACGGGAATTCACCTTCTCCACGACCCCCTAAAAACACAAAACATGATTAAGTCCGAAGAGTTCACAAGTAAAATAACCAAAAAGTGCACAACGGTGAAGCATTACCTTCTCCACCAGTAGCTACATTGCTAAGTAACTCCGCATCATGCGCGGATTGGCATATGACTTACGTACCGTCTTCTTCCGCTTCGAGGATCGAGTCTCCATGTGGGTAGCAGGCCTCTCGTGCTTGGATTTGGCATGCACCTCAACCCATGCAGAAGCCTCAGCGGTGGACCGGGGTCTCGCATGACGAAAAATAAGAGGCTCTTCTTCTTTAACCATCTCACCTGGGGTAACAAGAGTCATCTTGTTAGGATAAGTAAACAAAACCTCTCGCTTTGGCTTTTGTAGAGCCGGTGGAGGTTAAGGCAAGATAGATCGCTGAGCCCGACGAGCAAACTCTAGAGTCGATAATTCTGAGAAGAAAGAGTATGACAGACCTATCTCAAGCTCTTCCTCATCACCTCCAAATCCGATATCAGTATCTCCAAGATCTTCTTTAGAAGTCTCCTCTTCATCATCAGTAGGAATGAGCTCCTCCTCATCCTCTACTCTATGTCTGCCTTTGCGGGAAGCCTTGAAAGGCTTCTTCCTCTTCTTCTTCAAATGCTCAGCATCACGGGTAGCCTTAGCAGCAGCTTGAACTAAATCTTCGGCCTCCAACTCTACAATGTCCTTCAGTTTCACAAGCTCATTCGCAGCAATGAGCCACTTGCAGCTGAGGAAAGTAAGTTATGGTTTACGCATGGATGCATGGAGAGTAAAAGTGGCACCCGTGCAACCTGTCAAATGCCAGAGCCATGCTCGAACATCGTCTATAAGACCACCCTCAGTCCTCAAGCCTCAGTTTGGATTATCAACATACAATTGGTCATAACCAAACCGACGAGTAAATCAACAAGGTAAATAAGGCTCTATGTGACAACATCCTTTCACCCAAAAGATGAGATACCCGAGGTGGATATTCACCAACCATTGAAAACATCCTACATCAAGGGAAGTACGACTTGATCCCAGATTCTCTTCATCAATCAATACCTCATTGTAACGGCCAGAGGAAGGAGAAAAACACTTGAAAATTTCCAAACACTTGTGTATCTGAAGCTCTTGCTTCGCCTCAGTGAAAATCTTAGAAAACCATTTGTTCTCTTCTAATAATTGTAGGAAGAGCACGGAGGTATAGGCGGCGCTCAGTACTGACATCAAATCGGGGTGATGAAGGATGAGTCATGTCATCAAATATGCATACGGGAACTCGACCTTGATGAAAGGGTTCTCGGTCGACGGTTTGGGCCCCATTTGTGTAAAGCCATCAACCAGGTATCCCACAGTGAATATCAGCAATCATCGTCGGAGCTAAAGAGAGATCCTTCCCATAAGCTAGCTGGATGGCCGGGAAGAGAACTTCTATCAGTAAAGCATCAAAAAACTGATAAGGGACGATGCACTTCTTCAACAAAATGGTGAGATGTCCCGCTAGAAGAGTCATGGGCCGAATCCGCTTTTGCACATGCCATAAGAATATACGAAACTTGGTCCCCGCTGGAGACTGACTGTCAATAGCAGAAGTAGTGAATGATTAAGCACATATCTTCTTAATCAAGTCATTGATCTCTGAGGGAGTCAGAGGGGATAACTCACAAACCGCCTCACTGGAATTACTCTCAAGATGCTGAAACAAATAATCAGTGAATTGTTTTAGGCTTATCTGTATTTTCTTCTTCGCCATGGGGTTTATGCTAACTAGAGTCTCTGATAATGACACGTAAGATCCCAAAACATGTCGTACATATCACTTAACTGCCAGGTGGAAGAAAAATACTCCTAATATAGATAATCACCCATCGGAAGTCTAGAAACTTTCTGCATTTCATGAAGAGATAATCCTAACTCTCCATTACGGGTCAAGAAAGTGTTGGTACCCAGATTATAAAGCTCTAACAATGCTAAAAAGTGGTGTTTGCTGATCGACAATCTGTATATAGTGGCTCGTATCGATGCGTATAATCTGCTATGCTTTATTTCATTACCCCAACGCCTAAGAACATAGCTCGTCATACGAGTCCACCACTTCTTTGCCGGCGAGTGAACCCAACCATAGCACCTATAGTCCTTCATAGGGAGTTTCCTCCCAAGTCTGGCAAGCCAATTCCTCACTGTATTAGCAGCTATCGACAGTTCATCTGGCGGTGCTGTATCAAGTCCTAAGATTCCGGTTGAAGGCCACAATGTAATTATGTCCATCAGAACCCGGAGTCTTCTGCTGGGTAATGTATCCATAATGGACTCGCTCATGATCATCCGTGAGATGTCAAGACATCTCCCGCTTAACGGCTTGCATCTCTAAGCGTGCAAATGAGTACTGGCGAGGAATAGAAGGAATATATAGTGAACTTTTGTCATCATCGTTCAGTCAATGCTCATCTTCGAGGGTCAGCATATCCGGATCTTCCACATGATCATCGAATAAACAATCCGCGTTCTTCAAAGCCTGAGTAGAACTGGGATCTCTAGTAAGTAGGGCATTAGTAATCAACCGTCGTAGTGTATGACGATCCCAATCCCATATTAGCCAATGAATCTCTTTGGGCCCATCTGAATTAAACTGATGAGTAGCGGCAACGATCAATGTGTCGACAGTAGTAGTGAAGGTCTCTCGACTACCACCACTCGATGCGTAAGGTGGGAATACACCCAGGGGAAAGTCAACTAAACGAATAACAAGTAGTTAGAAAATTTTCCAAGGAGTGGAAATCATCTCATGAATCTGTGAGATAGAGTCACTGTATAAATTAGCGAGATGATTTTAACTATTTTGCACACGAGGAATAATGTACATTGTCACGTAAATAACAGGACAATATACCCTGCCTTACGGAGTGCAATACAGCATGAAATCGCCTCATTTGCCTTAAGACGTACGTTGGCTAAGCAAAACACGTCTTTCAAATTGTTAATCCCCGCGAAGGAGAACATCGGATCTTCCTGAATGACTCGCAAAGGAGACAAATAAGGGTGCAACATACAGAATATCAAATTTACAAAAGCTATGAAATCTCACCCCCATATGAAGAACCTGTAGGAGGCTCCCTCTAGATATGCTGAGAGGTCGATCGACTCCTGTGAAAGCATGGTCATCTCGGGAACTATTGATGCTCATGAACAAATAATCAATGGGGGTTTCCTATAGTCGGATGTAGTTTCAATCCTGGTGACGGTGGGGAAGAAGGAGAGGATGAATGTTGGGACCGACTCCTCCTCCGACTTTATGCCCGATTCTGAGCACGCGGGGTGGACTGATAGCCTGCACATGTAAGAATTGCAGGAATACGGGGCTAGTTTCCTTAGTGGTACCTCCGACGGTCAAGTCAGTTGGTGAACTTAAGGAGAGTTTTTTGAGAGGTCCTTGGGCTATTGAGGTCCTTGCAGGGGGTTCCTCCCTAAGAGTTATTAAATGCTTTTTATATAAAAAGAAGATCTCAAATAGGAGTAAAGCTCAAGTTTAAGAAGAAGCAGAGAGCAGACTCTCTGCCCTTACCCTCATTACCTCCTTTATATAGTCCATTACCTCTGAGATTTTGGCTTTTCTTTTGCGCAGGAGGGCGGTTATTGGTGTTAGACCCTAGAGGAGGGGTGATTAGGGTCTTATGCTAATCTAATCCGATTAAATGCCAATTAAAAACTAATTAACAAGTTATCCTAGCAAGTATAAAATATAACAAGATGTGTGAGCTAGGATAAGCAATATGAACAACAAGATATATCCTAAAAGATAGAAATATATGCAAGGATATATAAACAACACAAGGGTAAAAAAAATCTAAATAGGATAGTGGATGAAATGAATGAGCAATGCACAATTGGCGATATAAGATGAATGCAAAAAACAAATACGCCAAAGATAAACTCAAACAAGCAATATGATCACGGAGTTCGGACCTTCCGTCCTACGTCTCCGCTCCCCACTCCCGGGGAGAAATCCACTAACTCAACCGGGTTTTCTACGTTCACCCGAACAACGTTTACACCTCACACTATGTCGGTTTTCAACGCTCACCGAACAACGTTCACTCCTCACACTCGGTTTTCTAGTTCACCGAAAACTTCACAACACACTCGGTTTTCTAGCTCACCGAAAACCTTACAACACTCACAATGTAACAAATATAAATTGTTCTCTAATATGGATGAGAACACAATAAAAGCCCACACTCAATGTTACAACTCTCACAACCCTAATATATTATGAATGCAAATACAATAAGCTCAAGTGGGTGTGTGTAAACAATGAGTGAAATCAACATCAAAACTAAACTCAATTAAAATCTAGCATATAGAAATTATAAACAAAATAATAAATAGCTAGAAATGAGTTTAGAGATTCTTCTCTGAATAATAAGATGGAGAGATGGAGATTGAAGCCCAAACAAGAAGATGATCTCCTCCACTTGTGAAAACTTCTTCACAACCAAACAAACACTAAAAACACACTTAAACCCTTGTTTAAAAACTTGTTTAAAACATTCTTGGATGCTTGATAGAACTGAGGAAAGAGGGGGTATTTATAGAAACCCCAAAGCCAAGAGAAAGCCAAGAAAAAGACCAAAAAACCACTATGCAACGGCTCAAAAAATAGCCATTGGAACTGAGTTGACAGTGTGGCGGTCGACCGGTGCGGTCGACCGCGAACAA
>NC_033797.1:73278475-73293217 GCF_001876935.1 Asparagus officinalis
AAAGCAACAAATCAAAACAAAATCTTTGACAAAAGAATTTCAAGAGAGGCAACAAAATGAGAGGCAACAATATATCAAGCTCTTAAGCTTGTTCCAACCCATATAATCATTCTTGCATCCGGTAAACATGATTTGGGAATAAACACCCAATAAATCCGGAGGGTTATATAAGTACAAACCTCTTATCAAAATCAAAACTAATAATCATGAAAACAAAAGAATTTGATCAATGAAAATTTGTTTTCATAAAAAGTTTCAAAGCATAATTTTCAAATGACCAAGAAAAAGGAAAAATAAGAATACTAAAATTCTTGGTTTAAAATTTAAATTTGTTTTGGTACCCAAGAACTCTTGGTACCAAAAGATTTAGGGACATGATCCCTATCATTTAAGCTCAAAACCTTAGGGTTATGAACCCTCTTAGGTATATGTGGTGCACTAACATGGTCAAAACAATATTCATTCAAATGACCCTTCCGATTGCAATTTGTGCAATGAAAGAGATCCATTTGTTTTTGTGGACCATTAGCTCGTGCACGGGAATCATTTGCAAATAAAGATTTTCTTTTAAAATTATTTTGCAAATGAGAAACATTCTTAAACAATGGTCTATTTGGAACATATTGCAATTTAGAAGCTTTTTGTATATCAAAACAAAATTTAGCAAGATGTCCAAACCTACCACAAACATCACATTTAAAAACATGTGGTCTATTGGAAGCATTTGTCAAATGAGATTTTCTTTTCAAATCAAAGCAATATTTGGCCAAATGACCAAAACGACCACAATAATCACACTTGAACACACTAGCATGCTTATGATGAACTTTGTGAGAATGAGCATGTGAATGTGTAAGTGTACAAGATGATGAAGCTATATGAGATGCACAAGGAGCATTAGAATTCTTATGTTTGTGTGCATCATAACAAAACTTAGCTAAATGATCTTGACGGCCGCAAATAGAACACTTATAAGTTTTGCTATACATGTGTGCATAATGAGTGGATGACTTCTTAGACTTAGCACACATATCCATAAGCTTCTTATGATTATTAATGCATGTTTTCAAAGTTGAATCTAAAGATGAAATACTATTTTTCATAAGATTCAAATCTTCATTTTTAGGCACATATGCATTTTTAGAAGTAGAACATAAATAGTCATTTATAAATGAAGCAGTGTTATTTTTTATGTTCTCTACTTCTAACATGGCATCAATCTTAGCATGAGATAAGCTAGAAATGGATGATGATAATTTCTCATTTTCCAATTTTAACATATCATTATTTTCTTTAAGAGCAATATTTTCTTGAGAAATGATATCAAAATTGGAAGCTAGCTTCTCATGATCGGATTTTAAACTAACATGCTTGCTTTGTAAATCAATAAAATCATTTTGCAACTTGTTAAAGGCATGTAATAATTTTTTACTAGCACAAGCAAGTTCATCATTAGGTAAATCATTGATAGATTTGAACTCGCAAACCTCACTAGGGCTATCGCCTAGTGGCCGTGTGCATGATGCTCCGTATGAACTTGAAGTCGGATCCTCCAAAGCTTGTTGGATCGCCTCCAAGTCCCCTTGATGTGCTTCTATAAATTTCCAAACTTTGTAAGCACTATCAAAATGAACAAACTTGTTAGACATAGATGAGTTAAAAGCATTTAACAAATATTCTAACAAAATGTTATTCATAGTAAACATGCGATGATCATTTTTATTCCACTTGGATTTCTCCAAAATGGGCACAATATAAGCATCATCTATAATTTCCCATAAATCAAAATGTTTAGATCTAACAAATAGTTTAAATCTAAACAAAAAGTTTAAATCTAACACACCATTGGGCATAGGGGAAATTATCTAATCTAGGAGCAATATTAATGGCATAACCTAAACCATGCATATCCATAATATAAAAGGCAAGCAAGATACAAATAAGCAATCAAAACAAGATTAGCACAAAAGATAACTTGGATCTTTAACTCAAGGCGATTAGACCTTAAATTAAAGAGCACCAAGCTCTGATACCAATTGTTAGACCCTAGAGGGGGGGTGATTAGGGTCTTATGCTAATCTAATCCGATTAAATGTTAATTAAAAACTAATTAACAAGTTATCCTAGCAAGTATAAAATATAACAAGATATGTGAGCTAGGATAAGCAATATGAACAACAAGATATATCCTAAAAGATAGAAATATATGCAAGGATATATAAACAACACAAGGGTAAAAAAATCTAAATAGGATAGTGGATGAAATGAATGAGCAATGCATAATTGGCGATATAAGATGAATGCAAAAAACAAATACGCCAAAGACAAACTCAAACAAGCAATATGATCACGGAGTTCGGACCTTCCGTCCTACGTCTCCGCTCCCCACTCCCGGGGAGAAATCCACTAACTCAACCGGGTTTTCTACGTTCACCCGAACAACGTTTACGCCTCACACTATGTCAGTTTTTAACGCTCACCGAACAACGTTCACTCCTCACACTCGGTTTTCTAGTTCACCGAAAACTTCACAACACACTCGGTTTCTAGCTCACCGAAAACCTAACAATCTCACAATGTAACAAATATAAATTGTTCTCTAATATGGATGAGAACACAATAAAAGCCCACACTCAATGTTACAACTCTCACAACCCTAATATATTATGAATGCAAATACAATAAGCTCAAGTGGGTGGGTGTAAACAATGAGTGAAATCAAAATCAAAACTAAACTCAATTAAAATCTAGCATATAGAAATTATAAACAAAATAATAAATAGCTAGAAATGAGTTTAGAGATTCTTCTCTGAATAACAAGATGGAGAGATGGAGATTGAAGCCCAAACAAGAAGATGATCTCCTCCACTTGTGAAAACTTCTTCACAAACAAAACAAACCCTTAAACACACTTTAAACCCTTGTTTAAAACTTATTTTAAAAACTTCTTAGATACTTGAAAAGAGATCAGCAATTGGGTATTTATACCCACTCAAGATCTAAACAAAAACCCCAAACAAAATGACAAAACAGTCCCCAGAAGACAGCTCAGAAAAATAGCCGTTAGTGTCTAACGGATCTATTGTCGGTCGACCGACAGAACGTTCGGTCGACCGAAAGAAAGAATTCGGTCGACCGACGGAAAATCCGGTCGACCGCGAGCAGGTCTGAAAAACAAAGAAACAAGCAGAGACTTCGTCGGTCGACCGGTACGGTCGACCGATGGAGCTTTCGGTCGACCGGACCGGTCGACCGACAGACTCTCTGTCGCCCAGTGATGAAAGGTCAAATGATCGGTCGACCGGTGAGGTCGACCGAAAACTGACATATAAAAATCTGATTTGCTGATTTTAAAATACTGTTTAAAAATATCAAATAAATTCTAAAAAATGTAAAACTTTGGGGAATAATTGTAGACATGATAATGAACATGCTACAGCAACTGGTTATCAGAAAGGACCTCCCAAATAAAAAATATCATCATTTTACAAAATAGTCCAAAACATGAAAATATGAGATACTTGAATTTTGATGTTTTGACATAAACCAACTTTTGAAACTTTGTGAAATGTTTTTATAGACTTAGTAAAACATGTATAAACTGATATTGAAGTCTATAAACTAATAAGACAATATTTTCACAAAATTACATATTCTATGCAATAAGTACTAAAACACAATAGAGTATGTAATATCATAAAAAACCAAAGCACATGTATGTATGTATATAACTATATATATGCATAGAAACCAAAACTTATGTATATATATATATATAACTATATATATATGTATATGATATTGAGCTTAGAGTATCTAACACACATAATATAAAATCTAAACTAGATTACCCAAGCTTGATCTTGATCTTTATTGTAGCTCAACTTGGTAATGTCGCGGATGAAGCTTGAACTTGGATCTTGAACTTTGAATAGCAAGGCTTCACCGACATTCCGCTAACCTCCATTGGATATGATCGTTGAAGCTCTATTCCATCCATCCTCCAACAACGTTGTTTGTCTACAATAAATACGAAAACACAAATACTAGACAAACAACATTAGTGGTAAATTGTTTGTTAAACATCATCAAAACAAGAAGGCCAACAATTGGGTGGGCAGATAGATTGCTGAGTCATCCTTCTCCTTCCAGATGTCAGCTGGTGATTAGAAGGGAAGTCATTCTGGTACAGAAGAGATCTATCTTCTTAGTATCCTAGATTTGTCAGAAAAGGTAGGGCGTAGGATAGGTCGGCTGCATGGCCGTCCTTCTCTCTCTAGGTGGCGACTGGCGATTGGAGGAGACGTCATTCCTACATAGGAAAGCATCATGGCAATCTTCTGGGAAATGACTTGTAAGCCGAATAAGCAGCTTGGGCACGAGGTTTGTCAGAATGGAGATCTTAATAGGTTTGATCAATACTGTTGTGTCGATTGACATCTGAAGTGAACTTAGTCGGCTCTTATCCTTTTAGCTGATGTGGGTTGATCTGTGAGCCATTATTATGATTTGGCAACCCGATAGTCGAGTGAGCTTCGGGTCGGGTATATAGTCCAGTCGTCTACTCGAGGAGTCGTCTTAATTACGAGAGGGAGACTGATCACATACTTTGAGTCGAACATGATGATCCTTGATCGAAATATGGCTTGTCTGCTCATCCAGTCGAGGGACTTGGCCTTGACTGGGCTTTTGAGCCTCTAAGTTGGTTTGGACCATGGCTCCCTTGGGCTTATGCAGACATTCTTGACTGGGCTTTTGAGCCTCTAAGTTGGTTTGGACCATGGCTCCCTTGGGCTTATGCAGACATTCTCCCAATATTTCTATCTTTGCATGGTAAATTACCATAACAGGAACATTCCTAATCTGCAATGAAAATCAGCGAGCCAGGTACAAACATAAATTCAGGAACCCAAAATTAAAAGGAAAATTTTGAACTTTAACCAAAATCCTACAAATAACACGGGATTTTATGGTTAGAATCTAATTAAACCTACGGGATCCATACATACACACGACGTGTTCGATTTACATCTAAAACCCCTCATAATCAATTTTTGGCCAAAAATACCTAAAATACCCTTCATGTTCAAAGCTCAATGCTAGCTATGAATTCATCAAGATTTCGATCATGGGTATGCAACCCAAGCCCCCAAAATTTTAGCCACTTTTGCAATATAATCCCCCAAAGTTTTGACCATGAATGAGCCCCTCAAAGTTCATCAAAATTCAGCCATGGGCATACAACCCAAGCCCATCAAAATTTGGCCATGAACAAGCCCCTCGAACCCCTAAAATTTCGGCCATGAACTCCATCAAACAATGCCCAAAAAATTTGCCATGATTTCAAACCCTCATTCCCTCCAAAACACAAATCAAGTCATGAGATCAAAGCCTTAATCTTTGCATACAAGTTCATGAACTCTTGAATCATACCTACAAATTCATGAATCAAAATCAAACAAATGCACAAGAGTTATGGAGAGGAGCTTACCCAAATCAAGAGCTTGAGAATCCAATGCCAAGAGCCCAAAAAGCCAAAATCCAACCAACCCTTGATCTAGAAGATGAAATTCGGCCAAGAACAAGAGGAGAAGAAGATGAGAGTGTTGAAGGGTTTTAAATGACAAAAGTTTCAAGGGATTTAGAGTCCTTGAAGAGGAGAACTTTGGGTTTAGAAGAGGTGGGTTTGAAGAGAAATTTGAGTATGAGAAAGAAAGGAGTTTGAAGAGGGAGAAGACCAAAGAAAAATTTAAGCCTAAATTTTCAAAAAAATCCCCCCAAAAGGACCGGCCTTTTCTCTATCCTCTCTCCCCTATCTCATTTTCTCTCTCCCCTTCTCTCTCTCACACACACTCTCTCTCTCCCTAGATCGAGACACAAGGGGTGTCTCAGACCTAGGCCGAGACACCAACAGTGTCTCGTTCCTAAGACGGGGTCCCGGGTATTCTATAATGTTTTTTTCTGTCTGTATTCACCCGTTATCAAATGTTTTTACCTGTTTCACTGTATCTAAAGCTCATGTTCACACTCCAATGAGTATATGAGTATAAACTGCATCTCCTTAAACCTCCAATGGGTACACGAGGTTAAACTGATTTCCAAAACTCTCAGGAGTATATGAGTATAAACCGGTCCTCCCCACTCCAACGCCTTAAGAGCCCAAACTGTGTAGACTCCAGTTAACGTATGAGTATAAACTGTATTCATGCCAGTCATGAGTCAACGCCAGTCAATGCATTACAATGGAAGTCAACGCTAGTCAACACGTAATCATGGGTCAATGCCGGTCAACACGTACTCATGAGTCAACACCAATTAATGCGTACTCATGAGTCAACACCAGTCAACGCATTGCAATGAAGGTCAATGTCGGTCACTGCATAGCCGTGAGTTAACACCAGTCAATGTGTAATCATGAGTCAATGCCAGTTAACGTGTAATCATGGGTCAACACCGGTTAACACGTACCTATGAGTCAATGTCGGTTAACGCGTTGCAATGAAGGTCAACACCGATCATCATGTAGCTATGAGTCAATGTTGGTCAATGCGTAATCATGAGTCAACGTCGGTCAACGCGTAGCCACAAAGGTCACCGTGTAGTCATGGGTTAACGCCAATCAATGCATACCCATGAGTCAATGTTAGTCAACGCGTACCCATGAGTCAACGCCGGTCAACACGTTGCAACGCTAGTCAACACATTAACAATTTTCACCAAAACAAGGCTCAGATCAATTCCTGATTAAAGGATAATTCTGAGATTTCAATCATGATTCAGACAAGAATCCCCGACAAAGATAATCAGTTCAACGTTGATTCAACGACACGAGTTAAAATCAAAAACCAATACACAAGTTTCAGTTCGAGACTTCGATAATGGTCAGACGATAAACACAGCATCAGAAGAATTTTAGCTATTCAATAAAATACTAAAAAGACTAAGAACTGAAGAAGTCAAGAACTAGAGCAGTTATAGGTCCTTTTACACCGATTAAAGATTAGATCTATCATATCCAAAGTATTTTAGGCTCTTCAATAAAAAAACAAGACTGAAATACTTTGGAGGGGGTATCTGTAAGCGTCAAAAATTACTTATAGGTTCCTGCACGTAACTTGAGATAGAGAGAAAGTGATAAATGTCATTATCTAAGTCTAGAAGGATTATCTAATATCATACAGATGCTAACGAACACATGAACCGAGTTGGCAAAGCATACGAATCAACGGGACGATAAAATAATAAAGAAATGACTCAATCGAGAGTTATGTTTCACCCACAAAAGATGGAGCGCCACTTGTGTCTTACTCACTCCACGTGTTTCGTCCATGAGAGATTGTAGGTCTCTTCTCCGGCTTTCCAACGCATTTTGAATCACATCATTCTGAGATCGGACGGGAGAATTAGAGGCAAAACAGTTAAAATACGCCAAACGACGTCTCACCAATCGTGTCTCGACTCATGGCTGAGACACCAATCGTGTCTCATCCCATGGCAAAGATACCAATGGTGTCTCACACCCAGAAAACCTGTTTTCACCCATACAGCCTCCTAAAAACCTATTTTTCGATAAGATTTCGGGATTCCTTCAGTCCAGAGCCTCTCCAACTGATTTGAGATTATCTTTAAATGTGGTTAAGTGGTTACAACTGCGGATAAGATCAAATTGTTTATTCTTATCTGAAAATAGAGCTTCTGAAGCATATAAATACAGCCCTAGGGCCTTCATTCACAGGGATCAGAAATTTCGGATCAACAACGAAGCCTTGTCGAATTAGAGAGTGAGGATCACAAATTTCAGCAAGGAGAAAGTAAATTCTTGGTGACTTCTTCGACAAAAAGGAGGAGAATTCCATAGATCTGCAGCCTCTTCAGCCTCATTCATCCTCTTCCCTTGAGATTGCACTATTGTTGTGATCTTGAGAAGAGTTTTTATCTCACCGTTGCTGAGATATTCGCTTTAATTTCTTGTCTCATTCACAAGGCAACAAAATCAATCAGATCTGATCATTTGGTTGTCCATGGATAAACCCAGGCATCGACAAAGATCTCACGCAAGCAGAAGACCGATAAACGATCTCTCTGCATGTGTTTTCTAAAAAGTTGTAATTTTTTAGTTTCCTTTGTGTAGAGAGATCTTATAAAAAATTCCTCTTTTAAATTCATTGTAAATGCTTGAAGTTGTAATGAATTCCTCAAAGAAATTAACTTTTGACACGAACGGAGGTAGAGACGGATCAGTCCTCTGACTTGAAAGAGATTTTGAGTAACTCTGATGGAATCTATCAGCACACTTGGACTCAAAAGGGAGTCATTCCTCCCATAACCTACCAGAAGTTGGCTAAAGGAATTGAGTCTGATGATGAATACTCAGCCATCGTAGAATCTTAATCTTCTAGCTCTTTTGCAGAACACGAGAGCTCCGTTTATATGGCGGGACATCTTAATGAACTATGAAGAGACTTGATGAGCAGCAAATCATGCTCAAAGCACAATAGGAGGCCATAAATGAGCTCTGGGTCTTGATGGCTCGGATTTTTGCAGACAGGGCCAAGTCTCCAAAAACAAATTCGTCACCCCAGCGCAAATCTTCCCGAAGAGGAAGATCATCTTCATCCCGACCTGTTACATCAAAGGAGAAGGAAAAGGTGAATAGGAGTGAGACTTCTGATCAAGAAGCTCACAACATAGAATCTTCCTTTGAAGAAGGAAGATAGCTGAGAATGAGCAGAATTCTGAATCAGTTAAAATACAAGAACTAGAAGCCCGTCTTAATGCTATTGCCAATATATGCGAGCTCCAATATGAGGGAGTTGTCAGGCCCTATCCTATCGAATGGGATATAACCCCTTATCCTCCAAAGTTTAAAGTCCCGACTTTACAAGTTTTTGACAGCACAGGATCACTGAACCGACACATCTACTATTTTAAGTCACAGACTGAGAATGTGGTAGCAAATGATGTCGTGCTGACTCGGTTATTTATTGGCACCCTCAAAGGGGTTGCCTTTGAATGGTTCATGAAGTTGTCTGTCGGATCTATCCAGAAGTAGGAGGATCTAGAGAGACTCTTCCTGTCAAGATTCTTTGAAGATGACATAGAAGTCTCCATCACTACCCTTCTTACCACTAAGCAGAGGGAGGGAGAGCTCATCAAAGCATTCATCGGAAGGTTTCGAAGTGTGGCTCTTCGATGACCGACAGGTATGACACAGGCTACATTGGTGAAAACCTGTCGACACAATTTACAGACCAACCTCCTAGCCCAAATAGGGGTTATGGAATGCCATTCTTAGAAACAGCTTGTCTCATAAGGCAAAAAGGCTAAAGAAATTATTGCCAGGTTCAAAGCTGAAACCGAGACAGAGAACAGTGACTGCCAACATGGTGTCAGTCCAACTCGAGAGTTCTGCACCAGTTCAAGCTCTAATCATTGTGATCTCGATCCCTAAAAGGGAGATACATCTGATAAACACTGACCCACATGCTTAGAGAGATAAAGGTTCGGTACCCCTTGCTACTCTGAAAGGAGAGATAATGTGGGTCCATCCCGATCTACTTGACGACCAGCAGTGGACAAGTGTGTCAGAGAAAGTCAAGAGAAAGAATGTGTAATCTTAGTATTCACCTAGATACTCATGACGAGACCATCTTCATTAAACTGTCGTCTCACAAAAGGGGCTATACTGTTATCGCAACACAAGATGCGATTTATGATTCAAAAGGCTGTTAAAGGACAAGCCTTGGTAGATTTCTTAGCTGACAATTTATCACTGGATTCTCCTAAGACGGAGTGGGGGTTGAATCTTCTAAGTTGTCATGTTCAACAAAACACCTCTGTCAACTGTAAAATTAATCCTTAACGGAGTTAATCCTAAATGGGAAGGACCATTCGTAGTAGAGTTAGTTTACTCGAATGGAGCTTACTGTCTCATTAATCAAAAAGGTAATAGGCTCATGATGTCAATTAATGAGAAATTTCTCAAGAAATATAACCCATGAAAATCATGAAGCTCCCTTCTTCCCCTGGTAAGTCTTAGTCAAGACTAGGGGTTGATTATTTGTTATTTATTAAACAGAATAATGAATACGCAATCTTGTCAAGTTAACAATATACCTCTAATGATCAAATCAACTTATCAATCCTCTTTAATAGGATGATAAGTCTATAAAGTTGTTCAAATTGAAACACAACCCATTCAAGTTAACAATATATCTTTGACAACTAAATCAACTTATCAATCTTCTTCAATAGGATGATAAGTCCACAAAGTTACTCAAATCGCAACACAACCCCATCAAATTAACAATATACCTCTGACAACCAAATTAACTTATCAATCTGATGATAAGTCTCCAAAATTGTTCAAATTACAATACAACCCCGTCAAGTTAACAATATACCTCTGACAACCAAATCAACTTATCAATCCTCTTCAATAGGATGATAAGTCCACAAAGTTACTCAAATCGCAACACAACCCCGTCAAGTTAATAATATACCTCTGACAACCAAATCAACTTATCAATCCTCTTCAATAGGATGATAAGTCCACAAAGTTTCTCAAATCGTAACACAACCTCGTCAAGTTAACAATATACCTCTGACAACCAAATCAACTTATCAATCCTCTTCAATAGGATGATAAGTCCACAAAGTTGCTCAAATCGCAACAAACTTCTGTTAATTTAATATTACACCTCTGACAAAACTACCTTATCGACTCTTTTTAATATAGCGATAGGTCCACAAAATCTTGTTTAAATCACAAGTACACAATTTCTTCAAGTTAATACCATACCTCTGACAAAACCAACTTATTGACTCTCTTCAATAGAGCGATATGTCCTCAAAAGCTTGTTCAAATCACAAGTACATAATTTTGTCAAGTTAATACCACACCTCTAGTAAAATTAACTTATTGACTCTCTTCAATAGAGCGATAGGTCCTTAAAATCTTATTCAAATCACAAGTACACAATTTTGTCAAGTTAATATCACACCTCTGATAATATCAATTTATCAATCCTCTCTAATATGATGATAAGTCCCCAAATTACTGTTATGTTAACACCACACATCTAACAGTTAAACCCTCATGAACTTGGTCTTATTAACAGAATGACAAGTGTTCATTATCAAAGCACGAGGGTCATGCCTGCATTCCAAATTCAAAATGTGAGGATCATTCTCGCATTCCAAATTCAAAACGTGAGGGTCATGCTCGCGTTCCAAATTCAAAATGCGAGGGTCATTCCTGCATTCTAAATTCAAAACGTGAGGGTCAGCCCCGTGTTTCAAGTTCAAAACGCAAGGGTCAGACCCGCGTTCCAATTTCAAAACGCGAGGGTCAGACCCATATTCCAAACTCAAAACGTGAGAGTCATACCCACGTCTTAAAATCAAAATGCGAGAGTCAGCCCCGCGTTCCCATTACCAAACATAGAGGTCATCCCCGTGTCTCAAAATCAAAACGCAAGGGTCAGAATCGCGTTCCAATTTCAAAACACGAAGGCCAATCCCGTGTTTCAAAATCAAAACGCAGAAATCCACCTTCGCGTTTTAGAAGCCAAACACGAGGCTCGCCTCTACGTTTCAGAAGCAGAAGCATGGTGCTCACCCTTGCATGGATCTTGGGTAGCAAATCCCTTCAACCAAGTTCATGATACCTTTGAATAGGATGTAGTGAACAAGTCTTCCATGATGAGAAATCAACAACCCTAAGATCAAAATTGAGATCCAAAGTATTTCAAAAATCTATTCTAGTCAATCGTGAACTTTTAAAAACTTTGGAGGGAATTCTGTAAGCTGTCTAAAAATTATTGTGGATAGTTGATCCTCACAAAGCACAAACGATGGAGGTCACGATCTGACAACTTTCATATTAATCAATGTGAGCTACAATTTGACGATTCTCACAATAATTAATGACGGAAATTACAATCTAACAACTTTCACAACAACAAACGAGAGTTATAACTAGTGACTATCACATCTCAAAGAGCCAAATGCCAAGATTATAAGATGACAATCCTTACAACACTCTAACAGAAGAGATTACAAATTGATGATGTCTTCAAAGCAACACGCGGAAGTCATCACTGCATTCCAAGCTCAAAACGCAAAGCTCACCACCGCAATCCAAGCTCAAAATGCGGAGTTCACCACCATGTTCCAAGTTCAAAATGTGGAGCTCATCGTCGTGTTCCAAGATCAAGACGTGGAGCTCACTACAGTGTTTTCAGCTCAAGACGCGGAGCTCACTACCGTGTTTTCAGCTCAATATACGAAGCTCACTACCGTGTTTTCAGTTCTAGACGCGATGGTCGTTTCTAGAATGTGAATCTCGTGTTTCACCCATTCAAACACGTTTTAAACAGTTCCAAAACCGTTTTCCATGAATTAAGGGCATTAAACCCTCATTAAGGAGTGATTTAAGGTAGCGGTTACACCCTTTAAACCCTTAAACTAATTTTCACGAATTAAGGGCATTAAACCCTCATTAAGGAGTGATTTAAGGGGACAGTTACACCCCTTAAACCCCTAAAACCATTTTCTATGAATTAAGGGCATTAAACCCTCATTAAGGGGTGATTTAGGGGGGTTACACCCTTTAAACCCCTATAAATAGCTGGTTTCACAGCTAAAAAAAGGGGGCAATCTTGAGGAATTGTTGGAGTATTTTGTGAAGGCTTTTTGTTGAAGCTTTGGAGCTTTTCGACCTTGGCTTTTGAACCGAGTTTCGGTTGAAGAATTGAAGATCAATTATGCTCTGATTTTGATTAAAAGGATCATTTTCCTTTATGAAATTAACTCTTTTATAGAATTCTTAAACTCGTTCAGAATTCTTAACTCTTCTAGAGTTCTAAACTTGTCTCACAAGTTCTTTCTGACATCAAGTCAAGAGGAATAGATTGCGTTCCACGAAGCAAGGTGCTCGAATCGTCAACGGGATACAAGATTCAAACTCTCATTGCTACCAAGAAGAACCCATGTTTAAACAAAGGGAAGAATCTTAATCGATTCCTTCTCTCTCAAGTCAAGAGGACTAGACTATGTTCCACGAAGCAAGGTGCTCGGATCGTCAATGGGATACAAGATTCAAACTCTCATCGCTACCAAAAAGAACCCATGTTTAAATAAAGGGAAGAATCTTCGTCGATTTCTTCTCACTTTTATAATTGGGAAACTGATAAGAGAAAATTGTAATTTTTTTCTAAGTCAATTAGAGAGGTTACATCAAAAGATTGTACTTATTCTTTTCTAAGTCAGTTAGGGAGATTAATACAAATTCTATTCTTAATTTTATCACAAATATTTTCTGACAAATACTAGGTCTGGTCCAGTCCGGCCCACTACCCGCCTAATGGTGGGCCAAGTCGGGCCCGGCCGACGACCCACGGGTCGTGGGTCAACCCATGGTTTTTTTTAATTTTTTACTTTTAATTTCTAAACTATATTAAATTTATATTAGTATCCATTAAATTATTATTTTTTTTATTTTACTATTTATTTAAAATGATATACACACATTATACAAAGATAAACATCACACGGAAAAGCACCACAAATACAAAGATATATGTGGTTCCGACTTTGAAGGAAGACCTTTGTCCACAGGAAGTTAATAATTTTCCTTTAGCTTAAATTTAAATTACATATACAAGAGGAAAAAAAATTTCAGGCCGGGTTAAATTTTCCTTTAACTAAAAATTAAAATTTCGGATTAGGCCGGGCTGGGTTAAGGTGGGCAGGGCTTATTTCTCTAGTCTCTGGTCTGGAGCTAGACCCAGCCCAACCCATGACTCGCATATATCACGGGTCGGTCGGGCCTGACCCATTACGGGCCGAGCCAGGTCGTGACGTAGCGGGTCGACCCTGCCCATGCCCAACCTTATGTAGGTAGTTAGGCCTAGAGGGGAATCGTCACCACTTGTCGGTGTTAAGGAGAGGTTAAGGCTAAATAGCACTTATATACTCTATTGTTTCATCTACTTTCTACTTATGTATCCTCACTTATTTTTGTAGGAAGAAAAGACCTTAAAAGTTTTTAAAATTTGCAATTGTATACTCTAAATTATTTTTGGTAGCACTTATATACCCTAAAGTTAATTAAAACATGCACTTAAATGCCCTAAAGTTTTTTAACTTGACGTTTAAATACCCTATATTTTTAAAACTTGCACTTAAATACCCTCAAGTTTGAATAACTGAGGGTATTTATGTGCAAGTTTTAAAAACTTTAGGATCTTTAAGTGCTAGTTGTGAAAACAATATTAGGATATTTTGGTGCCGCTAAAAGAGGGGAGGGTATATAAGTGCAAGTTTAAAAAACTTTAGAGTATTTTTTGCAACTAAATACAAGTTGGGATATATAAGTGAAAAGTAGTTGAAACAATAGTGTGTATAAGTGCTATTTAGCCAAAGGTTATGTTGGGGAATATTTTAGACTCCCCGCATTCTACGGTCTCTAGAACTCGAAAGCCAACCCACAATTAACAAGTTAAAAATACTCACAATCAAGAATAAAAACACTAAGATTTATGTGGTGGTTCAGTCAACCAACTTCGACCTACATTCACAGAGTAACGATCCTATTATAACCAGTTCTACATTGTATCTTATGCGGAACCATCATGTGCTGCCACATGTACAATGGAAGTTAAACAAAGAAAAATGCCTTAGGGACCCAAAAACATGGGATCCTACATGTGACAGGTGAGGTGTCGGCTCTTTGTCCCA
>NC_033797.1:73293227-73298227 GCF_001876935.1 Asparagus officinalis
ATAATGGGACAGGGAGCCGACACCTCACCTATCTCATCGTGACCTTGTTTCTTAAACTATCTTTTGGTGTATACAACAAGATTATTGTATTCTCATTCTTTGACACTTATTTTTTGTTCATTTATCAAATAGTTTTATACTAAGGGGTGTTTGGTTCACCCATTTTATAGAAAAGTTTTGGGAAAACACTTGACAATAGCATTTTTGTAAATAATGATTTCTAGAGTTCTATAAACTATGTTTGGTTCAAAAAAGAAATTTATAAAAATATTTTCTATGAAATAGAGAAAAGTGGGGTATTTTATAGAAATCAACTTTCTCTCCAAATGAGAGAAAATTATCTAGAAAACTGACAATAATTAAGTACACATGTACCCCATTTCTCTATCCCCATGTGATTTTCCATGGGCATCGTTAGGAACCTATTTTCTATAAAGTGATATCCAGCCAAACAAAAGAAAAAGAAAACAACCTTATTTTCTATGAAGTCAGAAACTTTTTCATGTTTTAAACCAAACAAAGAAATAGCAAAAAATAAGAAAAATGATAATCTTTGAGTTCTATAAACTTTTCCTACAAATTTTTATAGAAATACAAGGAGATCAAAATTTGAGCAATTTTCAGTTTCCTCTTTTTTATAGAAATTGAATCAACCAGCCCCTAAGTTCTATAATAGATTTTAAAATTGGTTAGAAAAATCAAAATGTAACAAAATTAGAAACTCAAAAAGAAGAAGCAAAGAGACGAAAAAGACTAAACTCGGAACGAAAAGATTCAAGTAATTTTTCCCTAATGGACTATAATATTATCTTACTGGGCTCTAGCCCACGAGACGTACAATATGATGCTAAAGGTATCAAGTCCCCATCAAATTAAGAATCATTGGACCTGGACCTCCTGAAAACAGTAAAAGGCCAGTTCAAAAGTGTGAGCCGCCCCGTACTGTTGCAAAGTCTACCCTGTCCAGTTTTCTATTCTCACGAGCCATGCTGATCATATCACGACTTTTTTACGTTTCAATAATAACTCGCTAGCATCCAGACACGTGCAGATGCACGTACATGAAATTTAAAATTTATATTTTCGTGAAACTTTATATGAAATAAATGAAAGAAAATATGTGATCTTTTTCTTTTTAAAAGTGAAATATGCTCTTGGCGCACATAATAATACCACGATCAACCATAACAATTATACTTTTAGCACACATGAGAATTAACTCAGACTTTTTCATGGGGGAGCGACACTACTTTGACATGTGACCTACTGAGTTGCCAAAAATATATGTGATTATGAGATAGATATTGGAAAGTGAAGAAATCATCATTTTATCCTATATCTTATTCTCCTTAATTTATCCAGATATGATTTGTGGCTCCGCCATCCATATAAAGATAAATATTATTATCGTTTGCGTAAATTATAATTGCCTATTCTAAATGAGAGATTCACTAGTCTCAACATATTATATATTAGCAATTAGTATTTGTTCCCTTAACTCCAAGTTTTGGTTCCTTTTTGTACCACTTCTTTAGGTAACACAATATATGTGTGTATTTAACATAATTTAATAATGATTTAGCAATATATAAACACCGGCAGATCCACCTACACTAAAGTAGGGTCACGAGAGCCCATTTTGTTGGATTCGGATCCTCTCCACTATAAAAAAAAATAGTGGAGGGACCACTACATAATCATAGCCATTGATTATCTAGTTGATGGTTATGATTTTTTTCTTTTAGTGCGAATTAGGAATGAGTGCAATTCACGGGAGTATGGTAAGTGTTAGATTTAGATTGTATAATAACCGCCTACTAAATAAATAACGCTTGAGATTAAAAGTAGTGGTCTCTCCACTACTTTTTTGTAGTGGAGAGGATCCAAATCCCATTTTGTTAGAGGAGTAATAAAACTTTACCACACTTAAAACTCACCACTTAGAACTATGTTGTCTATTTTTTTAAATGTGGTAATAATTTTATAGATGACTAAGGTTAAATGTCAAAATAGTTTTTTACACAATGCAGTTCATAAAGAGTAATTTGTGGAATAAAATGAGTGATGTTTGACTTAATGATTGCTTGCGACTAGATGGCTGGATTACCTTTGTGATTGTCCATCCTTTTTCTCAAAAAAAAAAGATTGCTTGCGACGATATATATTAAAAAAATATATTCGATAGTGTTACTAATGATACAATTAATTACTTTTTTTAAATATAAAAATTCATAGAGCACAATATAGAATTTTAAATTATTAATTATATAGTGAAACCACTATATAAAATTATTTGTAAAATTTGATATAGAAAATAACTTAATTAATTTGAATAGATAGAGGGACATATTGAAAAGGGAAGAAATCATCATTTTATCATATATCTTATTCTCCTTAATTTATTCAGATATAATTTGTGGCTCCATCCATATAAAGATAAATATTATGCATCTAATATTAATGTCGTTTGTGTAAATTATAATTGCCTATTCTAAATGAGAGATTCACATAAAGTCTAGTCTCAACATATTATATATTAGCAATGAGTATTTGTTCCCTGAACCCCAAGTTTTGGTTCCTTTTCGTACCACTTCTTTAGGTAACACAATATGTGTTTTTAACATAATTTAATAATGATTTTAGCAATATATAAACATTGGCACATCTACCTACACTAAAGTAGGGTCACGAGACCCCATTTTGTTCGAGGAGTAAAAAACCTTTACCACACTTAAAACTCACCACTTACAGCTATTTTGTCTATTTTGTTTTAAATATGGTAATAATTTTATAGATGGCTAAGGTTAAATATCAAAAGGGCTTTTTACACAATGAAGTTCATAAAGAGTAATTTGTGGAATAAAATGAGCAATGTTTGACTTGATGATTACTTGCGACAGTATCTATTGAAAAAAAAATAGAGTTACCAATGATATAATTAGTTACTTTTTTCCAAATACATGGAGGACAATATAGAATTTTAAATTATTAATTATATACTAAAAGCACTTTTTTATAAATCTTAAACCCACCATTGTATATAAAATTATTTATAAAAGTTGATATAGAAAATAACTTAACTAATTTGAATAGATAGAGGGAACTCAGGGAAGGAAAAAGAACAAATAGAACAAAGACGAAACATCTTTTCACATTTCATTTACTTCACCATGAAATATTAGTGAAAATTACAATTCCACCCTTAAACATCCTTTTATGAGAAGGAACTTATCCGTTACTCATCCATAATTTGTTTACTATCATTTGGAATATTATATAGTAGTATAAATAAATAGATAAAATAATATAGTTTACTGCATTATTTATTGTACACTACCGTACACAAGACGTCGGGGGAGGGAAAAAGAAGTAAAAAAACAAAAATCACAACTCTCTGGCTCTAATGAATCCAGATTCAAAGCACGTGACATTAGATCCTTATGAAGATTGATTAGGACTTTTTATATGCTATAGTGATGTGCAATGGAGACAGCTGGCAACTGTGGATCGCATGAGTACTTTCTTGCTGGTAGTTGCCTGAGAAATAAGTTGATTTTGGCTCCTATTTACAAATTAATTCCGAATAAAGATTTCCAATCATAGTAGCTATTTATGAAATTGTATAATTTTTTTTGGGGGTTTTTTTAACAGGTGTCAATAGACACTCATTAGGGAGATGAAAGAGGTAATGAGAGGAGACATAAAAAGAGAAATTAGTGAAAATTAGAGAGTCTCATTTGCTCAGTGATAAGTTAGGTACCCGCGAGATAGCGGGGACAGTAAATTAAAAATAAATAAAATATAATATTTATATGTGCGCTAAAAATAAATTCACTAACGCCTTTAACATCAAAGAAAAAAGTCATTTCACAATTGTTCTTGATGACTTTTCACATTTTGAAATCTTTATATAATCAATTCATTATTAATCGTGTCAAATACCTATATTTCATCAAAATTTTGCTCCTCTTCCTTTCGACCTTTATCAAGTTGTTTAAAATATCAGGTTGGGGCAATATAAGTACAAGTGAGAGAAATATTAGTATTAAGTCTAAAAAGTAAATAATATATACCTATAATAGGTTTATAGACCGAAAAATTTCAAAATCAAATAGGTGCATTTGCCCATAATGGGCTGTATATATATGGCTCCGCGGCCTCTGCTGATCATGTTGCAATTCAATTATTTTTATCTCCATCTCCCATCTTTTATAAAATGCCCATGAGCCCATGTAAAAAACCGTATTGTTTTATAAAATTTAATAAATTAGAATGGCAAACAATGTTTATTAGTTATCAACCCAATATCATGATGATTTATGTTGTATATTAGCCGTCAGCCAATTACATGTATCAATAGCTAGTTGAACTTTTGATTTTTTTTTTAATTTTTTTTAATTTTGAGGTTATAGCTAGCTAAACTTAGATAAATGAATTAAATGACGCAAATCCCAAAAACTATAAACAAAGAAAGAAAAAGAAAGTCAGAGCTACATTAAAGAGTGGAAGCAGTAAAAAGAAGGGGGGTACAAAAATAGTAACAGAACATCTTTTCTTCCTTTGTTGAAAACTTACTATTTTTTTATTTTTGTTGGGTTGCTCTTCATTCTATGTGTGTGTTTATACAAGGACAGAAAGGGACTGAACAGCAGCGAAGGCTCAACGGTTTTGCACAGACTGCAGCAGCATTTAGCCTGCTGCCCGAGCTGCCCGTAATTTCGTAGCGGGCAGAGGCAGCAGCAGCAGAAGCAACAGCAGAAGCATGCAGGAATTATTTGGGGTTTCCCGCCGGCAGAGCCCTTGGTTCCCCCACTCCCATACCTTCTCCTGATCTCCTGTTTGCTATGCTCTGTGCTGTGTGCTTGCACCATAACCCCCTCATAAATTAGTTCGAGCCCCACTTCCACCCTATTAATTATTCCTAGCTACAACTGTTGGCCTTAGGTCTGCTTCTATGTAGTATTCTTTTGAGCTTATTTTATTGTGAATTTGTCATCATA
>NC_033797.1:73299907-73315339 GCF_001876935.1 Asparagus officinalis
TATATAACATAAATATATTATTTTTAAATTAGTTATAATGAGAAATAGTTTTAAAGAATAAATTTGCAAAAAAATATTATTATTTATGATAGTATAACTGATAGTCGTAGAGCGTGACATTTCATGTGCAAAACGACATCGGTTTCCAGTTTTCTTTTACCTCATTATTATGTTAGAGATTATTTAATTACGGATAGCTTGCATGAGAAGTTTGGACACCACAGTAGTAAGATATTAATGAAGTCTATTTACGTGTGTATTTATGCTGTGCAGACTCTGTTCATGCATTCTGTATTTCGTTCGCAGTTATTACTCATGCTTTATGAACTTGTTTAATCATGTTCGACATGCCATGTTATCATTGTATAAAATTAGTTTTATTTATTGCCTCTTGTTATGATTGAGAACCCTAGTAGTTCATGACTTAATGGTCTCGTGCGTCATGAGCAGACCTAGTGACATGTGTGGGTGTGTTGATTGATTTATGTGGAACCAGAGATATTGTGGACTTTGATTATTGACTTAGAAAAACAAGATGAGTTGGGGTGGGAAAGTCCTTGTTCATGTGATCGGATATGACTGTTGATATATCTTCTAGGCTTGCACAAGTAGATCAGTGTCGCCACTGGGATTGGTTTGTTGAATCACAGTGGATCGGTGTCACCAGTGGGGCTGGTTGGTTGGATCAAAGTAGATCTGTGTCGCTACTTTGGTTCATGAATTTATTTGATTGGATGCACGTAGGGGATATGCGAACAGTCAATTATCCGATAATATGAGCGTTGACTCTGTGTAAGATGTGAACCAATGACTTGTTATAGGATGACTAGTTACATGATCTTGTTATTTGAATGATCTATGAATTCTTATGAGATGTAGGCTAGTTGTATTTCTTGCATATATAGATCAGAATTAATATTTAATTTCTACAATTTTAGACATATGTGTAGGCATCGAAAATTACCTGTAGGTCTCCACGAACAGCTCAGCGCTAAGAAAAGACGATGAACATCACTATCCGATTCACATAAGCTTGATTGATGTAAGTGAATGCTTGAAGTGAATCGACGAACTACGGAATTTCAGAATAACAAAGACACGAACTAATCGGGAACCTCGTGTCGTTCACAAACGGCGAAATACCCTTCGTGTTTCATTCATTCCACAGATGATCTATAATCATTGGAGCTTATAGAACTCCTCGTCGGCTTTCCAACGCACTTTGAATCGCTCAAATCCGAGTTCGGACAAAGAAGTTACGACGGAAACGGACGAATATGCAAAAAACGGCGTCTCAGCCTAAGTTGAGACACCCCGAGGTGTCTCGGCCCAAACGAGACACCCCAAGGTGTCTCGGCCAAAGCCGAGACACCCAAAGGTGTCTCGGCCCAAGTTGAGACACCCAAGGGTGTCTCCAGCCTGAATTTTCCCCCGTGCCTATAAATACAAGTCTCAGAGCCTCATTTTTCAGATCTGGAATTTTGGAGATTAGGCGAAGCCCTGTCGAATTGAAGACTGAAGGTGCACGAACTTCAGAGAGGAGGAGGAGTAGAGATCTGATCGAGTTCGTCGGCATAAAGAAGAAGAGCTTGTCAGATCTGCAATTCTTGTGTTCGTCCCTTAAGATTACCCCGTTGTGGTGATCTTAAGAAGAGCAATTATCTCGCTGTTGTTGAGATAAGCGCTACGGCTTCTTGATTCCTTTGCGAATCGACGAAGCTCTGCCTAATTTTTCAGCAATCAGATCTGAACGACGGTGGTCCACGGATATCAACGTCCTCGTCACAAGCCAAGATCCTACGCAAGCAGAAGACCGATAAACGATCTCTGCGCTGTTTGAAGAGAATTATATTTTTTTTGTTTTCATTGTGTAAAGGTCTTATAAAAAGACTAATTTTTGTTTTTTGTTGTAAACGTCTGAAGTTTGTAATGAACACCGCAATGAAATAATCAATTTTCTCCGCAAACAAACTGGCGACCATAGTGGGAGCCAACAGCCTCGCTACCAAGGCTGTCGTGATGCAACCGACATTCAAGATCCGGGTGAATGAAGAGATCGAATACGAGTTCGATCAACAAAAGTTTGAAGAGTACCTCTCTTCCCCCTCCTCCAGATCCGCCTCTCCAAACAGGCGCAAGAAGACCTCCTCTTCCAGGAATGCTCGTGCGACCTTAGGGTTGAAGAGCCGAGATCCACTCGCCGCCGCTGCACCCACGCACCGCGACGTCCCTACGACATCCAAAGAGGTCGAAGCCGCAGATCCGGACCTCCCCTCCGCCGTGAAGATAACTGCTGAAGGTGCTCCGACTTTGTCGAAGAGGGCGTGCCAAAGACTATGTCAACGCCTTTCACGATAATTGGCCAAGGCTGCAGAGTCGATGGATGGGATCCGCTATACTGAGGATCTGAAATCAAGGCAGCGCCAAGAACAGCAACGGCGAACCGCCAGCCTCTCCTCTAAGGTGGAGACGAACGAATGGGTTCGCGTTAAGAAGACTCGCTCCACTCTCGAAGAGCGAATCAAGAAGCGTCGCGCATTGCTCGCGCATGCCCAAGCCCTTTTGCAGAAAGCAAAAGAAATGCAGAAGGAAGAAGCAGTTGAGAAACCGCCCAAGCGCAAACAAGTGTGGAGGCCAAAGGCAAAACCAGCATCTAAGACAAAAGTGGACAGAGTTACTGTCCAGCCTTCTTCAAATTCAGATCCTGTTTCCCCTGTCCCCGCACCTCCGATGGAGCCGGGTAAGAACGTGGGTCCCACAAGATCCAGAATTCCTTTGAAAGGTCGCCTCGGTCCTTTACCGGAAGATCAAGGTAAAGCACCCGTGAAGAAGCGATTGGGACCATTAAAAAGTCCCCAAACAACAAACTAGACTGGGGGTCGTACCAATCCCCCTAAGAAAGATAATAAAGGGAAAGCCCCTGTTACCGAACACATTGGATTGCGGGTCGAAGTTCAAGAGCCTGTTAGGTTTTCACGCTCACAAAAGCGTAAACCTGAACGAGTGACTTTTGGAGACGCCAATAAAGCGTCGCTGAACGAGTGACTTTTGGAGACGCCAATAAAGCGTCGTATCCCCAGAGGGAAACACATTTGTCTGATGATGATGATGTTATACCTGGTAAAGCGTCGTATCCCCAGAGGGAAACACATTTGTCTGATGATGATGATGTTATACCTGGGAAGTCGTGCTAACACTCTATGGGTTGCTCCAGTTATCAAACTGACGAGTTGTACTATAGGACCGGGGGTACAAATAAGTCTTGAAAAAGAAACGTTCGGGACACGGATTCTCGTTGTCCGTGTGCCAACATAATCAATGCAGTACTATCAGAATGCTGTTATTCTAAGGCCTCACGAAGAGTTTCGGTGTTTGAGAGAATCTCCACCAGAACATACGAGGCCAGACCAAGACACTTCCGTAGAACGAAACCTACTCTTCAGGAGGACGAATTTCCAGAAGTCTCCGTCAATATGACCGGGAGAGGGAAGTCAACGTGACGCTTTAGTTCGGATCAGTTTACTGAGGTATCCCAACGTATTACTCGATTGCGATCGGGGACCAATAGATGAAGGGATTACCAGAGAACGCTTCAGATGATGAAACTTCGGATGTTTGTTCGGATGCTTGCTCAGATGCATGCTCAGCGATGGCTTCCGATGACACCGCATCAAGTGCAGGACAGCCCTACGAGTCACTTATGATTAGCGCCGAACAGATGGCTAAAATACTTAAGGATACCCTGACTAAGCAGAAGGAAAATTTCAAGTTCGAAATGGAAATGGCCATGCAGCAGATGAGAGAAATGGAAAATTTCAAGTTCGAAATGGAAATGGCCATGCAGCAGATGAGAGAAATGCATGACCAACAGATTGCGATGCTGACAACTCATCAAGGAGAATCCAGCCGTCGCAATAATCCTAACCAAGGTGATGATGAACGGGAAGTAGAGGATAATGCCAACATGAACACCCCTCCCGTTAATAACAATAATGGGGGTGGCCCCTCAGATGATAACAATACGAAGGAGGACCACATTACTTCTCCCCGAAACCACTCGAAGATAGATACGAGTGAAGATAAGAAAATGACGTATTTGGAGAGCAAGATTAACACGTTAATGAGTGCTCAAGAAGTGAAGAGGTCCGAAATACCATGTCCATACCCAAGGGAGTGGGAATCAATTCCATACTCGGCGAAATTCAATTTGATCAATTTCACGCCGTTTGATGGAAAGGGTTCCCCTACCCAACACTTAATATACTTTAAGTCCTATTTAGGAATAATCTCCGGAAATGAACCTTTAATGGTGCGGTCATTCGTTGGCACTCTTCGCGGAGCAGCCTTCGATTGGTATCGCCGCCTCAAGCCAGGGAGTATCAACAGTTGGGATGACATGGAGGACATGTTTCTAACGAACTTCTTTGATGACGATACGGAAATTTCCATTGGTAAGCTATTTGACGAGAAACAGAAAAATGGTGAGACGGTTAAAAACTTCGTCAAGAGATTCCGGAACAAAGCAATGAACTGCAGGGATCCGGTCAGTGAAGACTTCATTCTTGAGACTTGTCACAATAATCTGTCGTTGGACATCCTCGAAGCTATGGGAATGGCACCACCAAAGACTTGGAAAGACTTAAAAGTGCGAGGAGAACGAGCCGAAAGATTCCTTAAAAGGAAGAAGACTGAAAGGGGTCAAGCGGCAAATAATGCTCCACAACAGAATTTTGTTCCTAAAGGTAAAGGAAAGGCACAAGCGAATGCGGTGGACGCGAACCAAATGTTCGAAGTACAAGCACAACCACAACAACAACAGAAGGCGCCTCAACAGTCACGGTGGCAACAACAGTCGGAACCGAAATTCCCGAAGGTCTACTCATTCAAAGAAGATGAAGTCCCCGGTATTTTCAAATACCTCGTGGAAAACAACAAGATTAAGTTGCCTCCGATCCAAGATCAGGAAGACGCCAAAAGGGTTAATGATCCGAAATACTGCGCATTCCACAAAGCGGTGCACCACCCTACCAAGTCGTGTTACGCCCTAAAGGATAAGATCCAAGCTTTAATTGATGTTGGGGTCATCACTATGAAACCTAAGGAGAAGAAAGTGGGTGCGAACGCAGTGTCGATTAGCTTTGGGTCCGTTCCCTTGAATTGGTTTCAACCTAAGCCTATGATAAACGCAGCAGTGAAGACCATCAACGAAGATCCTTACAAGTAACGCCAGAAAGGACTTGTGCCACACATAACCCAAAATGCGAGATTCTTTGGGTTCACCCTGATCTGATTAGAGATGAACAGTGGACCGGATCATCTTCTAAGAAGTCAAAGAGAAAAGGAAAGTCCTGTTGCGGAGCCTCGGCCATCCCGGAGGAAGACGACGAAGCAATCCCTACTTTCTCATTTTTTGATAATGAACATGCAACTCTAGAAATGGGAACGAGTATCGTTTCAAATATCCAAGTGTTTCTGATCGACTGGCTGGGGTGGAGATGATTACAACTACTCCCGCACCTGCTGAGAAGACCCAACAGGAGCCCCTGCACCAAGATGTGCAAAACCCGAGGCAGTCTCGATTCAATCAGCCGATTGGAAGAGATAAACCGGGAAATTCAAACACTTCATACCACTTTAATGTTATGACCCAATTGGCTAACATTCCAGTGAAAGTAACTCTACACGAGTTATCACGTCTTTCTAAAAACACTAGAGATGCATTCACCATTACTCCTGACCAGCTCACTCAAATAGTTCAAGAAGCGTTAATCAAGCAGAAAGAAGAATTTGAGGGTAAGATGGAATTGGCTATGCGAAAAATAAGAGAGTTGCAAGCTGAAAGATGTAAATTTCCTAAATCTGATCATCAGGCTGGGTCTAGCTGTTGTGCTACACCAAGAACCACTATTCCAAACAAGACAAATAACAATGGTCCGAATCTTAATATGGCCATCAAGACTGATTCACCCCTTGATAACACTGGGGGTGGTACGACCAGATCCTTCAATGACAATGGGGGTGGCCCAATCCCTACTTCTAGACATCACTCAAAGAGAAATGAAAATGAAGACGAAGAGCAGAAAGAAGTTGAGTCTGTCACCACCTCAACTAGACGCTATCCCAAAAGAAAGAGAGTTGAGGAAAGCCAATCAGAGTTCCTACCCAGGTTCGTCGCTGATCAAACGTCACAACGATAGCCATGGGAGCGATCTCCGCAACAGTCGCTTCAAATGTAACGATACTCTTTCAAGGATGATGAAGTTCCAGCCATCCTCAAGTACCTCCTAAAAAAACGACAAAATCAAGTTCCCACCTATTAAAAGCCAGGAGGAAGCCAACGGGAGTTCAGACCCAAAATATTGTGAATACCACAAGAGGATCCATCATTCCACCAAGACTTGTATCACTCTCAAAAATACAATACAGGCCTTAGTTGAAGCCGACGTCTCGATGGCAGAACAAACTGAATGAGAACGACCAGAACACTCCGAAGAGTATACGAGTATAAACTGCTTCTTTCAAAACTCCAACGGGTATATGAGTATAAACTGTTTCCTTTGTATCAAAACTCCAACGGGTATATGAGTATAAACTGTTTCCTTTGTATCTAACGGGAAGTTCCTGGAGAATATTATAAGTGATATTCTTAAGGATAACCCAAACTGTTTCCTTTGTATCTAACGGGAAGTTCCTGGAGAATATTATAAGTGATATTCTTAAGGATAACCCAATATCAATAAAAGGGGTTGGAAATAAAATATTGCTTATTGAACCAGTCTCGCCAAAGAGCTAGGGTCAAATATCTCGAAGTTTTTGGTGATTCTCAATAAATTTGAACCCAAATGAGAGGGACCTTTCGTAGTAGAGATAGTCTACTCGAGTGGCGCATATCGCCTGATCACCAAAGATGGTGATCGGCTTATGATGCCGATAAACGGCAAGTTCTTGAAAAAAATACTATCCTTAGTATCTTCAGGATAACCAATGTATCGGGAAGTTCCCGGAAGAATACCACATGTGGTATCCTTAGGGATAACCCAATCACTGTAAAAGTGATAAATAAGAGATCCACGTTCGAACTCTGAATGTCAGAATGTTTTCGTTGTCAAGTTCTCTAACTCTCATGAGCTATTTTTGTGAGACGATATCCGATCCTTTGACAGATTAATCTTTCCTCACAAAACCATCCACTGATCAAATCAATTGACGGTGGGTCCACCAAAATCTCTATCCGCCAGCCATTGGCAATCTCTCAGACCCAACATGTTAAGTCTTAATTAGTTAACGTTGAAGTCCTCCATTGAGTGATAATACGAGTCGGGATTCTCACCGCTTCTGGTATATCACTCTCTTTGCTTTCAGGTCAAACCTATAAAAGTTAGGGCGAAAGCCATATTCTCCTCTCGATTCTGTCCATCAACGAGAGGTCCACTTCCAATTCGAGCAATCAAACCTATAAAAGTTAGGATTGTCTCCGACCTCACTTAGCCAAACCTGCAGGTAGTTAGGACTAAGATCAAGTCAACCCTTTCGATAAACGAAAGACTTCCATCTTTTCTTTTTCAACCAAACCTATAAAAGTTAGGGTTGAAATCGGAATTTCCCCTTAATAAATGAGGAACTCTTTTCTTTGATCAAGCAACCAATCCTATAAAAGTTAGGGTTGTTTGAATCTTTTTGATTCTCGGAATGGAGATCTCATTCCTAGTTTCATCTTTTCGGATTCTGGGGGTGAAGACCCCATCCTGAGTTTCTTTTCTAATTAGAGATAGAATATAAAATTCTTTCTCTTTAGTGCCGGGAGATAGAATATAAAATTCTTCCTCTTCCATTTTCCAGTCCGTCTTTACCCTGAGAAAAGACACAATTCCCAACTTCCAATCCGTGCACTTTATACACGGGGAATTTTATCTCAACTCCTAAATAAAGATAAATCTACGCCTAATACGCGTTGCCGATTTAGTCTTTCACCGATTGAAAAAGACACCAGAGTATAATTCTGGGAACTTTTATCTCGAATCCTAAGTAGGGATGAGTCAACGCCTAATACGTGTTGCCGGGTGCCATATTCCCATAAAAGATGGCGAAGTCTATGTATTCAAAATAATAGCATCAAGTCTAAGAGAAGTAATTCTCTTAGCACAACGTTACATGTGAAACGGGTTTTAATAATTCACATGCTAGCCCGATTCAAACGGTAATCAGTAAAGGCATATCAAACCCGTTGATGGCTGGGGGTTTGCCAAAAATCCTAAGCCTATGTCTAACACACATCGCCGGTTTAGTCTTTTACCGATTGAAAAAGACACCAGAGTATAATTCTGGGGAATTTTATCCCGAAGCCTAAGTAGGGATGAGTCAACGCCTAATACGCGTTGCCGGGTGCCATATTCCCATAAAAAATGGCGAAGTCTATGTATTCAAAATCATAGCATCAAGTCTAAGAGAAGCAATTCTCTTAGCACAACGTTACATGTGAGACGGGCTTTACTAATTCACATGCTAGCCCGATTCAAACAGTAATCGGTAAAGGCACATCAAATCCGTTGACGGCTAAGGATTTGCCAAAAATTCTATAAACATTGTGTCCATTAAGTCACAATCAACAAAGAGACATCATGAGAAAAAGAGGAGTGCGCTAAGGAAAAGACTTTGTTTCATTAATAAAATCAGGCCAAGTGGAGATACAAGAAGACGTCTCAAATCAGATTTAACAAACTGAAGGAAGCAATTTTAGCCTTAACAGCGGTAAGCTTCTCTGCATGTTCCGCTCGAACCTTCTCCTCCTCCGGCAGCCACGTCTTCTCGATACAGTGCGTGAAGGGCCTCCAATTCTCTTTTATAAACATTTTGAACTCTGATGCACTCGAGCTCAAAATCCTTTAGAGTCCTCTCCCCTTGGACGGTCCTAATCCCCGTGCTATCAGCAATGCTATTATAAGCATCCATCTTAGTCCGCAGATAACGTTGTCGTTCATACAAATTCGCAACAATAATTTCTTGCCCTGATATGCGTTTCGCTCGAGCTTTATGCCCGTACATCCTCTGAACCTGAGCATCGATCATGAGTGGCGTGGCCTCATCATTTGAGTCGGAGTATACTAGCTCTTCCAAGCGATACATGAGTTCCTCTAAGCAACTCAACCTTAAATTGCATCGCCTAGCTAGCCGGATACCGCCTACACGCCGAATATCCTTAAGACTATCTACTATGAAAGGGAGCAAATCATAAAATCTTCCCCGCCCAAAACTAATGGCGGTGGCCATTTGTTGCATAGCTTTCTCTAATGTTTGGAGGATGCCCTGCACGGATTTGAAGACCGGGAGAGCAGATTCTTGGTCAGGCATAATTGTAGCACTGGGATCCTCTTCCCCCTCATCGTCGGATATTATGATGATTTCGGGTCTCACCATCCTCCTATCGTAGGAGTTCAACTGAGGAGTCGGGCCAATGGCTTGCCTATCAGCAACAGAAGAGAAAACCTCCCAACTACAACCAGTAGTAGCATGAGATGGAAGACTGTCCGCAGGGAATTCAACTGCAACAAAACAAGGATAGAGTCAGAAAATTATCCATGAATTATCCAAGGATTAAATCATCTCGTAAAAGAGCGAGATAAGATCATCAGTGAGGCAATTGGCGAGACGATTTTGAGTGTCCTACACTAGAAGGGCGGTATGCATCATCACGTGAGCGATGTGGTAACATATCCCGACCTACACAGTATAAGACAACACAAAATCGCCCCAATACGCCAGAAGACTTGAATTGGCCAAGCAAAACAAGTCTGAAACCTCGATTCCCGGGAAGGAGGATGTCGGTTCTTCCCGAATGACCCGCGAAGGGGACAAACAAGGGTATACTGGAACCACGAATCTCCTGAAACCTCGATCCCCGTGAAGGAGGACGTCGGTTCTTCCCGAATGACCCGCGAAGGGATCAATCATGGATACAGAAAGTATGAATGCTCACCCCCGAAAGAGGATGCCGCTGAAGAGGATGCCACGGGAGCCTCTCTCTCGCTATGCTGCGAAAGGGAGCGACTCCTATGAAGTCGATGTCGACGCGGAGACATGGAGAATCTGCAATGAAAATCAACGGGTCAAGTAAAATCATAAATCTGAACACCCGAAAGTTAAAAGGGAAAATAAGAACTTTAACTAAAATCCTATAAAATAAATAGGATTGTATAGTTGAAGTCTAATTAAACCTATGAGTTTTATACGTGCAAACAAAGAGCTCAAATTACGGTATAAACCCTCTTGATGAAATTTTTGGTGAAATGCCCAAAATACCCCTCGTGTTCAAGGCTAAATTCTAGTCAAGGACACGCTCAAATTGGATCATGATCATCATATTTGTCCATATAACACCCCCAATATCCCACAATTTTGGTTAACTTTTACAAATAAACCCTTTTGTAAGATTTAGCCAATTTTGCAAATAGACCCCTCCACAAATTTCGGTCTAACTTCCACATATCCTTCCCAATGTTTTGGCCATAGATTTGTGATCTAAACTTTGGAAATTTCAGCCCTAAAATTTCAGCCCTTTTTACAAATAAACCCCTCTACAATATATGGTTGCCTTTTGCAATTAAACCCCTCAACAATGTTGATTCTTTTGCATGAAAATACCCCTCAAAGTTTGGCCAAATGGGCATGAAATTTCAGTCCCAAATTTCAGTCCACCTTTGCACAAAAATCCTAAATTTCAGTCTATTTTTGCATAAAAGTCCCTAAAATTTCGGCCATATTGCATTTTTGCATAAAAACCCCCAAATTTCGGTCCATACATACAACTCATCATCAAGATCCTATCTTTTTCACAAAACCCAACCAATGAGAACAAAAAGCTATGATCTTAGTATGCAAATTCATGGCATGCCCTAATTACAAGCATAAAGTTTCAATCTTTATCAAAAAATGAGAGAGTTTTTGAGGGGTAGCTTACCCAAATCAAGAAGCTTGAAAACCCAACTCCAAAATCAAACCTTGAGCTTGAAGATGTTATGAAAAGAAGCTTGAAAACCCAACTCCAAAATCAAACCTTGAGCTTGAAGATGTTATGAAACCCTAGCTTTGAGGAGAGAGGATTTTCGGCCAACAAAGGATCAAACCTTGAGCTTGAAGATGTTATGAAACCCTAGCTTTGAGGAGAGAGGATTTTCGGCCAACAAAGGGGGAGAAAAATCCGAATTTTGGTGGAGGTTTGAGGGTTTTTAAGACAAGGGTTCTAATGGGTTTAGAATCCTTGGAGAAAAAGAAATGGAGTTTTTGGATGAGAGGAGGAAGAAGGTGTTTGAGAGAGAATGGAATTCTTTTGAAAATTTGGAAAGAGGGGGAAAACAAAAGAGGAAACAAAACCAAAACAAAAGAGGAAACAAAAAAAAAGGAGAAGGAAGGGGGGAATCTTGGTTTTTGAACCGAGACACCCTAGGGTGTCTCGGTCTTGGCCGAGACACCCAAGGGTGTCTCGGTCTTGGCCGAGACACCCAAGGGTGTCTCGGCCAAGGTTGAGACACCCACGGGTGTATCAACCTAGTTCGAGCCCACGATTGAGGTTTTCAAGCCTAAATTTCGCCCGTCTTCGTCGGTTGTTGAATATTTTGACCAAATCAACACTAATCGACACTGGACGATTCAAAAACCCTAGGGTCAACGCCAGTCAACGCGCAACCCTAGGTCAATGCCAGTCAACGTGTTGTAATCAAAAGTCAACGTATGGCAATTCAAAACCCTAGGGTCAACGCCGGCCAACGCGTAACCCTAGGTCAACGCCAGTCAACGCGCTACGATCAAAAGTCAACGTACGACGTTCAAAACCCTAAGGTCACCTCTGGTCAACGCGTGACCCTAGGTCAACGCCAGTCAACGCGTTGCGATCAAAAAGTCAACGTACGGTGTTCAAAACCCTAAGGTCACCGCCGGTCAACGCGTGACCCTAGGTCAACGCCAGTCAACGCGTTGCGATCAAAAAGTCAACGTACGACGTTCAAAACCCTAAGGTCAATGCCGCTCAACTCGTGACCCTAGGTCAACGTCAGTCAACGCGTTACGATCAAAAAGTCAACGTACGACATTAAAAACCCTAAGGTCAACACCGGTTAACGCGTGACCCTAGGTCAACGCCAGTCAACGCGTTGTGATTAAAAGTCAACGTACGATGTTCAAAACCCTAAGGTCAATGCCGGTCAACGTGTAACCCTAGGTCAATGCCAGTCAACGGGTTGCGATCAAAAAGTCAACGTGCGACGTCCAAAACCTTAGGTCAACACCGGTCAACTCATAACCCTAGGTCAACGCCAATCAATGCGTTGCAACGAAAGAGTCGATGCGATAGAGAGGGTCGGTTCTAAGTCAACGCAATGGCACGAGCCAAACTCAACTCATCAGTTTTAGACTCGAGACTCCGACGACGGCCAGACGATAAATACAGCGCCGGAAGGACTTCAGCTATTCGTCAAAGCATCGAATAGACTGAAAATCGAAGGAGCCAAGAGTTAAAGCTAATTAAAGGTCCTTTACACCGATCGAAGGTTGGACCAATCACATCCAAAGTATTCCAGCCTCTTCTATAAAAGAAACGAGTCTAGAACGCTTTGGAGGGGGTATCTGTAGGCATTAAAAATTGCCTGTAGGTCTTCACGAATAGCTTAGTGCTAAGAAAAGATGATGAATGTCACTATCCAATTCACATAAGCTTGATTGATGTTAGTGAACGCTTGAAGTGAATTGACGAACTACGGAATTTTAGAATAATAAAGACACGAACTAATCGGGAACCTCGTGTCATTCACAAACGGCGAAATACCCTTCATGTCTCATTCATTCCATAGATGATATAATCATTGGAACTTATAGAACTCCTTGTCAGATTTCCAACGCACTTTGAATCGCTCAAATCCGAGTTCGGACAAAGAAGTTACGACGGAAACAGACGAATATGCAAAAAGCGGCGTCTCAGCCTATGTTGAGACACCCCGAGGTGTCTCGGCCCAAACGAGACACCCCAAGGTGTCTCGGCCCAAGTTAAGACACCCAAGGGTGTCTCCAGCCTGAATTTTCCCCCGTGCCTATAAATACAAGCCTCAGAGCCTCATATTTTCAGATCTGGAATTTTGGAGATTAGGCGAAGCCCTGCCGGATTGAAGACTGAAGATGCACGAACTTCAGAGAGGAGGAGGAGTAGAGATCTGATCGAGTTCGTCAGCATAAAGAAGAAGAGCTTGTCAGATCTGCAATTCTCGTGTTCGTCCCTTAAGATTACCCCGTTGTGATGATCTTAAGAAGAGCAATTATCTCGCTGTTGCCGAGATAAGCGCTACGGCTTCTTGATTCCTTCGCGAATCGACGAAGCTCTGCCTAATTTTTTAGCAATCAAATCTAATCGACAGTGGTCCACGGATATCAACGTCCCCATCACAGGCCAAGATCCCACGCAAGCAGAAGACCGATAAATGATCTCTGTGCTATTTGAAGAGAATTATATTTTTTTTGTTTTCATTGTGTAAAGGTCTTATAAAAAGACTAATTTTTATTTTTCGTTGTAAACGTCTGAAGTTTGTAATGAACACCGCAATGAAACAATCAATTTTCTCCGCAAACAATATGGTATATACATGAGGGTTTCTTTATTTGGATTATTTCGCTTGACATACTACGTCTCTTATTGTAGATTTTTAAATATTAATTCCATCTAGTTGTATGACCTGGTTACTTGGATGAGTATTCTGATTGCTAGCTGTATGACCTCGTCACCCAATTGATTTTTGGATTCTTCTATTATTATATACTATTGGTGGATTTCATCTAGTTTTTAGTTTTCCAGCTACATGCTTCTATTTATTATTACTGTTTTTGCCTTGGTCATTCGACCGTTTTATTTCTCCAATGTGAGATTTTGTCGTGTGCTATGCACGCTGACGTACACCTATTTTCTCTGGTGTATTTCGTATTTAGGAGACGGACAGCCTCAGTTCACAATCATACAAGAGCCAGAGGATTCTTAGTAGGAGTGCCTTACATACAAAGTAGAAGAACAAGCTGAAGCATAGTGGTTTTCTTCCGTAGTAGTTGTGGGACATTAGAACTCTTTATCATATTTTTCCTTAGTCTGATAAAGGATTTTCATATTTTTAGTAGTACTTTCTTTTATTATGAACTATGTATTTTTATTCCTAGTTGGACCGTTTTGTAATAAGGGTATGTTTGACCCATATTTTTATGTCTAGGATGATCTGCTTGATGATATGTTTATTTCTTATTCTAGGTTATCTTTATATTCTTGCTATTGTGATCGGGGACCTGTGATTAAGATTTATGTATTTGACGCTTAGCATATTAGATTGAGAAGAAAAGAAAAAAATGATAGTATATATTTCTTCTCAATCTAATACGTCACGGACTTATTCACGTTCCGATTCCCCGGTATTTTGGGAAGTAGGGCATGACAGGTATTTTTGGTGGCTCATGCAGGTCACGGTCCCGAGTCCACACTAGTAAGAATATAGTGGACAATTTAGATACATATTATACTTCATCCGTAAGACTACGATTAAGTTCTTATATTATTATCTAAATAACTATGTTTTAATTCCTATATTCCCAATATATTGTTTTGATTTTTACCTTAGTTTTCCTCTTGATCCTCATTTTCCTTCAGAACTATGGTGGGTAAACGTGGCTATACTTACCCATCTAGTAGCAGTGCTCCGCCACCCGAAGTGGACCCGAACCATCTTCTGGCGATGATTTAGGGATTGGTCACTAATCAACAGCACCTGGCTGAGCAGCTGCATAGAGAGCCACAACACCAGCTGTTTTCGTCGAAAGTTTGCTTTATTGTAGAATTCATTATATCTTTAGCCGATTATAAGAAATTCAAAAGAAATAGCCTTTTTATTAGACTTCTCTTACACAACAAAAAGAAAATTACAACTCTCTAGAAAATAACACAATAATCGTTTATCGATTTCTGCTTTGTGGGACTTTGCCTGTGACGGGAGTGCTTTGGCTCATGGACCACCGATTCACAAGATTCTGATTGAATTGTGAAGGCTTTGGGGATTCTTTCTCCGTTTATCAAAGTTAGAATTTGAAGAGAATATCTTATCGATGTAAGATGTTCACTCTTCTAAAGATTAAGTCAATGCTTAAATATCTAGGAATTAACAAAAGTTTCTTGAAAGTGTTTTTTGAGGAATCAAGACTCTCTCTTTTTTTTCCAAATACACCAAATGCCCAAGCTTATCTGTTCTAATTGTCTTGGATCCGCTCTCTGTCCTTTGCTTCATATCTAAGAAGGTATTTATAGGGATAGGGGCCTCTAACTGTTGAAATGGGAGCCAAATATCCACCCATCGTGTTTTCTTTGGGCGTGCCAGTCTTCGCTACCGCGGCCATTGGCGCGTCAGCCTCTACTGCCGCGGC
>NC_033797.1:73315349-73342703 GCF_001876935.1 Asparagus officinalis
CATGTTCTATCACTTTCGTAACTATTCTCCCACGTCTTTAGGCTCACGAAACACCACTTTTCTCGGTCTATAACCACCCTCCACGTTAGCACACGCTCTCCTTTTGTTATAATGCCACGTGGACTCTCAGAAGATGCTCAAAACTGTTAACAAATTACAAAAAGGCCATCTCATGAAGACGCGCGCCACATTCTACTCCCATGCATACGCGCGTCATGAAACATTGCTGCGCTTTACCGCGTCACCATAAGCTGTCGCGCCTTACCGTGTCACCATAGGCTGCTGCGCCCGTGCATGTCGCCATGCGTTGTTATGTTAACACGCGTCAGTGTATTTTATCACATACATGCACATTGTTCTCTTCTTAGTCTTAAGCTGTATTCGGATATCCATAAGTATTTTTTAACACCTACAGATACCCCCTCCAAAGTATCTCAGACTTATTCTTTTATAGAGGAGTCTGGGACACTTTGGATAAGATAGGTTTTACTTGCAATCCCTTTAGTGCTTAGTTGAGGAGATCGTGTAGAAGGACCTATGAACGGCTTCAATTCTTGACTTTTTCATCTTTTAGTCTACTCAGTGCTTTGTAGAGTAGAATAGCTACGATTCTTCCGGTGTTGCGTTTATCGCTTGACCGTTGTTCAAATCTTAAACTAAAGCTGGCGAAGGAATAGTTTATACTCATATACTTCATTGGAGTGTTTGGGAAATAGTTTAACCTCGTATACCCGTTGGGAGGTTCAAGGAGATGCAGTTTATACCCATATACTCATCGGAGTTTTCGGATATGCATTCCAAATACAATGAGGGATGTATATATTCAAATACCTATGGAATCACTGCTGGTGCGCCACGCTTTTGTGCGTCAGTGTCGACTGACACGCTAATGTGTGTCAGCGTCTACTGACGTGCTAAAGTGCATCAGCGTCGACTGACGTGCACAGAGGTGGTCAGTTAGGGCTTTGAAAATGAGTATCGGGGTTTACTTGGCCGACCTTAAACAAAGCATCGAACATTTGAAGGCTCTTCGCGCTAACGACGCGCCTTCTTATATTGCTTCCCGAATGGACTTGAGATTATAGGCATGGCATGATACTCAGAAGTCTGCTGAATCCGAACTCCAAAGGCTAAGAACCCACATTAATCGACTCAGGGTGAGTGTTGCCAAGAAGACACAAACCAGGGTTGACCTGTATCGTGACTTAGAATCAGGTCGAGCCGAGATAGCCCGTTTAGAAGAGCAACTTGCAAAAGCTAGGGATGCCCAAGAAGTTTTGGAGTCCGATCTGGCGGAGGTAACTCAAGCTGAGGATAATCTATTTCAGCAGCTGAATCTTCAAGATAAGATTTTTGCCGAAAAAGAACAAGAAGTCGCCAGAATTCAAAGTGTTGATGAAGAAAGCTTTAAAGCTAATTTGGTATCTAAGCTTGAACAAGCTTATGTGACAGAGCTCTCCCAACTAGAGGATCAAATCCGTCATTATAAGCTATTGTAATTTTGAGAACATATATTTTCTTATGTGGCTTTGTTTGAATGCTTTTGGTGAATATAGTGAACTCTTTTGCTCATTGAGATTTTATTATGATTACTCATTCTTGTTTAGAATAAATAACCATAATACTTATAGAATTCTTAGCAAATCCTCAGCCATCAATGGGTTTGATGTGCCTTTACCGGCTACCGTTTGAGTCGGGCTAGTATGTGAATTATCCAAATCCGTTTTACATATAATGTTGGGCTAAAAGAATTAAACTCTCATAGACTTTGAACTACAATATTGAATATGTAGGCTACACATGTTAGATGTAGGCTTATCTCTAATAAGGGATAGAGATAACATCCCCCACGCATGAACGGTATGGATTTTAAAATGTAAGTAGGTTATATTTCCTAGGTAGGAAAACGAACCCAAGATTATAAAGAAAGAATTGGATATTCTATCTCTTAATCTCTTATTTGTTGGTAGAGATGAACCCAAAATCGGAGAGAGAATTTTATATTCTATCTCCTGGTCTCTTGTTTGTTGGTAGATATAAACCCAAAATTGGAGAGGAAGAATTTTATATTCTATTTCCTGGTCTCTTGTTTGTTGGTAGAGATAAACCTAAAATCAGAGAGGAAGAATTTTATATTATATCTTCTGGTCTCTTGTTTGTTGGTAGAGATAAACCTAAAATTGGAGAGGAAGAATTTTATATTTTATCTCCTGGTCTCTTGTTTGTTAGTAGAGATAAACCCAAAATTGGAGATAAAAAATTTTATATTCTATCTCCTGGCGCAAAAAAAACTCAAAGTGGGATCTCTACTTAGAGAATCTGGACTGGTTTGAATAATCCTAACTGTCATAAGGTTTGATTATTCAATTCGAAAGTAGACCTCTCGTTCGTGAAATGAATCGAAAGGAGATTTTTGTCATAAGGTTTGATTATTCAATTCGAAAGTAGACCTCTCGTTCGTGAAATGAATCGAAAGGAGATTTTAGTTGTGGTCCTAACTGTAGTAAGATTTGACCAAGTGGAAGTTGAGATAATTTTACCTCTAATAGGCTAAATTGTTCAAATTGGAGTGAGGTCCTTTCGTTTATAAAAAAAGAATCTCAGTTTTGAAGATGAACCTCTCGTACATGAAAAGAATCGAGAGGGGATTTTAATTTTGGTCCTAACTGTTTGAAGGTTTGACCAGGAAGGAGTTTGAAGACGATCCTAACTGTTTACAGATTTGATCGTTCAATTTGTGGACCTCTCGTTCATGGAAAGAAACGAGAGGGGATTTTGGCTTTGGTCCTAATTGTAGGAAGGTTTGACTAGGTAAGGAATGAGAGTGGGGTACAAATAACAATGAGGTTGTTGACTTGTGCACATTACTCAGTGGGCATTTTTGATGTCAAACACAAGAATTTGACACAAGATGATTCGGTGACTGATATGGACCAATAACCTGGAATTTTTAACATTGTATCATAATTTCAGCATTGGGAATGTTAGAAAACAGATACAATGGGAGTTTGAAGGATTTTAAATCATAATTTCAGCATTGGGAATGTTAGAAAACAGATACAATGGGAGTTTGAAGGATTTTAATCCATGACGGATTTTGGTGGACTCACGGAATGTTAGAAAACAGATACAATGGGAGTTTGAAGGATTTTAATCCATGACGGATTTTGGTGGACTCACCGTCGATCAATTCGATCGGTGAGGAATTTTGCAGTGTGGGGTTATGAATCATCGAGCCTTCCTGTAATCATACTATGGAGGTTTTGTGAGGAAAGATCAACTGTATTTTATCGTTGGAATTCATCTCAACAAAATGCTCGGAAAGTCACAGTGGAAGATCTTTAATTATCTCAGAAATAAACAGATAACCAAAGTAAAAGAATCTTAATCATGTTCATAATAATTAGGAATGGATTATTTAAATGATCAGTTTCTATTTAGAACAATCAACTGATCTCGGGTTATCCTAAAATATCCTATACATGATTCTCTAGGAACTTCCCGTTTTACATAGGTTATCCTAAACATATTACGGATAATACTTCTTCAGGAACTTCCTATTTATTGGCATCATTAATTTGTTGCCATCCTGGGTAATCAGGTGATACACACCATTTGAATAGACTGTTTCTATTACAAACGGTCCTTACCATTTGGGTTGGAATTTTCCTTTCTTTTTGGAATTGAGAATCATGGGTCTCCGAACGGCAAGAACCAGATCCCCTTCCTTAAAGCTTCATCGTCGGACCTTTTTATCAAAAGCCTGAGAAACTCTAACCTGATAAAACTCGATTTATTGCTGGCCTTCTAAGCGTTTTTCATCTAACATCTCCAATTCCTCGAGACGTTTCTGGTGATTATCTTCCGTCGTCATTCCCGTTGCGAGAGCGATACAGAGGGAGAGAATTTGTATTTCCAAATAAAGGACAGCTTCGCATCTATATGTTAAGGAATACGGGGTTGCTCCGGTTGGCGTACGTACAGTTGTACGATAATCCCACAGGGCTTCACCGAGTTTGTCGTCCTAATCTCGTTTATTGACTTTCACAAGTTTTGCCAAAATCTTGATAATAGTCTTGTTAAAAGCTTCGGGTAATCCATTAGCTGTGGGATTATAAGTACTCGATGAAACGTCTTTAATTCCGAATTTGCCACAGAATTTGATAAATGCATTGCTAACGAATTGAGGACCATTATCGTGCACTATTCGCCTCGGAACACCATACCGATATATGATGTGGTGTTTAATGAATTTGATAACATCACTCATCTTTACTTCTTTAAGTGGAACTGCTTCTGCCTATTTCGAGAAATAATCGGTGATTGCCAAAATAAAATGGTCACCTTTAACCAAAGGCGGGAAAATAGGACCAATAATATCCATTCCCCAAGTTTCAAATGGCCATGACGTCGCTGACGGATGCAAATGCTCCGGAGGTTGGTGCATATAATTTGCATGTATTTGACACGCCTGGCATCGTCGGGCATAATCCACCGTGTCTTTTACCATGGTAGGCTAATAGTATCCCATCCTTCTAAGTCGATCGCAGAGTTTAGGACCGGGCTGATGTGCACCGCATGTCCCATAATGCGCCTCTTTGAGTGCTTGTTCTGCCTCTTTATTGGATAGACAACGGAGTAATAAACCATCGTACGACCGTCGATATAACATTTGCGCTGTAGCATTATAGTAAAATCTCAGTGCTCTTCGCCGAATCGAATCCCTTTCTCTTACATCTTCAGGTAAGATACCATGTAGGACATAATCGATAATAGGAAAACGCCAATCTCAAACATCGGGTTCAACTCTTGTTGAGTGTGCTTCTTTGGTAATCGAATCGTAGATTGGAACAATAAGCTGGTGAGTTCTCACTGTAATTAATTGTTCTATTTTGGGAGGCTGAGCCAGAGATACCGATAATGCTGCCAATGCGTCTGCATATGCATTTTGGAGACGTGGAACGTACTCGATGAAAAATTCTTCAAACGAGCTTGTCATCTCGATGGCTACCTAGTGGTATGGAATCAGATCTCGATTTCTGACTTCATACTCTCCTCGTATCTGATTAACTACTAATTAAGAATCGCCAAAAGCTTTAAGGTATTCGACCCCCAGCTCCTTGGCAAAATTAAGCCCAACTATTAATGCATTGTACTCGGCCACGTTATTAGAGCATGGTTCGGTCAACGAGTATGCTCTAGGCAAGACTTAATGCATTGTACTCGGCCACGTTATTAGAGCATGGTTCGGTCAACGAGTATGCTCTAGGCAAGACATGCTTTTCCGGGGAAACTAAAACGTTCGGTCAACGAGTATGCTCTAGGCAAGACATGCTTTTCCGGGGAAACTAAAACGACCCCCACTCTTGAGGAAAATTTAGAACAACCGGGTGCACTCGCCACATTGGTTGCCCGGGAAGCCCCATCGAAGTATAATTGCCACACTGGTTGATGTGACGTGGTATTAACTTCGTGAGTTTTATCCGGCAGATCGTCGTACAATTTGGCTATATCTTTTGTAGGGTTTACCACCAAAAGATCGCAAATAGCTTGTCCCTTAACAGATTTTTACTGCTTGAAATGCAAATCATATTGTGATAAGAGTAATGCCCACCTGGCTAAACGCCAATTCATGAAGGCCGGTTGAGTCATGAATACTCGAATTGGGTTTACGTTAGAAATGACATAAATTGTCTGTCCAACTAAATAATGTCGCATCTTTTGGATTGCGAATACCAGGGCGAGGCATTCTTTCTTGATCATCGGATAGCGAGATTCGGCTCCTACTAATGTACGACTTAAATAATACACAACTTGTTCGTGACCGTTATCGTCGTCCTGTGCAAGCAATGCACTTAACGAATGGCTCGTCGCTTTAACGTAAATCAAAAACGGTCTGCCTAATTTCGGTACAACGAGAACAGTTGGATTCGCTAGACATGTTTTAATATCCTCGAACGCCTTTTGACATGCCTCATACCAAATAAATGACACGTCTTTCTTCATGAGTTTAGAGAACGGTTGACATTTTTCGAACAGGTTCGATATAAATCGACGGATATATGCCAATCGACCTTGCAGCCCTCTGAGTTCTTTAAGATTTCTCGGCGGTTGTAATTCATGTATCGCCTTCACCTTATTAGGATCGATGTGAATACCTTTCGTAGTGACGATGAACCCAAGAAATTTACCACTAGACATCCCCATGAATGATTTAGTCGGGTTCATCTTGAGCTGATGACTTCTCATAAGATCGAATACCATCTTCAAATCATTAATGTGGTTGTTTTTATCATGACTTTTAACAACCAGGTCATCAACATAGCATTCAACGGTCTTCCGAAGGTGCTCTTGAAAGATCTTTGTCATTGCTCGTTGGTATGTGGCGCCGACGTTCTTCAAACCAAAAGGCATAACAGTGTAACAGAAGACACCAAGGGGTGTTCTGAATGTAGTATGCTTTTCATCATCTAGGTGCATCTTAATCTGATTATATCCAGAAAATCCATCCATAAATAACATTCTCTTGAACCCGCATGTGTTGTCAATAATGACATCTATAATTGGTAGAGGAAAGTCGTCTTTAGGGCATGCTGTATTTAGATCTCTAAAGTCAATACAGATTCTGATCTTTCTATTCTTTTTAAGGACTGGCATGATATTGGCCAACCAATCCGGATGTTGTTCTTCTCTGACGAAGCCTGAATCAATCAGTTTCTTAACTTCAGCTTCTATTGCCTCCATAATTTACGGACGAAACCGTCGTTATTGTTGTTTAACGGGTTTAACATCCGGTTTAATGTTAAGGGTGTGCATTGCCACATTTGGGTCAAGTCCCGGCATATCTTCATAATTCCAAGCGAAAACGTCGATATAATCTCTAATAAGGGCGATTAGTTCTTCTTTCTCATCTAGTGGAAGATCGTCACTAATAAATATGGGTTTTGGGTTAATTTCGTCACCCATATTAATCTGGACTACTCAATCCTCAGTAGGAGGTTCACTTTGTTCAAACCGATCGCCGTATTGAACATTCATGTAGTGTACCCAGGGGTCTTCCCAAGTGGATAATTGATCATCTTCTTCTATAGTAGAAGGATCGACTACGGTCATGTTCGACATTAATCTTTTGAACATTTCTTCGATACTAGTGTCAGAATCCCAAGTTGAAGTATCGAATGAATACTCACTTTTATTTGTTAGCTGGTTAATGATTTGCTAGTAATATTCATCATCAGATGACGAAACGTAACCCAGACCCCTTTTATGGCTGTAGTAATTGTCCGGCTTTCCTTTTGGTACATAGGCAGGACGGGGTGGAACCCTGACACCTTGTCCAAAACGAAGACCTTCACCAAGTGTAAGGTCATATCCTTGTTTCCTCATGTAGTCACTTGCTTGTGAACTATACCGAGAGAAATGTCGTCCGGATTCTTCATTATCCGAATTAGTGTTCAAGAAAAGATCGGGGGTAGGGGATGGTTCCCCCTTTCCAAAGACTATTTCTTTTCACCCCCTGTCTTTGGGGTAGGATCACAGTTGTTCTGAATGAATTTTGAATGTATTTCGTCATTGTACAAGGCGAATGAAGTGGCGTGTGTAGACTAAGGTCGTCATACAATTCCTACATTACATTATCGAGACAACACGAGTACTCTAAATCATCATTTATTATTTCATCGACAAGTTGCCAGTTACAACTTTTATCCGACAATTCATCATCATCAAGATCGATTTCAAGATGTTCAATGTCATTCAGTACAAGACCTTCACTATAATCGAGCCCAGCTTTGGTATCAGCTTCTTCTTTGTTGTCTGTACCATGGGCCGATGGTTCAGTATCGGATTCAGTACCATAAAGAAGGGAATCAATAAAATAATTTTCTAACCCCTTAAATGGTTGCTTATCCGCGACCACCGTCTTGACCTCGTTATTAGTGTCAACATATTTTAGACACTGATGGAGGATAGAGAGAACTATAAGATTACTGTGGATCCATGGGCGACCCAACAGTAAATTATAAGAAGTCTCTGCATTGATCACATAACAAGTGACCTCTAACTTCAGGTCTTTGAGTTGACACTTTACTCAAATTTTCCCCAATGGTCTGGATCAACTAGTATTGAATCCGTAAATAATGGTTCCTGTGGAGGCTAGCTTATTGGCAGGTATTCCGAGGTGGTACATCAACCGAAGTAGCATGATGCTGACAGTGGAACCCAGATCAACCTGAATCCGGTTGACAACGCTTGAGCCAATGTATCCATTGAAGTATAAAGGTCTATCATGCTTCGAATTCTTGACTTGCATATCTTCTTTGGTAAAAGCAATGCAAGGGAATTTTGTAGCTGTCAGATTGCAATGCTGAACTGATGACTCTGGCTCTTCAGGGGTTGGCTTAATCTGAGTGAGAAATACCTCAGAATTAGCTAATGCTTCTTGCAAAGCTTCATTGGTTTCCTTTGAAAGGTGCAGTAATTCGTACAGCGTGATCCTTGCTGGGATATTAGCCAACTGAGCCATGACGTCAAAACGGTACGAAGCATTCGAGCATTCCGATTTATCTCGTCCAATCGATCGATTGAAAGGAGACTTCCTTGGAACTTGAACCTCTTTACGTTGGGGTTCTTTCTCCTTTTGTTTAGCTAGTTGTTGAGACTTTCCAGCAGCCACAGGAGGAGTTGCCACTATCCCCAGTTCTGCAAGGGTTTTAGCATTTGGGTTAGAGATTTTAGGATACTTATAATGATATTCATTCCCACCCCTTGTAGCAAAAGATTCTTACTCTTCCTCAGAAAGCAGTAAAGCTGGAATTTCTTCGTCATTCTTCTCAGGAATTGCTGAAGCTCCGAAACAAGACTTTCCCTTTCCTTTACCCTTCAACTTAGACATAGATGTCGTCCATTGTTCATCTTCAAGCAAATCAGGATGAATCCAAAGGATTTTGCTGTTTGGTATTGTATATGACACAAGTCCCTTCCGGCGCTGTCCATGAGGGTCATCATTGACGATTTGCATTTTAACCTTTGATACTGGTTTGGCCTGGAACCAGGATAAAGGAACTGAACCAAAGCTAATAGACACCGCATTTGCACCTACTTTCTTCTCTTTTGTCTTTGGAGTCACAATACCAACATCGATCAAGGTTTGTATTTTGTCTTTTAAGACATAACACGCCTTGGTGGGATGATGAACCCTTCTGTGATATGCACAATATTTCGGGTCCTTAGTATTTTTCGCCTCTTCTTGATTTGTGATCAGTGGAAGTTTGATCTGGTTGTTGTCTAAAATATACTTAAAGATGATCGGTACTTCATCATCTTTAAAAGAGTATTCTTTCAGAAATCTGGGTTCTGAAGCTTTAGGATGTCTCGGAGGCTGCTGATTCTGAGGTGGTGCCAACTGGAAAGATGACTGTTGCGGCTGTTATTACAGCTATGGTGATGTTTGATGAGCCTCGACAGTAGCTCCTGACCCTCTCCCTCTACCTCGAGGGTTAAAATTTTATTTTTGGGGATTAGCTGGTGGCTGACCCCTTTCAAGCTTCCTCCTCTTGAGGAAACGTTCGGCTTGTTCTCCTCTTACCTTCAACTCTTTCCAAGTTTTAGAGGGCACAACCCCCATGACTTATAGTACATCCAAAGACAAGTTATTATGATATGTCTGAAGAATGAACTCCTCCGTAAGTAGATCCCGACAGTTTACTGCCTTGTTCCGGAATCACTTGACGAAGACATCAACTGACTCCCCATCTTTCTGCTTCTCATCCAGCAAAGTACCAATGGAGACCTCTGTATCATCGTCGAAGAAATTGGTGAGGAACAATCCTTCCATATCATCCCAGCTGGTTATACTCCCCGGCTTAAGACGTCGGTACCAATCGAAGGCAGGTCCACACAGGGTTCCTACGAATGACCAAACCATTAAAGCTTTGTTTTCAGATATTGCGCCGAGATGAGACTTGAAATAAATCAAGTATTGAGTGGGTGAACCCCTGCCATCAAAAGGAGTAAAGTTAATCAAACTAAAATTTGGGGGATAAGGGATCAGATCCCACTCCCTTGGGTACGGATATGGAATGCCCGTTTTCTTCACTTCCTGGGCTGTCATTAGAGCATTGACTTTGCTTTCAAGATCTTGCATCTTCTTGTCCTCTTCCTCACTCTTCTTTAAATAAATTTGAGGAGGTTGAGTAGATGACTTAGTCGGACCGCTTCCCGAATTATCTTTATCAGAAAGAGGATCAGTGAAGATGGTTTCATCCTCGTCATGGTCATTAGCGACCTCGGTTATACATACAGGTATGGCATTACGCTGGCTAGATTCAGCCTTCTGACTCGGCTCCGGTTGGTGTTGTTGAGCTTGCAAATCTCGCATCTGCTACATCGTAAATTCCATCTCGGTTTTGATTTTAGTTCTAATTTCTTCGCTCTATTTAGCTAACGCCTCTTGTAGTATCTGAGATAATTGGTCAGGTGTAATTACAAATGATTCTCTGACTCGTCCAACACTGGATACTGTATCATCTGAGGCGACTGCAGAACAGGTATCCAAAAGTTCCTAGTCCGAAGATAGACCTTCATGCATTTTCTTGTAGTCTCGACGTCGGTTGGCCCTTCGTTGTAGCCGTGACATCCTTTGGGAAAGACCTTGCTCAACTCTCCCTCCTGGAGAGAAATCAGGATCCGGGTTGATTACATATTGCTTTCCTCTGCTGGTCATATTAATAGTGACCTTCGGAAGTTCATCTTCTTGCACAGCATATTTCTTTTTCTTGAAACGTCTCATCTTGGGTTTTGACATCTTAGTGGAAAGTCTCTGAAATACAAAAACTCTTGGTGGTTCAGCTTTGGAACAACCGTATTCTGTCAATACAGCCTTAATGAGTCTCTCGCATGCACAATGAGATTCTGCTCTTCGAGCGACCCTTTTTCGTGATTTATTAGTTTGATAGTATAGCTCGTCATCATTATGAGTTGAGAAACCTATCTTTTGCTTTTGAACTTTGTTGTCATGCACAGAACGACTAGTCGTCACCTCTGGGTGATCCAAAGTTGAATTCTTAAATCCACCCCCTTGTGGGTATGAAGTCTTTACAGGCCCTAAACGAGAGTGAATTGGTATTTTCTTATTTCGGACTTGTTCAGTTCTGACAGGAGGATATTTATGACCCACTGCATAAGAAACCACTAAGGGTTTATTTGCTGGATTCGAGTGCTCTTTGATTGGAGCTTTGCCTTGATTGTCAGGTGATAAACTGAGGAGATCCGCTGTTGTGACTTTAAATTTCGACAGGTCAGGACTGACCCAAGGCTTGACTAGTGACGCAGCAGACATAGTTGTAGGAGAGGATGTTGACGGGGTCGAAGAAATGCTTTTATGACTTCCTTTTGGCCGTGGCAGGGGTTGGTACCGTAGTTGGAGGAAGTAGCACGGCAGTTGACACTGCCGCGATTGAATGACTTGCCGCGGTAGTATGGACTACCGCGGTTGAGAGATGAATTTCCTTGATCTAATTTTGGTGAATGTTCGGTTTTAGGAATCCAAACTTTGCAGTTCTTCAGGGATTTTTCAGATACCATTTCTTTCTTCTTTCCTTGCATCTGTTAACGAAGGGCACGGGCACGAGCGGCCTTCACCTGACGCTTTTGTATACGTTCTTTAAGGGTCGAACGATCCTTTTTGACGAGAGTCCATTCCTCCATCATGAGTTGTGCAGAAATGTGATTAGTTTACCGCTGAGGCAACTAGACCACTTTATGCTTCCTCGACTCTAGGTCCGCATAGTAATGAACCCCGTCGGTTTGCTCTAAGGCCTTAGCCAATCGACGAGCACGACACTGACATTGTCTCTGATGAGCCCTCTTTGTCAGTGCAGGTGAGCTTTGGTTCAATGATCCCTGAACTGGTGAAGGGTCATTTGGAACAGATATGGAGCGAGCAGCATCCTTATCCACAATCAGGCAAGAATTTTCATTTGTACTCTTCATTGAAGTTGAAGACTGAAAAACCTTCTTTGAAGATGAAATCTTCCTGCATTTACGGGGTGAGGAAGATTTCAAGGATGAGGATGACATATACTCCTCAAATTTTGCTTGATCAAACTCATATTCGATCTCTTCATTAATCACAATCTTGATCGGTTGCGACACTACGACCTCGGCAGCGAGACCGTCGGCTCCCACTGTGGTCGCCAGTTTGTTTTCGTCGAAAATTTGCTTTATTGTGGAATTCATTATATCTTTAGCCAATTATAACAAATTCAAAAGAAATAGCCTTTTTATAAGACTTCTCTTACACAACAAAAAGAAAATTACAACTCTCTAGAAAATAACACAAAAATCATTTATCGATTTCTGCTTTGTGGGACTTTGCCTTTGCCGAGAGTGCTTCAGCTCGTGGACTAACGATTCACAAGATTCTGATTGAATTGTGAAGGCTTTGTGGATTCTTTCTCCGTTTATCGAAGTTAGAATTTGAAGCGAATATCTTATCGATGTAAGATGTTCACTCTTCCAAAGATTAAGTTAATGCTTAAATCTATAGGAATTAACGAAAGTTTCTTGAAAGTGTTTTTTGAGAAATCAAGACTCTCTCTTTTTTCCCAAATTCACCAAATGCCCAAGCTTATCTGCTCTAATTGCCTTGGATCCACTCTCTATCCTTTGCTTCATGTCTAAGAAGGTATTTATAGGGATAGGGGCCTCTAACTATTGAAACGGGAGCCAAATAACCACCCATCACGTGTTCTTTGGGCGCGTCAGTCTTCGTTGCCGTGGCCATTGGCGTGTTAGCCTCTACTGTCGCAGCTGCAGAGGTGGTTCCAGCCACGTTCTATCACATTCGTAACTGTTCTCTCACATCTTTAGGCCCACGAAACATCATTTTTCTCGGTCTATAACCATCCTCCACGTTAGCACACGTTTTCCTTTTGTTATAATTCCACGTGGACTCTCAGAAGATGCTCAAAACCGTTAACAAATTACAAAAAGGCCATCTCATGAAGACGCGCGCCACGTTCTACTGCTGCACATACGCGTGTCACAAAACACTACCGTGCTTTACCGCGTCACCATAAGCTGTCACGCCTTACCGTGTCACCATAGGCTGCCGCGCCCGTGCGTGTCGCCATGCGTTGTTATGTTAACACGCGTCAGTGTATTTTGTCACATGCATGCACATTGTTCTCTTCTTAGTCTTGAGCTTTGTTATGTTAACACGCGTCAGTGTATTTTGTCACATGCATGCACATTGTTCTCTTCTTAGTCTTGAGCTATATTCGGATATCCATAAGCATTTTTTGACGCCTACACCAGCCTCCCTCTCGTCCAGAGGCTAGTGTTAGGGAGTTCTGGTATATGCGACCCCCTTCCTTCTCTGGTGCTGAAGGACCTCTAGCAGTAGAGGAGTTCCTGAAGGTCACTGAGACTATTCTCACGATGACCCGTATTACCCCTGCTAAATGGGTAGATCTTATGAATATTCAGCTGACCAATACCGCTCGGATATGGTGGGAAGCTAAGAAGACCCATTTAGAAAGGCTAATCCAATAGGAGACGTCCACATAACGCTTCAACGGGAAGCATTTTCCCCAATCAGCTTGGGACGAACTCCTGCGTAGGTTTGTTGAGCTCAAGCAGGGAGGCCGATCAGTTGATGAGTATGAGGCCGAGTTCTCTTCCCAGCTCAAGCAGGGAGGCCGATCAGTTGATGAGTATGAGGCCGAGTTCTCTTCCCTGAGTCGATATGCTCCTCACCTGGTTACAGACCCTACTATTAGGAGAGTATGAGGCCGAGTTCTCTTCCCTGAGTCGATATGCTCCTCACCTGGTTACAGACCCTACTATTAGGAGATATTAGTTTCAAAAGGGTCTGGATATGTATATCAGGTTTGCTCTGGCTGATAGAGCGCTTGTGACTCACGATGCAGTACTGGATGCAGCATGCAAGATTGAGAGCGTGCAGAAGGAACCTGAAGATCCACATGTGATTCATAGTAGAACACCAGCAACTCCAGTCTGGAATATCGAGTGTTCCCCTTCGAGGCAGCAGCAGGCCCCGCAGCGACATCAATTTACTCAGCGCCAGCCACTTCCTCCTGTGCATCCCTATCAGCACCCTGGAGTGCAGACCCACGGCCAGTCTTCAGTGAAGTGTTCCTATTATGGCCACGCTGGGCATACCCAGCAGGAGTGCCGCAGATGTCTTCGTTTGTGCTACGCCTGTGGATTCCCTGACCATGTTAGTCAAGACTGTCCGCAACGACAGCAGGCCCGCTTGCCCCCACATCCAGTTTGACCAGCCCTTCCAGCTCCACCTCAACCTGCCCCAACAGCACCATCTCAGCAAGGACCCTATCCTTAAGCAAGGCCTTTTCCTTCACAGTAGCAGGTTTATCAGCAAGCGTGAAGGCAGCAACCACCACATCAGACATTCATGATGACGACCGTAGAAACTGAGGCGAACGACCAGGTTGTTACCGGTAAGAATTGTTCATCTTAGTTTTACTTGCATATGATTTTCCTTATTAATATTGCTTGATGATATTATGATAGGATTTGTTTATGAGTACCAATTTAGATGTATTTTCCTCCTGTAATAGGCAATGTTCTTGTTTCTTCCGTTCTTGTTTTATTACTTTTTGACTCTGGGGCTTCTAATTGTTTCTTGTCTCGTCGATATGTGAGTACTCACTCTCGTTCCATATCTTTGTCCTTAGGTTTAATTCTGAGGATGGAATTTGTTTTAAGGGAGGTAGGATGTAATGACCGTAAAATTTAATACTAGTTAACATAAAAAATTTTAGTATTCTAAAATATTTAATTATTATTTTTAGAAGAGTATTTGTACTTTTCTCAGCCTTCTAGAATTTTCTATGATTTAAAAGTCCAAAATTTATATTTATTTAAATGATTTTAATATTTATAAATTTATTTTGTGTGGTAAAAATTTCTAGAATTAATTTGTTGTGTTATCGTTAGTATTACGTATTATTTTAAATAATACGTTGTATTATTGTTATTTGATAATCATAGTTTATTATAATTTTATACCCTCATTATATATTTTATATGAATAAATATACCACTAATAATTGTTTTTATCTTTAATTGCAGGTTAATGAAGAATAAATCTCAAAAATCTCATATATCAACAAAAGCCCATTGATTTAATGAATAAAACAAGTGTGAAGCCCAAAAGCCCAAGAGCCAAAAGCCCAAAGCCAAATACAAGAGGAATTCTCGGACAATAATCAGAAAGGGGTGCACATTGATGCCAGAATTGATGGTGGCATCGATGCTAGCATCGATGCCAGTATCAATGCCAGCATCAATACCCCTATCAATGCTGGTATCGATACCATCAGCAGGTAGTTACAAATCTAAGGCTAAAATTCATGGTTTTTGAATACGATTTCGATTTAAGAGCTCTCATTCACTGATAATTACTATAAATAGGGGTAGAGAGTGAGGGGTTAGAGGTGTGAAAATTTTTGTAACTCCATTTGGAGAGGAGGGCTACTCTTAATGGAGAAGGCCTTCTAAATTTGTAACTTTTGTTATAATTAATAAAATAATTTTTTCATCACTTTAAATATTTTTTCTCCTTTTTGGATGATGAAGATGGAGATAAAGAATTATTTGAAGGTTTGCATTTTTTTATTTTTCTTTTTTATTTTTTTATTGCTTATTAGTTTAGATTTATTTCTATGCTTGTAGTTAGATTTTATTTTCTTGTTTAAATAGCCAAGAGGCTAGAATCCTCTTACCTTAGATTTATTTCATGCTTATAGAGTAGATTTATTTTATTGTATTTAATTCTTATAATTTATATTATAGTTTAGATTTTATAATTTATTTTGTAGTTAGATTTTAATTTTTTGCACTATTCACCTTGAGGTTAGAACCCTCTTGGGTTTAATTTTTCTTTTTGTTTATTTTTTTTGATTCGCCTTTAGGCTAGAACCCTCTAGGGAATCGCCAGTTTATTTTCTTATACTATTCACCTTGAGGCTAGAACCCTCTTGGGTTTAGTTTTCCTTTTTGTTCATTTTTATTTTCTTTGATTCGCCTTTAGGCTAGAACCATCTAGGGAATCACCTTTTTCTAAGAAGTTGATTCAATTCTAGATTACCCATATCTTTAATTGAATTCGTTATCTTTACTTTCTTAAATTTTCTTTTTATTCTTGACTTTCCTTTCTGATTCTTGATTTTATTCATCTTTCTTTTTCTCCTTGTGAAAACCATTCATTCTTTGTCACATCTACTCTCACTTACATTTTTTACCAATTTATACACTATCATTTTCACTCTCATTATCTCTCCACAATCACACTTATTCTTCACTCCTATTTGTCACGCACACAACATAAGAACCGATTTATATTTTCTCCTACAAAACACCTTCCTCGTGGGAAAGATAACTTTTTATACTTTAACTTGAGACGGTTGTGCACTTGCAACATTTTTGGTACATGTTTATGCCGCATCAAGTTTTTAGCGCCGTTGCCGGGGAGGGTGCTTAAGTTGGTTTTAATTATTTTGGTTCTTTAACTTGTGTGTTTCTTATGAAAGAACTACTTGGAGATTAAAGATCAAGGATTGGAGATTAAGGATTTGGAGATTCGTTTGTGGTAAGTCTTCTTCCTAATATTTTCAATTCCACAACTTTAGCTAGTTTCTTACAATTAGTGACAATTAGGATCTAAAAAAAAGATTTTATTTTCGTTGACCATAATAAAATTCACCATCCACTTTGACATTGACCAACAAGATAATAAATCCAAACAATTTTTCCCTTCTCATTTGTCTGATTGTTAACCCTAAAAAAACGATTTTCTTTTTACCATCCTTTTAGTCGCTTTTAATTCCTAGAACTGCATTTCATATATTTAGTAGGAATTAACCAAAGTGATTTAAGCATCTTGGTTTGGCACACACTTGAAAATATTTATAAGGGCAAAACCCCATAATCAAGATAAGGTGAGCGATTTCATCACCCTTTCCTTAGCCAAAAAATCGCAAATTCCTCACTACACAACCCAAGCCTAATAAAACTCATTGACGTTGGCCTTAAGGAATCGAGCTCAATAAGGAACAAATAATCTTTAGGTGAACCAGTTTAAGTTTTCTTGGATTAGTTGGTGTCTAAGACAAGGTTTAAGGGTTACGTAAAGCGCTCTGCAAGGAATGAAGTACTTAATCGATCTCTGATAAACCTTTGTTCCTATCCTTACCTGGCTAACTAACCGAGTAAAATTTTTATCTTTTCACTTAAGGAATTTTTGGTTAGTAGCTGGTCTAGCTGAGTTAGGCTTAACCCTAGAGTTAGCATGATTGAAAAGTAATTGTTTTTTATTTGTTTTTCCTTTTTCTTCAAAAAAAACTAACTTTTGTTTTTTTCTTTAAAAAAGTATAAAAAAGAATTGTTTTTGGTGCATGCAAAACGTGGATTAGGGATAATACATATTAACAAATTCATTTTGTACAAATGGCTAATCCACATGTTTTCAAAATTTATGTTATCCCAATAGGATTGAAATCCCTAATGAAGCTCGGGAGTTTGTAGAGAGTCCATCTCAGTATTCGGTGAATGATCTATTTTTTCTTACCTACAACCCAGGTTGGGCAAGTTACACAAACATTGCATGGAATCAGGGAAACCACCCCAGAACTCAAAACTTCACTCCCTCTTCGACCTAACATTTTTCTAGGAGAAATACAGTTCTTTTCAATTCTCATCCATAATTTTAACAACCCAGTCTGTCACATCAAAATCAGTCTCCTCATCATCAAGTTGTAACTCACACTCCTCTTGATATAGATAATGATGAACGTCTCAATATTTTGGAAAAATGTTTTGAAATCATAATTAAGGCCTCCATACTAGCCACAGATATGTTAACTCAAACATCCTACATGATGAACTCCTTTATGCAATCAACCGAACTCATACTTAACTCTAACACTCAAGCCATAGCTAGATTAGAAACCCACATTGATCAACTAGCTAATGTCATAAGTGAAGGAGAGGAAGGATAAATTCTGAGTCAACCCGTGGTCAATGCTAAGGACACTCAAATGAATGCACTACAATCAGGAAAACAGGTCGATAATCAGGAAAGAATATCTTTAAGCCAAATTCTTGTTCCAATTCATTCTCCTTCTATAACTCAATTCAGGAAAGACCAGAGGAAGAAGAAGAAGAGTCAGATCTAAGTTTTGAGGAAATTTTTGTATAACTCAATTCAGGAAAGACCAGAGGAAGAAGAAGAAGAGTCAGATCTAAGTTTTGAGGAAATTTTTGGTGAGGAGCTGAAAATATTAGAAGAAGAAGAGTCAGATCTAAGTTTTGAGGAAATTTTTGGTGAGGAGCTGAAAATATTAGGAGAAGCAGACCAGGTTTGTCAAAATAAGGAAACTGTATTAAATAATTGCTGCTTTGAACTAAATTTTGAAGAACTCTTTCTTGATGAACTAAGATTTTTGGAAAATAAACAACAACCAAATTTTTACATATCAACCATGAATCATGGGGTTGAGGAAATTGTTAAAGAAAATTTGGTTATTAGAAAACAAATATTCATAAATCAAGAATCTAAGTTCAAAACGCATGACACCAATAAAACCTACCTTCCATTGCCACAAGAATTATTGAACACCCTGATATGCTTGGAATTTCAGCACAGTATTGATTATATCATTTTGAATTTGTTTAAAACCCTGGGAAGAATTTTCAGCAATAAGATAGGATTCAATGTAGAACATGAGCTCTTCATGTTGAATATTTTATTCTATATTGTTTATTTTTTTATTTCAGAATAATAAAAAGAATTTATTCTTCTCTCATTTGAGAGTTTCTTATTCAGTTGTAAAATAAAGAAGAAGAAAAAAGAAAAAAAGAAGAAAAAAAGAGAAAAAGAAAAGAAGTATAAATTTTTTCCATCCTCCTCAGACCAAAGGTAATTGTAGATTTTTATCAGCCAACCAAATATATGTACTTCACTTTTTATCTGCTTTACTTTATGCATCATAGAGTTTGCATTAAGGACAATGTAAAATTTAGGTGTGGGGGTGGAAATTAGTTATTTTTTCTCTTTATTTTACCTTTTTAGTTGCATTTTTTCCTTTTCTTTAAAAAAATTATAAAAATATTGTCACTTGCCAAATTGATAGAGTTATGTAATAATTAATTTATTTGATAAATTTTAAAATTTTCTAATCCCTACTTTGTTATTTACTCAAGTTTACCTTTTATGATAAGTCTAAATAAATATCTTAAGAAATGATTTTTAAAGTAGTATACTTTACTTAAGCCTTAACTTTGATTTTTATTTAAAATAATGAAATTTATGCATGTTTAGCTTAGAGTTAAAAATAATTTTTCAAAGTGTCTTGATTTACATATTTTTTAGAATATATACACATATACATTAAAAAAATTACAAAAGAAGAGTGCGAAAAATGGGCACAAAAAAAAGAAAAAAACTCTTGAATTCAAGGTGATTCTATCTTATAAAGCCTAAGCTGACCGAGTAATTTATTTGTATATATGGTCTTGGAAAATATTTTAGATCAAGTAACTTGAAAATTATTTAAAACAATGAGTTATCATGTCCTTTTCAAAACTTTTAAATTAAATTTCTAAGTTTGGTTTGGTTTTGTATTGCTATAATGAGAAGATTTTCTAGAAAATTTACCTTAGAGTTATATATAAAATGTTTTCTTGAGTAATAACTAGCTTCAATTATCAAGTAAATTTAGTTTTTTTACTAACTTCTTTAATTTGGCAATATGACTGAATTTTGTGGGTATATTCACTGCAAACCCTCACGAGACTACAACTCATCCACTAGGATAACCTAGGGGTTTAAAGGCTTTTTGTATATGCTAAATACAACCACGATTCCTACGAAAGTGAGTTAGGATTTTTCTTTCTTTGCTAGAGGATTAGCAAAAGTTTAGGTGTGGGGGTATTTGATAATCATATTTTATTACAATTTTATACCATCATTATATATTTTATATGAATAAATATAGCACTAATAATTGTTTTTATCTTTAATTATAGGTTAATGAAGAATATATCTCAAAAATCCCATATCTCAACAAAAAGCCTATTGATTTAATGAAGAAAACAAGTGTGAAGCCCAAAAGCCCAAGAGTCAAAGCCTAAAGCCAAATACAAGAGGAATTCTCGGACAACAACTAGAAAAGGGGTGCACATCGATCCCAGCATCGATGGTGGCATCGATGCTAGCATCGATACCCCTATCGATGCTGGTATCGATACCATCAACAGGCAGTTACGAATCTAAGGCTAAAATTCATGGTTTTTGGATAAGATTTCGATCCAAGAGCTCTCATTCACTAATGTTTACTATAAATAGGGGTAGAGAGTGAGGGGTTAGAGGTGTGAAAATTTTTGTAACTCCATTTGGAGAGGAGGGCCACTCTTAATTGAGAAGGCCTTCCAAATTTGTAACTTTTGTTACAATTAATAAAATAATTTTTTCACCATTTTAAATATTTCTTCTCTTTGTTGGATGATGAAGATGGAGATGAAGAATTATTTGGAGGTTTGCATTTCTTTTATTTTTCTCTTTTATTTTTTTATTGCTTATTAGTTTAGATTTATTTCTATGCTTGTAGTTAGATTTTATTTTTTTATTTAAATAGCCAAGAGGCTAGAACCCTCTTGCCTTAGATTTATTTCATGCTTATAAAGTAGATTTATTTTCTTACATTTAATTCTTGTAATTTATTTTATAATTTAGATTTTACAATTTATTTTGTAGTTAGATTTTATTTTCTTACACTATTCACCTTGAGGCTAGAACCCTCTTGGGTTTAGTTTTTTTTGTTTATTTTTATTTTTTTGATTCGTCTTTAGGCTAGAACCCTCTAAGAAATCACCAATTTCTTTCTTACACTATTCACCTTGAGGCTAGAACCATCTTGGGTTTAGTTTTCCTTTTTGTTTATTTTTATTTTTTTTATTCGCCTTTAGGCTAGAACCCTCTAGGGAATCACATTTTTCTAAGAAGTGGATTTAATTCTAGATTACCCATATCTTTAATTGAATTCGTCATCTTTACTTTCTTGAATTTTCTTTTTATTCTTGATTTTCCTTTTTGATTCTTGATTTTATTCATCTTTCTTTTTCTCCTTGTGAAAACCATTCATTCTTTGTCACATCTACTCTCACTTACATTTTGTGTCGATTTATACACTATCACTTTCAATCTCATTATCTCTCAACAATCACACTTATTCTTCACTCCTATTTGTCACGCACACAACATAAGAACCGATTTATATTTTCTCCTACAAAATACATTCCTCGTGGGATCGATAACTTTTTATACTTTAACTTGACACGGTTGTGCACTTGCAACATTTTTGGTATATGTTTATGCCGCATCAAGTTTTTAGCGTCATTGCCGGGGAAGGTGCTTAAGTTGGTTTTAATTATTTTGGTTCTTTAACTTGTGTGTTTCTTGTGAAAGAACTACTTGGAGATTAAAGATCAAGGATTGGAGATTAAGGATTTGGAGATTCGTTTGTGGTAAGTCTTCTTCCTAATATTTTTAATTCCACATCTTTAGCTAGTTTCTCACAATTAGTGACAATTAGGATCTAAAAAAAGATTTTATTTTCGTTGACCATAATAAAATTCACCCTCCACTTTGACATTGACTGATACGAGTCGCCGTGCGAGCACTCTTGATCGCGGAATTATTAAGAGTGGGTAAAGAAGAAAACGACTGAAGAACACAAGAGTTATAATTAGGGCGAAGGAAAATACCTTCTCTATATTATGAGAATCAATTGGATTTACAAAATCTCTCTCTCACAATCTCTCTAGATCAAAGAACAACCTCCCTGATCTCTTTTCTGATTACAATCTGAGTTCTAAACCCTAGAAAAGTCGTGTTTCTATTTATACTTAACAGAAATCCTAACTGGAGCAGGAAACAGACCCAGGCCCGGAACCGCTACGCGGTCGACCACAGTGCCCAAGGCGGTCGACCGATCAGAACGTTGAAAACTAGAAAAATCAATTACAGTGTTTCCGGTCGACCGCAGCGCCACCATCGGTCGACCGCTCTCAGTCCTGAGACATAGTTTGGGTCTGTGCACTAAGCGGTCGACCGCCGGGTTTGATGAATCCTTTCGACTTCGTTGCTTCCAATGGCCTCGTTCACGACTCCTCTACTCTATTCTCAAGATACCATGAGAATCATCTATCCTCAAGCTCCCATGAGGATCGCTAAGCTCCCGAAGAGAAGATACACCCGTATCATGGGTCCCCCCTTTAGGAACTTGAAGTCCCATTCAAGTTAGAACTTCAGCTGAGGGAACTCACGAGCCCCTCCTTCTCTGTTGAACCACTTAGCCTTGCTAGGAACCTGACCTTGACACCCAATGAGAAACGACTCCTTTGTCCCCCGCCTCGTCTTGGTCGTCTTCCGTTCCAGAATGCAATCTTCTTTCAGTGGCTCCTCTCTATCAAACCACAAGTCTTCAACATGTGGTAAGATCATCTTGCCATTACCTTCATCATCCAATAATGGAGGCTCAAACAACTTCAAGTACTCGGCATTGATCATCGAATACATGCCTAAGTAAGGTGGCAAATCTAAACGAAAGGCGTTGTCGCCAATCTGATCGATAATCCGAAACGGACCATAACGAATAGGCTTCAACTTCTTCCCTTCTTCTTTGAGCCTCTCCTTACTCAATTTTAGCCATACCATATCACATTTACCAAAGTTACAAGGAACCTGATGTTGATCATGCTTCGCCTTGTACTTAGCTTACGATTTCTTCAATTGAGCTTCAACTGTGGCATGAATATTTGCAATCTTCTCGAGAAATCACTGAGCACGTTGTCTTTCACTCCCCTCCTTGCCGTCCACTGTAGCTTCACTTGAAAACATAAGATCGAACAGGCTCGGCGGTAAAAATCCATAACAAGTCTCAAATGGTGACTTTCCGGAAGATCCATGAATTGCCCGATTAAAAGCAAACTGCAAATATGGTAAACTCTCATCCCAAGTCTTTGGATGCCTGGAATTATACCCCCGCAACATATGTACCATAGTCCGGTTGACTACCTCCGTTTGTCCGTCTGTTTGTGGATGAAAGGCCGTGCTCTTCTTCAATTTACTGTCCATTAAACTCCACAAATAATCCCAAAAATGCCCGAGAAAACGGCTATCCCGATCCGAAATAATCGAGCTCGGCAACCCAAAATGCTTCCACACATGCTCAAAGAACAATTGTGCTGCACCCGCTTCCATCACGGTCTTCTTATAAGGAATCAATATCACCATCTTGCTGAAGAAGTCCACCACAACGTACAAATAGTCATGCCCGCGCTTCGTAGTCGGCAACCCTCCTAGAAAATCCATAGAAATGCTCTCCCACGGCCTAGAAGGAACCGGTAATGGTAGGTACAATCCCCTCTTTCTGTTAGAAGGCTTTGAAATACAGCATAACTTACACCCTCCAACATACTTGGTCACATCATCAAGCATCCGTGGCCAAAACACATGTCGTCGTAGATTGAGAAGCGTTTTCTGAATGCCAAAATGCCCTTGCACACGCGAGGTATGCGCTTCCCGAATCCACTGCAACCTATCACCATCTTCCGGAATGCATAGTGATGTCCCACGATACAACAAGCCATCTTCTCCAAGTGCATACTCCCCCCTTCGACCAGCCTTCGCCTGCTCAAACACACTACCGAAGTCCCTACTGGATGCATACAGCTGTACATACTCCAACGGAACCAAGGGCTGAATACGCGTCGCCACCAATAAAGACCTTATCGGCAGACGAGATAACATATCGGCCAACTTGTTCGTCGCCCCCTTCTTGTACCTAATAATGATGTTGAAAGCCATCAAATAGGACATCCACTTCATGTGTCGTGCCTGCTGTAGCTTTGTCTGTACATGTAAGAACTCCAACGTCTTGTGATCCGAATGCATGACCACCTCCTTCCCTAACAAGTACACCCTCCAATGCTTAATTGCTTGATATAGTGCGTAGAACTCCTTGTCGTAGGTTGGGTAGTTCGCAATAGCACCCAAAAACTTCTCAGAATGGTATTCCACCGGTTTCCCATCCTGAATCAACACCGCGCCCATCGCATAATTAGACGCGTCGGTCTCTACCTCGAAAGTCCGCTGCAAATTCGGCAATGCCAACACCGGTGCCTCCGAGATCTTTCTTTTTAGCAACTGAAAAGCCTCCTCATGCGTCTTTCCCCACTCAAACTGAACTTTAGCCTTTGTGAGGCCATGTAACGGTGCCGCATAAGTCGAAAAATGTCGAATGAACTTGCGCAAATACTGGCAAGCCCCCATGAAGCTCCTCACCTCAGTCACTGTCTTCGGCGTCGGCCACTTTGTGATCACCTCCACCTTGCCTGGATCTATCCTCCGCTGGCCCTTCCCTACGATGAAGCCGAGATACACCAACTCGTCCTTCCCGAACTCGCACTTTTTCCCGTTGAGCTTCAGCTGTCCGTCCTGCAACACTTCAAATACCTTCTCAACATGAACGAGATGCTCCTCCCAAGTCCTGCTGTACACCAAGATATCATCAAGGTAAACTATCACAAAATCCTCTATAAAGGGTCGCAACAAATCATTCATAAGCCTCATAAAGGTAGCCGGAGCATTGCACAATCCAAACGGCATCACCAACCACTCGAACAGGCCTTGCTTGGTCTTGAACGCAGTCTTCCAAGTGTCTTCCTCCCGAATCCTCACCTGATGGTAACCAGACTTCAAATCCAGCTTCGTGAAAAACCTCGCTCCCTCCAACTGGTCCATAAGATCATCGATCCCCGGTAATGGGTAGCGATTCTTGATGGTTATCTTGTTGAGTGCCCGGTAATCCACGCACATGCGCCAGCCTCCATCCTTTTTGGGCACCAACAACACTGGTGACCCGCAAGGCGAACAACTTGGCACAATCACTCTTGTCTCCAAGAGCTCCTGAACCTGCCTCTTGATCTCCTCGGACTCCAGTACTGATGTGCGGTATAGGCCTATGTTAGGCAAGGAACTCTCCCCGGTCAACATAATCTCATGCTCTACACCTCGACGTGGTGGTAGTCCCGTGATCTCCGAAAACAAGTCCGCATACTTGACCTTCAACCTGTCAAGATCTTCCTCCTGGAGCTTGCTTAAGGTGGACAAGCACATCCTACTCAGTTGCTCTTCATACGGCCGAATGAACAATAAAACGAACTTCCTGCCCGCGTTCACCAACCTCTTAGCCTGAGTCACTGTCACCAAGCTCGTCTCCTGTGGAAGAGATGCTGAACGAAAAATGAATTGCTCGCCATCCTTGTTGAACGTGTACTTTTAGGCTCGCCGATTATATACTGCGTATCTATCCCACAAATAAGGATTGCCCAAAATAACTTGGCAAACATCCAATGGAACCACGTCGCATGTGACCTTATCAATATACGACTCATGGAGTACAAATCTGAATGAACACTGGTTCACCACACTTAATCCTGCCTCCTTCTGAATCCACCCTAATGGATAGGGCTTCAGATGCTTCACCGTCTTCAATCCCAGCTTCTGTACTAATACCTCAGATATCAGATTTTTTTGACTCCTTGGATCTACAATAGCATCCACTAAACTGGTCTTGATCTGTAATTTTAGAATAAAGAGCTGCTCCCTCGGGTCGTCATCTTCTTTGGTGGCCTACTTCCCTGCCATAAGGTTGAGATTGCTATTAGGTTCAGTCATCCCGGGAACCTCCTTCGGACCCTGTGCTATCACGTACGCCTTCTTCTCCTCCTTCTTCTTCAATCCTTTTGGCTTCAGATGAGGATACATATCCCAGCAACGATCAGCCACATGCCCTGTTTGCTTGCAGTGATTGCATGTTAATCCTGCTTTCCCCGAGTCAACCTTCTTCTTCTCATCCTTAGACTGAGAGCCACCCGTCTTGCTCCCCGATGGTTTGGAATCCCCCTTTGTCTTGTTACCCTTCTTCTGCCGGCCCTCAATGGCAATGGCCTTCACGCTCGCCTCTGCGATTGTCTCCACTGAAAACAGCTTCATCTCCTTCCGGATGTAATCATTCAGACCCTCCATGTACTTCTTGAAGATGGGGTACTCAGACGTTGCGATGTTTAGGACCATCGCCTGTTGCTGGAATTCCGTCGTGTACTCTTAAACGGTCTGATTAAATTTTTGGCGCAAGCCATACCACTTGTACCAACGCTCCTCAAGGAACCCCACTGGATAAAATTGCTTCCGAAATAGCTCCTTGAACATGTTCCACGACGCCGCTTTCTTCTCCTGTTTGCAATAGGATTTCTACCACGTCAACACGTGCCCTGAAAGCTTCAATGTCGCGAACACTATTTTCTCCTTGGACGAATATCCATAGAGAGTGAAGTACATCTCCATGCGTTCGATCCAATCATTAAGCTTCTCCACATTGATATTCCCATCATAAACAGGAATCTCAACCTTGAAGTCAATCTTCAGATTCTGGTAATGATTCTTACCCCCTTGATGTCCAGTAGTCTTGACAATCTCAGTCTCCCCCTCTGAATCAGCTTTCTCGCTCTCCTCATCGGATTCGAAGAGTCCCTTCTTACCCTTCGAAGAAGATTCCTCCTTTTTGTCTCCTCCGTTGATGAGACCCACGAGTTGGGTAAGAGTCGTCCCGATCGTCTCAATCTGCTTCTCCATGGCATCAAGTCTTGTTGAATTATCTGCTTCAGACATCTTCTCCTTCCTTAATTTCTGGACTCCCTCCGAGGAATTAAGGATCTCGCCAAGCTTCTTGTACTGTGAGCGAGTAAGGACCATACACAGTTCACCCCTTCACAGGATCTAGTGCTCTGATACCAACTTGATACGAGTCGCCATGAGAGCACTCTTGATCGTGGAATTATCAAGAGTGGGTAAAGAAGAAAACGGCTGAAGAACACAAGAGTTATAATTAGGGCGAAGGAAAATACCTTCTCTAGATTATGAGAATCAATTGGATTTACAAAATCTCTCTCTCACAATCTCTCTAGATCAAAGAACAACCTCCCTGATCTCTTTTCTGATTACAATCAGAGTTCTAAACCCTAGAAAAGTCGTGTTTCTATTTATACTAAACAGAAATCCCAACTGGAGCAGGAAACAGACCCAGGCCCGGAACCGCTACGCGGTCGACCGCAGTGCCCAAGGCGGTCGACCGGTCAGAACGTCGAAAACTGAAAAAATCAATTACAGTGTTTCCGGTCGACCGCAGCACCACCATCGGTCGACCGCTCTCAGTCCCGAGACATAGTCTGGGTCTGTGCACTAAG
>NC_033797.1:73342713-73357640 GCF_001876935.1 Asparagus officinalis
GGCCAGAGTCCACTATAAATCCTGCAGTTTTGACGAATCCTTCGACTTCGTCGCCTCCAATGGCCTCGTCCACGACTCCTCTACTCTATTATCAAGATACCATGAGAATCATCTATCCTCAAGCTCCCATGAGGATCGCTTAGCTCCCGAAGAGAAGATACACCCGTATCATTGACTAATAAGATAATAAATCCAAACAATTTTCTCTCTTCTCATTTGTCTGATTGTTAACCCTAAAAAAAGATTTTCTTTTTACCATCCTTTTTAGTCGCTTTTAATTCCTAGGATTGCATTTCCTATAGTTAGTAGGAATTAACCAAAGTGATTTAAGCATCTTGGTTTGGCACACACTTGAAAATATTTTTAAGGGCAAAACCCCATAATTAAGATAAGGTGAGGGATTTCGTTATTATTTTCTTAGCCCAAAAATCGCAAATTCCTCACTACACAACACAAGCCTAATAAAATTCATTAGACGTTGGCCATAAGGAAACGAGTTCAATAAGGAACAAAGAATCTTTAGGTGAACCGGTTTAAGTTTTTTTGGATTAGTTGGTGTCTAAGGTAAGGTTTAAGGGTTACGTAAAACGCCCTGCAAGGAATGAGGTACTTAATCGATCTCTGATCAACCTTTGTTCCTATCCTTACCTGGCTAACTAACGAGTAAATTTTTTATCTTTTCACTTAAGGAATTTTTCTTATTCTTACCCTAGAGTTAGCATGATTGAAAAATGATTGTTTTTTTATTTGTTTTTCCTTTTTCTTCAAATAAAACTAACTTTTATTTTTTTCTTTAAAAAAAGTATTAAAAAAATGTTTTTGGTGCATGCAAAACATGGATTAGGGACAATACACATCGACAAATTTGTTTTGAACAAATGGCTAATCCACATGTTTTTTAAAATTTATGTTATCCCAATAGGATTGAAATCCCCAATGAAGCTCGGGAGTTTGTAGAGAGCCCATCTCAGTATTCGGTGAATGATCTATTTTTTTCAACCTACAACCCAGGTTGAGAAAGTTACACAAACATTGCATGGAATCAGGGAAACCACTCCAGAACTCAAAACTTCACTCCCTCTTCGACCCAATATTTTCCTAGGGAAAATACAGTTCCTTTCAATTCTCATCCATAATTTTAACAACCCAGTCTGTCACATCAAAATCAGTCTCCTCATCATCAAGTTGTAACTCACACTCCTCTTGATACAGATAATGATGAACGTCTCAATATTTTGGAAAAAGGTTTTAAAATCATAATTAAGGCCTCCATACTAGCCACAGATATGTTAACTCAAACATCCTAAATGATGAACTCCTTTATGCAATCAACCGAACTCATACTTAACTCTAACATTCAAGCCATAGCTAGATTAGAAATCCACATTGATCAACTAGCTAGTGTCATAAGTGAAGGAGAGGAAGGATAAATTCTGAGTCATCCCGTAGTCAATGCTAAGGACACTCAAATGAATGCACTACAATCAGGAAAACAGGTCGATAATCAGGAAAGAATGCCTTTAAGCCAAATTCTTGTTCCAATTTATTCTCCTTCTGATAACTCAATTCAGGAAAGACCATAGGAAGAAGAAGAAGGGTCGGATCCAAGTTTTGAGGAAATTTTTGGTGAGGAGCTAAAAATATTAGGAGAAGCAGATCAGGTTTGTCAAAATAAGGAAACTGTATTAAATAATTACTACTTTGAACTAAATTTTGAGGAACTCTTCCTTGATGAAATAAGATTTTTGAAATATAAACAACAACCAAAATTTTACATATCAACCATGAATCATGGGGTTGAGGAAATTGTTAAAGAAAATTTGGTTATTAGAAAACAAATATTCATAAATCAAGAATCTAAGTTTAAAAAGGATGACACCAATAAAACCTACCTTCCATTGCCACAAGAATTATTGAACACCCTGATATGCTTAGAATTTCAGCACAATATTGATTATATCATTTTGAATTTGTTTAAAAACCGAGGAAGAATTTTCAGCAATAAGATAGGATTCAAGGTAGAACATGAGCTCTTCATGTTGAATATTTTATTCTACATTGTTTATTTTATTTATTTCAGAATAATAAAAAGAATTTATTCTTCTCTTATTCAAGAGTTTCTTATTCAGTTGTAAAAAAATAAGAAGAAGAAAAAAGAAAAAAAGAATAAAAGAAAAGAAGTATAAATTTTTTCCATCCTCCTCAGACCAAAGGTAATTACAGATTTTTATCAGCCAACCAAATGTAAGTACTTCACTTTTTATCAGCTTTACTTTATGCATCATAGAGTTTGCATTGAGGACAATGCAAAATTTAGATGTGGGGGTAGGAATTAGTTATTTTTTTCTCTTTATTTTACCTTTTTAGTTGCATTTTTTTCCTTTTCCCTAAAAAATTATAAAAATATTGTCACTTGCCAAATTGTTAGAGTTATATAATAATTAATTTATTTGATAAATTTTAAAATTTTCTAATCCCTAGTTTGTTATTTACTCAAGTTTACCTTTTATGATAACTCTAAATAAATTTCTTAAGAAATAATTTTCAAAGTAGTATACTTTACTTAAGCCTTAACTTAGATTTTTATTTAAAATAATGGAATTTATGCATGTTTAGCTTAGATTTGAAAATAATTTTTTAAAATGTCTTGATTTACATATTTTTCAGAATATATCTACATATACATTAAAAAAATTGCAAAATAAGAGTGCGAAAAATAGGCACAAAAAAAAAAAGAAAAAAAACTCTTGAATTCACGGTGATTCTATCTTCTAAAGCCTAAGCTGACCAATTAATTAAGCCCAAGGAGTATTTTCATACTTAATGAACTAAGCCCAATTGGATTCTAATCCATTGGCCCAAAACTCGTTAAATGGTCACTTAGAAAGCCCTTAAAGTAGAAAAAAATCACCAAGGAAGAAAGAGTTAAAAAAAAAAGAAAGTAAAAAAAAATAAAATAAAAATACTATATATATATAGTTATATTTGTATATATGGTCTTGGAAAATATTTTAGATCAAGTAACTTGAAAATTATTTAAAACAATGAGTTAGCATGTCCTTTTCAAAACTTTTAAATTAAATTTCTAAGTTTGGCTTGGTTTTGTATTGCTATAATGAGAAGATTTTCTAGGAAATTTACCATAGAGTTATATATAAAATGTTTTCTTGAGTAATAACTAGCTTCAATTATCAATTAAATTTAGTTTTTTACTAACTTCTTTAATTTGGCAAGATGACCGAATTTTGTGGGTATATTCACTGCAAACCCTCATGAGACTACAACTAGTCCACTAGGGTAACCTAGGGGTTTAAAGGCTTGTTGTATGTGCTAAATATAACTCGTCCACTAGGGTAACCTCGAGGTTTGTATTTCTTTTATTTTTCTCTTTTATTTTTATATTGCTTATTAGTTTAGATTTATTTTTATGCTTATTGTTAGATTTTATTTTCTTATTTAAATAGCCAAGAGGCTAGAACCCTCTTGTCTTAGATTTATTTCATGCTTATAGAGTACATTTATTTTCTTGCATTTAATTCTTGTAATTTGTTTTGTAGTTTAGATTTTACAATTTATTTTGTAGTTATATTTTAATTTCTTGCACTATTCACCTTGAGGCTAGAACCCTCTTGGGTTTAATTTTTCTTTTTGTTTATTTTTATTTTTTTGATTCGCCTTTAGGCTAGAACCCTCTAGGGAATCACCATTTTATTTTCTTATACTATTCACCTTGAGGCTAGAACCCTCTTGGGTTTAGTTTTCCTTTTTATTCATTTTCATTTTCTTTGATTTGCCTTTAGGCTAGAACCCTCTAGGGAATCAACTTTTTCTAAGAAGTGGATTCAATTCTAGATTACCCATATATTTAATTGAATTCGTCATCTTTACTTTCTTGAATTTTCTTTTTATTCTTTATTTTTCTTTTTGATTCTTGATTTTATTCATCTTTCTTTTTCTCCTTGTGAAAACCATCCATTCTTTGTCACATCTACTCTAACTTACATTTTGTGCCGATTTATACACTATCACTTTTACTCTCATTATCTCTCCATAATCACACTTATTCTTCACTCCTATTTGTCACACACACAACATAAGAACCAGTTTTTATTTTCTCCTACAAAACACCTTCATCGTGGGATCGATAACTTTTTATACTATAACTTGACACGGTTGTGCACTTGAAACATTTTTGGTACATGTTTATGCTGCATCATTACTATTACGTATTATTCTGTGTATTATGTTGAATTATAAATTACGTATTATTTGTGTAAATTATTGTATTATTTCTACTATTGCATATGATCTGTCGTATTAGCATAACTGGTATGATTTATTGCGTAGATAATTATTCCATAATTATTTAGTTTTTAAAATAAGTAATTATATATTTTATTAGTTATTCTTGTTTAATTGTACAATTTATAGTATTATTTCTTCAGTTGTGTATCAGGGGTTGTATTAATACAACTGGTACGTTTTTATTTATAGATAATTATTCCATAATTAGTTTAATATTTAAGTACCTATAATTATTTATTTTAATTATTTTTCGTTTAATATACCAAACCCTAACTAATATTATATATATAGATAAAATGGGCGCGCCTTCTGTACTCAACTCCTTGATTGAGGAGGAGTTCAGATCTGCAGATCCGGACTCATTGGAGGCCGGAAGGGCGTTGTAAGGTTCAGCTACCGTAACAACGGGGGCGTTGATCTTCCTTCGCTTGCGAGAGGCGGAGGATCTGGAGGAGGAGGACGACTGATATTCCTCGAACTTCAGTTGGTCGAACTCGTATTCGACCACTTCTTCAACCGGGATGCAGATCCGAGGTTGCGACACGACAGCTCCGGCAGCGAAGCTGTTGGCTCCCACTGTGGTCGCCAGTTTGTTTGCGTCGAAAATTGATGTATTCATTGCGGTATTCATTACAACTTCAATCGTTACAATGAAAACAAAAAAAGATTGTCTTTTTATAAGACTTTTACACAATGAAAACAAAAGTTTACAACTCTCGTCAAAACAAACGCAGAGATCGTTTATCGGTCTTCTGCTTGCGTGGGATCTTTGCCTGTGCCGGGGTTTATCCGTGGACCGCCTTAGATCTGGATCCGGTTGATGAAAAATTTGGCAGAGCTTCGCCTTCGCCGAGGAAGTATTTGATTTGAAGCGCTGAGATCGACCAAGCGAAATCAGGGCTCTTCTCGAGATTAAGACCAAGCCTAATCTCAAGGGACGGACGGGAACGGGCGTCGGATCTCTCGAACTCTCCTTCTTTATGCCGAAGAACTTGCCAAGATCTGATTTGCCTTCTCCGAAATTCGTGCTCCTTTGACTCCACAATCCGGCAGCACCTCCTCGTCTTGATAATCAATCGCCTCCCTGAAAGGAGGCCATAAGCTTGTATTTATAAGCTTCGGAAGCGGTTATTTGGATGAGAACAAGTGATTTGGTCTTATCTTTAGTCAATAATGGCCTAACCACGTTTGGTGATGATATCTAGGCAGTTGGGAACCTCTGGAACTGAAAAGATCTCGAGAAAACCGTTAAAACCGTCGAAATACACATCAGGAGGTCAAAACAGCGCGGCAGACTGGTCTGACCCGCGCTTGCGCGGGTCGGACAGATCCGACCTGCGCTTGCGCGGATCGGAATCATCCGACCCATGCATGCGCGGGTCGGAATCATCCGACCCGCGCTTGCGCAGGTCAGATCATCTCGTCCTACACTAGCGCGGGTTCGCCAACTTTTTCCCTTTTCTGTTTTCTTTCTTCCGGGACTTATTCTTGTCGTGTATTCGGTCGATTTGTTGACTCATATGCTTTGTCACGAGATCGACTGTCGAACGCACGTTAGTTGATATACGCGCACGAACTGATTGTCACGCGCGTGTTGATCGACGCGCATGAACTGATTGACGCGTGCGTGTTGATTAACGCATGCGAGCTGATTGGCGCGCGCGAGCTGACTGTCGAGCGCGCAGGTCACTTGATTCGCCTTTTCGCTTCAGATAATCCTCTTAGACTCAGATAACGATGTTCGTCGTCTTCTCTCTGTCTTGAGCTGTGTACGGACACCTATAGGCATTTTTAGACGCCTACAGATACCCCCTCCAAAGTATTCCAGACTCATTCTTTTATTGAGGAGTCTAGAATGCTTTGGATAAGATAGGCCATCTCCTTAATTTCGTAGAGTGACCTTGAACTATCTCAATTCTTAACTTCTTCAGTCTTCAATCTATTCATTGTTTCGTCGAATAGGTGAAGTTCTTCCGGCGCTGCGTTTATCGTCTGACCGTTGTCGAAATCTTGAACTGAGATTGGTGTGTTACTTTCTGAACTTAGCTCGTGCCATTGAGTTGACTTTGAACTGATCCTCTCCGTCGGGAATTCATATCTGATTGTAACTAAAATCCTTGGAGTCATCTTTTGCCTTATTTTGGCGAAATTGCTGATGCGTTGACTGGCATCGATCTTTACTGTAACGCGTTTGACCGGCGTTAACACAGTTTATACTCGTACATTTGCTGGAGTCTACACATTTTAAGCTCTTAAGGCATTGGAGCATGACGGTCCCGAATGTTGGGCTGCAGGACCAACTATTAAAGCTGATTCATCTGTACGTGCGGATCTTATCCTGAAGTTTGTTGGATGTTCAAGTCATGAGACCAACTAATGAAGCTGATACGTCAATGACTCGCATTTATAGAATTTTTGGCAAATTCTCAGCCATCAACGGGTTTGATAAGCCTTTACCGACTACCGTTTGAGTCGGGCTAGCATGCGGATTGTTTAAGTCCGTTCCGCATGTAACGTTATGCTAAAAGAGTTAACTCTTTTAGTGCTACGATATTGAATACGTAGACTTCGTCTTTCTCCTGTGAAAAGACTAAACAGCGACGTGTATCAGACGTAGACTTTAAGGTTTTTGGCAAACCCTCAGCCTTCAACGGATTTGGCGTGCCTTTACCGATTACCGTTTGAATCGGGCTTGCATGCGGATTGTTTAAGTCCGTTCCGCATGTGACGTTGTGCTAAAGGAATGAACTCCCTTAGACTTGATGCTACGATATTGAATACGTAGACTTTGCCATTGTTACGGGAATAGGCTACCCGGCAACGTGTGCTAGACGCTGACCTATCCCTACTTAGGCTTCGGGATAAAAGTCCCCAGATTGAAATTCTGGTGTCTTCTTAAATCGGTGAAAGACTAAACTGGCAACGCGAGTTAGGCGTTGACTTATCCCTACTTAGGGTTCAGAATAAAATTTCCCGCGCGTGTGAGGCGCGGATTTTGGCGTTATTAATAACGGCCTGCCACAATGTCGAATATGTGAGCTTTTGTCCTTTTCACGGCAAAAGACTAACCGGCAACGCGTGTTAGGCGTTGACTTATCCCTGCTCAGGATTCGGGATAAAATTCCCCATGCATAAAAGGCATGGATTTTTGTTGCTATGATGCTGAATACGTAGACTTGGTCATTTTTACGGGAACGAACCACCCAGCAACGCGAGCTAAACGCTGACTTATCCCTACTTAGGCTTCGGGATAAAATGCCCCAGCCTAGATTCTGGTGTCTTTTTCAATCGGTGATAGACTAAACCGGCAACGCGTGTTAGGCATTGACTTATCCCTACTCAGGATTCGGGATAAAATTCCCCGTGCCTGTGAGACCCGGATTTTAGGAGTTGGAAAGGTGGTGTCTTCTCTTGGGGCAAAGATGAACCCGAAACGGGAGAGGAAGAATTTTATATTCTATCTCCCAAAGCTGAAGAGGAAGAATTTTATATTCTATCTCCAGTTGCAAAAGGAAACTCAAAGTGGGATCTCCACTTCAAGGATCCGGGAATGTGAAACTAAGAGTGGGATCTCCACTCCGAGAATCAAAAAGATTCGGATAACCCTAACTATCGGAAGGTTTGATTACCGAACTAAAGATGGATTTCTCGTTTTTCGAGAGGGAATTGTGGTTTTGGTCCTAACTGTAGGAAGGTTTGACCAGGTGGGAGGGGGAGTGTGAGATGACCCTAACTTTTATAGGTTTGATCACTCGATTTGTGGACCTCTCGTTCATTGAAGGAATCGAGAGGGGATTTTGACTGTGGTCCTAACTGTAGGAAGGTTTGACCATGTGGATAGTGGGAGTGAGAGTACAAATCACAGTGGGAGTGTTGACTTGTACAAATCACTCAGTAGGGGTTCTTGGTGTTAAGTGATAATGACTTAGCACGAAGGGGTTTGACATTTCGTCAAGGATTGGCAGATCAAAATTCTAAGCATTATATCCGGACTCTAACCATGAAAGTGTTGAGTGCACGAACATAGCGGGAGTTTGAATGGATTAAGAAAGAATTTTGGTGGTCCCACCGTCAATTAGTCTGATCGGTGGGGGATTTTGTGGTGGGAGACTGTGAGTCGTTAAGCACCAATGAGAGTTTTGTGAGGGAAGATTGATCTAATGAAGCGATCGAATCTCATCTCAGCAAAAGGGTATTCGGAAGTCATAGTAGGAGTTTAGTGTTTATCACTTTGTTCATAATGATCGGGTTATCCCTAAGAATATTACATTTAACATTCTTCCGGGAACTTCCCGTTACATGAACTATCCACCCCCAGCTTTCTTTGCAAAACTAGGTGTAACGAGGAGTACGTTATCCTCAGTCGCATGTTCGGGTTATCCTTAAGAATATAAGATTCTCCAGGAACTTCCCGTTACATAAATCATCCACCACCAGCTTCCTTTGCGAAACCGGGTTTAACATTGTACTTAGTTGGATGACCGAGAAGCAGTTTATACTCATATACTCTTTGGAGTGTAGGAAGGATCAGTTTATACTCTTATACTTGTCGGAGTCTTCATTCGACTTAATTGAGCGATATAACGCCGGCTTCAACCAATGTTTGAATGCTATTCTTGAGAGTAAAGCAATCCTTGGTGGGATGGAGGATCCTCCTGTGGTACGCACAGTATTTTGGATCCACGATGTTATCAGCTTCCTCCTGATTTACGACAGGAAGGGTACTCTTTTTGGAGTCTTGGACCCAAAGTCTTTTGCTGCCTTCGGGGTTGTTGTTGCGATGTCTGGTTAACGTCTACAACCGCTGCATGTGCCTTTCCTTTACCCCGGGAGGCGAAGTTTGAGTTCGGAAGATTCGCCGTCGGTTGGCTCCTCTCGGCTTTCTTCCTTCGGAGGAAGCGTTCGGCCCGCTCTCCGCGCGTCTTCAACTCTTTCCAAGTGTTGGACGGTGCGACTCCCATAACTTCTAATATCTCAATAGATAGGTTGTTATGACATGTCTGGAGGATGAAGTCCTCCGTGATCGGATCTCGGCAGTTCATTGCTTTATTCCGAAAGCGCTTGACGAAGTCGTCGACTGTCTCGTCATCTTCTTGTTTCTCATCGAAAAGTGTCCTGATGGATACCTCGTCGTCGTCATCAAAGAAGTTACCAAGGAATGAGTTCTCCATATCGTCCCAGTTGTTAATACTTCCGGGCTTGAGATGGCGGTACCAATCGAAGGCCGGCCCGCGAAGGGTGCCAACGAATGACCGAACCATCAAGCCTTCATTACCGGAGATCATACCCAAGTGGGACTTGAAGTAGATCAGATGTTGAGTGGGTGAACCCTTCCCGTCAAACGGCGTGAAGTTAATCAGGTTGAACTTCGCCGGATACGGGATCGAATCCCATTCTCTTGGATAGGGACATGGAATGCCGGTCCTTTTCACCTCTCGAGCAGACATTAGAGCGTTGATTTTGCTCTCGAGATCTTTCATTTTCTCATCCTCACTCGTGTCGGGCCTCGGACGATTCGAAAGAGGAATAACACGGCCACCCTCGGCATTGTCATCTTTGGTGGAACCACCCCCAGCGTTGTTATCTTTAGTGGAGTCACCCCCAGTGTTTTGGTCAACGGGAGGGTTATTAGGATTGAGACGTTCATCTACATCTGAATCGCTATTTTCTTGGTTAGCAGTGTTGCGACGGCTGGATTCACTAATTTGATTCGATAAAGCTCGGATTTGTTGGTCATGTTCTTCCCTCATCCGCCGCATAGCCGTTTCCATTTCGAACTTGAATGCCTCTTTCTGCTTAGTTAGAGCATCCTCGAGAATTTTGGCGATCTGCTCGGTGTTGATCATGAACACTTCGCGAGATTGTCCCGGACTGGATACCGTATTATCAGAAGCGATTGCCGAGTTAGCATCTGATACTTCATCATCCGATGATAAACCTCTTTGCATTCTCTGGTAGTCCCTACGTCTAGTGGTCCCTACGCATAGCCGAGTCAGACGATGCGATACGAGAGGGTCAGAACTAGAAGGTCGAATCGACTTTCCTTTATCAGCCATGTTAATTGTGACTTTTGGAAGTTCATTATCATGAATAGCCGATCGTTTCTTACGGAGACGCTTTGGTTTGGACTTAGCTATTCCGTTGGAGATCCTCTCAAATACCGAGACCCTCTGCGGAGCGGTCTTGGGGCAGCTACACGCTGATAATACTGCCCTGATAATCTTAGTGCACGGGCAGTGAGACTCCAATTCCCGGGTACTTCTCTTCCGAGACTTGTTCATACCCACAGACCGATAGTACAACTCATCGACGTTGCCGTCGGAGTAACCTATCGACTGTTTACATGAATCCTCGGGTATAATGCATTCGTTTATCTTACGCGTTTTCTTCTGAGTATGGAACTCCTTATTGGCGTTCTCAAGAGTCACGCGTTTAGAGTCACGCATTTGTAAGCGTGAACTTTTGACGGGCTCTTGGACTTTAATACACACCCCCAAGCGGGTAAAAACTAGAGTTTTCCCTTTATGAGAAGGTTTGAAATTGTTCTGAGGGCATGTGCGACCCCCAGCTCGACGAGTCGTTCGGGGTTCAATCATCGCACCCAAGTGTCCTTCGATCAAAATGTTGCCTCGATCCTCGTGCAAAGGACCCAGGCGATCAACTATCCTCACCTTGAATCGGGACAAATCCATATTGTCGTGGGGCTCCATCAGAGGTGCGGAACTCGAAGGGATCGACGTAATCGGTGCAGAACATCTTCTGTCTCGATCTTGGCGTGGGTCAGATTTAAGTGACCGACGGGTTGGAGGGTCGGATTCAAGTGATCCGCGATTTGGAAGGTCGGATCCAAGTGACCCACGAAGTGGAGGGTCAGATCCAAGTGACCCGTAAAGTGGAGGGTCGGATCCAAGTGACCTGCGATTTGAAAGGTCGGATCCAAGTGACCTGTAAAGTGGAAGGTCGGATCCAAGTGACCTGAGAAGTGGAGGGTCGGATCCAAGTGACCTGCGATTTGAAAGGTCGGATCCAAGTGACCTGCAAAGTGGAAGGTCGGATCCAAGTGACCTGTGATTTGGAAGGTTGGATCCAAGTGACCTGCAAATTGGCGGGTCAGATTGGAGTGACCTGCAAATTGGCGGGTCGGATTAGAGTGACCTGCACTGCAATCTTTTGACCTCTTGCGCAAGAATTCGCGCATGCGCAAGCAGTACGCGACGCTTTTTGATCCGCTCTTCAAGAGTTGAACGGGTCCTTTTGCCTTGTACCCATTCACTTGTTGGTGATTTGGAGGAGAGGGCATTTTTCCGCTGTTGGGGCGCTTGACGTTGCCTAATTTTCAGATCCGCCTCGTAACGGATCCCGTCAATTGACTCCAAGGCTCTAGCGAGTTGGCGCGCACAGCGTTGGCGTTGCCTTTGACGAGTTCTCTTTGATAAAATAGGCGCGCCTTCTGTACTCAACTCCTTGATTGAGGAGGAGTTCAGATCTGCAGATCCAGACTCATTGGAGGCCGGAAGGCCGGAAGGGCGTTGATCTTCCTTCGCTTGCGAGAGGCGGAGGATCTAGAGGAGGAGGACGACAGATATTCCTCGAACTTCAGTTGGTCGAACTCGTACTCGACCACTTCTTCAACCGGGATGCAGATCCGAGGTTGCGACACGACAGCTCCGGCAGCGAAGCTGTTGGCTCCCACTGTGGTCGCCAGTTTGTTTGCGTCGAAAATTGTTGTATTCATTGCGGTATTCATTACAACTTTAGTCGTTATAATGAAAACAAAAAGATTGTCTTTTTATAAGACTTTTACACAATGAAAACAAAAAGTTACAACTCTCGTCAAAACAAATGCAAAGATCGTTTATCGGTCTTCTACTTGCGTGGGATCTTTGCCTGTGCCGGGGTTTATCCGTGGACGACCTTAGATCTGGATCCGGTTGATGAAAAATTCGGCAGAGCTTCGTCTTCACCGAGGAAGTATTTGATTTGAAGCGCTGAAATTGACCAAGCGAAATCAGGGCTCTTCTCGAGATTAAGACCAAGCCTAATCTCAAGGGACGGACGGGAACGGGCGTCGGATCTCTCGAACTCTCCTTCTTTATGCCGAAGAACTCGCCAAGATCTGATTTGCCTTCGCTGAAATTCGTGCTCCTTTGACTCCACAATCTGGCAGCACCTCCTCGTCTTGATAATCAATCGCCTCCCTGAAAGGAGGCCCTAAGCTTGTATTTTTAAGCTTCGGAAGCGGTTATTTGGATGAGAACAAGTGATTTGGTCTTATCTTTAGTCAATAATGGCCTAACCACGTTTGGTGATGATATCTAGGCAGTTGGGAACCTCTGGAACTGAAAAGATCTCGAGAAAACCATTAAAACCGTCGAAATACACATCAGGAGGTCAAAACAGCGTGGCAGACTAGTCTGACCCGCGCTTGCGCGGGTTGGAATCATCCGACCCGTGCATGCGCGGGTCGGAATCATCCGATCCGCGCTTGCGCGGGTCGGATCATCTCGTCCTACGCTAGCGCGGGTTCGCCGACTTTTTCCCTTTTCTGTTTTCTTTCTTCCGGGACTTATTCTTGTCGTGTATTCGGTCGATTTGTTGACTCGTATGCTTTGTCGCGAGATCGACTGTCGAACGCACGTTGGTTGATATACGCGCACGAACTGATTGTCATGCGCGTGTTGATCGACGCGCATGAACTGATTGACGCGCGCGTGTTGATTAACGCATGCGAGCTGATTGGCGCGCGCGAGCTGACTGTCGAGCGCGCAGGTCACTTGATTCGCCGTTTCGCTTCAGGCGCTTGTCGGCGTCAGATAATCCTCTTAGACTCGGATAACGATGTTCGTCGTCTTCTCTCTGTCTCAAGCTATGTACGGACACCTATAGACATTTTTAGACGCCTACAGATACCCCCTCCAAAGTATTCCAGACTCATTCTTTTATTGAGGAGTCTGGAATGCTTTGGATAAGATAGGCCATCTCCTCAATTTCGTAGAGTGACCTTGAACTATCTCAATTCTTAACTTCTTCAGTCTTCAATCTATTCATTGTTTTGTCGAATAGGTGAAGTTCTTCCGGCGCTGCGTTTATCGTCTGACCGCTGTCGAAATCTTGAACTGAGATTGGTGTGTAACTTTCTGAACTTAGCTCGTACCATTGAGTTGACTTTGAACTCACGCCACCGGCGTCGACTCATTCGATGCGCCGAGGCAAGATCTCGCCGCTTAGTTAGTATCTCTTTTATAATTATTATTGTTAATTATCTTAGTTAGATATTTATTATGATTAATATTATTATTGTGGTTAATATGCATATTTTTAATATCTGCTTGGAATAATGATGTGTAATACTAGCTTATATCTGAAAGTTGACAAACATGAAATGACGAGTGCACGGGTGGAAATTAGATTAATAATGTTGTTAATTGTATTTTTAAGAAATTACGGACATGAAATGACAAGTTAGGTGTTAAAATTATAATTTACGAAATATTATCGAAAAAGAAATAAATTAAAGGTAATTTATAAAATAAGGAAATGTTACTATTCATGCAGAAAAGAATTAACATATATATTGCCTCTTATTGTGATTGAGAACCCTAGTAGTTCATGACTTAGTGGCCTCGTGCATCATGAACAGACCTAGTGACATGTGTGGGTGTGTTGATTGATTTAGGTAGAACCAGAGATATTGTGGACTTTGATTATTGATTTAGAAAAGCAAGATGAGTTGGGGTGGGAAAGTCCTTGTTCATGTGATCGGATATGACTGTTGATATATCTTCTAGGCTTGCACAAGTGGATCAGTATCGCCACTGGGATTGGTTTGTTGAGTCACAGTGGATCGGTGTTGCTACTAGGGCTGGTTGGTTAGGTTAAAGTAGATCGGTGTCGTTACTTTGGTTCATGAATTTATTTGATTGGATGCACGTAGGGGATATGCGAACAGTCAGTTATCTGATGATATGAGCGTTGACTCTGTCGTATTATTTGTGTAAATTATTGTATTATTTCTACTATTGCATATGATTTGTCGTATTAGCATAACTGGTATGATTTATTGCGTAGATAATTATTTCATAATTATTTAATTTTTAAAATAAGTAATTATATGTTTTATTAATTATTCTTGTTTAATTGTACAATTTATAGTATTATTTCTTCAGTTGTGTATCAGGAGTTGTATTAATACAACTGGTACGTTTTTGTTTGTAGATTATTATTCCATAATTAGTTTAATATTTAAGTACCCATAATTATTTATTTTAATTTTTTTTTCATTTAATATACCAAACCCTAACTAATATTATATATATATATATATATATATATATATATATATAGAGTAGAACTTGTGTCAACTTAGGTGGATAGTGAATAGTGTGTCCACCAAACTTTATATCCACTCATTTAACATATAAAAAGTCACTTCATATCATGCAAGGATCCCTAGGAAACATCTAAGGGTTAAAAAGTTTAGTGGATGTCCACTTAAGTGGACACAAGTTTTGCTCTCTCTCTCTCTCTCTCTCTATATATATATATATATATATATATGTGTGTGTGTGTGTATATATATATATATGTATATATATATATGTATATATATATATGTATATATA
>NC_033797.1:73357665-73395441 GCF_001876935.1 Asparagus officinalis
CCTCGCGCACACATCACCCCCGTTTAACACTCTCATCCAGAGGCCATCTCTTCCCGCGCCGAGGGTTTCCTAGAAATAACCCAAAAACTCCTTCCTTCCACAGGCCGGCTACAACGTGCCCACGACCCGTTGCCTCCAACCCCTACTGCTGAGCCACACCAGATCCACGAGATTCTGCCGCACACCTCGTCACATCCACCCCTCCTCACATTCGATCCGACATCATGTCGTCGTGCCACACGCCGACACCATCCTCTCCCTACTGACCCGAGACCCGACGCCGACATGAGCTCGTGCGCAGCCTGACCGCCATTGTCACCTCGAACCCGCTGCCGCTCTCCGGAGTTCTTCCGACGTCGCGCTCCTCCGCATCAGATCCGACCCGCGTCACATGTGTCGACTCATTCGATGCGCCGGGGCAAGATCTTACCGCTTAATTAGTATCTCTTTTATAATTATTACTGTTAATTATCTTAGTTAGATATTTATTATAATTAATATCATTATTATGGTTAATATGCATTTTTTTGAATATCTGCTTGGAATGATGATGTGTAATACTAGATTATATCTGAAAGTTGAAAAGCATGAAATGACGAGTGCACGGGTGGAAATTAGATTAATAATGTTGTTAATTGCATTTTTAAGAAATTACAGACATGAAATGACAAGTTAGGTGTTAAAATTATAATTTACAAAATATTATCAAAAAAGAAATAAATTAAAGGTAATTTATAAAATAGGGAAATGTTACTATTCAGGCAGAAAAGAATTAACACACACACACACACACACACACACACACACACACACATATATATATATATATTACATAAATATATTATTTTTAAATTAGTTATAATGAAAAATAATTTTAAAAAACATTTTTGGAAAAAGAATATTATTATTTATGATATTAAAACCGATAGTCGTAGAGAGCGATATTTCATGTGCAAATCGACATCGGTTTCCAATTTCCTTTTACCATATTATTATGTTAGAGATTACTTAATTACAGATCACTTGCATGAGAAGTTTGGACACCCCAGTTATAGGATATTAATGAAGTCTATTTACGTGTGTATTTATCCTGTGTAGACTCTGTTCATGCATTCTGTATTTCGTTCGCAGTTATTACTCATGCTTTATGAACTTGTTTAATCATTAGACTCTGTTCATGCATTCTGTATTTCGTTCGCAGTTATTACTCATGCTTTATGAACTTGTTTAATCATGTTCGACATGCCATGTTATCATTGTATAGAATTAGTTTTATTTATTGCCTCTTGTTGTGATTGAGAACCCTAGTAGTTCATGACTAAGTGGGTCTCTCTTGGCCTTCTTGTTTTGATGATATTTAACAAACAATTTATCACTAATGTTGTTTGTCTAGTGTTTGTGTTTTTGTATTTATTCTAGGCAAACAACGTGTTGGAGGATGGATGGAATTGCGTATTCACGATCATATCCAATGGAGCGTGGCGGAATAGTGGAGTGAAGCTTTGCTATCAAGTTAAAGATCCAATTACAAACTTCATCCTAGTTTACCAAGTTGAGCTACAATGAAGATCAAGATCAAGCTTGGGTAACATTTAGTTTAGGAGTTAATATTATGTGTGTTAGTACTTTAAGCTCAATCATATACACACATGCACGTTTTGGTTTTGTATATATATAGTTATATATATACATATATATTTTGGTTTGATAGTTTTCAAGTTTTAATATGAAACAATTTAATATAATTAGAAAACATATTTTTGTTTCATACTTATATGCATATATATGATTTCATCAATATCAATTTTATTTAGTTCAATGAAATCATGTTTTAGTGCATTATATGTGTATTTTGATAAAATACTACATTCATTGTTTATAGACTTCATAACAATAGTTTACATCTTTCTTCAAGTCTATAAAATCATTTTGTAATGTTTCAAAACATGGTTTAGCCAAAATGTCAAAATTCATATGTTTATATTTTCATGTTTTGGCCTATTTTGTAAAATTCATATGGTTTATATTTTTTGGAATTTATTTGATATTTTAAATAGGGTTTCAAAATCAGAATAACGGCCTTCAAAACTTGTTTTTAGCCTGTGTCAGTTCGCGGTCGACCGCCACGGTCGACCGCCATGAGTTCTAGACTCAGGATATGTTTTGTTGGCTCCCCCCCGACCGTGGTGGTCGACCGTAGTAAGTCCAGAGACTTTCGCGGTCGACCGTCCCATGTCCAGAGCCATAGTGTTGTTTTTTGGTTGCTTGTGGTCGACCGCCGAACTAATGATTGCTTTCTAACAGCTAGTTTTCAGAGCCGTTGCTGAGTTGGTTTTTTGGTCTTTTCTTGGTTTTCTCTTAGCTTTAGGGTTTCATATAAATACCCCCTTATACCTCAGTTCTTAAAGTAATCCAAGAAGTGTTTTAAACAAGTTTTAAACAAGTTTTAAACAAGAGTTTAAGTGTGTTTTAGTGTTTGTTTGGTTTATGAAGAAGTTTTCACAAGTGGAGGAGATCATCTTCTTGTTTGGGCTTCAATCTCTATCTCTCCATCTTGTCATCTATTGAGAAGTTTTCTAAACTCTTATCTAGCTTTACATTTGCTTAAGTTATTTGATTATCATTCTTTAAATCTAGTTTTTATATTGAGTTTAGATTTGATTTCATTTTCTCATTGTTACACACACCCACTTGAGCTTATTGTATTTTCATACATAGTATAATTGGGTTGGTGAGAGTTGTAACAATTAACTGTGAGCTTTTATTGTGTTCTCATCCATATTAGAGGACAATCATTCTTATAATTGTGTTTATTGTAAGAATCACTTTGTAATATACTTGTACACCGAGAGAAGTGTGTGGCGAGAGTCGGAGATCGTCCCAAGAGGAGTGGCATCGGTTGACGAACCTAGGGAGAGGTTGTTACCGAGCACTTGAGGGAGACATGTCTAGTTCAACACTTGAGAGGGTGTAGAGTGGGATTGCAAGAGTATGTAAGTTGTAGAGTTTTCGGTAAACTAGAAAACCGTATTGTGAGGTGTAAACGTTGTTCGAGTAAACATAGAAAACCTGGTTGTGATAGTGTATTTCTCCTCGGGAGAGGGGAGCGGAGATGTAGGACGGAAGGTTCGAACTCCGTGATCATATCGTGTGTTTGAGTTTGCTTTGGCGCACTTAATCTTATGTTTATATTTCTTGTCGTCATTGTCCATAGCTCATTATTTTTATCATCCACTATCTAGTTTATATTGTTTACCCTTGTGTTAGCTTACATATCCTTGCATATATAATATTGTATATCTCTTTGGTAGGATATATCATCTTGTGCTAGTTTATATATCCTTGCATATATTTATCATATAGGATATATCTCTTTATTCATATTGCTTATCCTAGCTCATATATCTTTTTGTATTTTATACTTGCTAGGATAACTTGTTAATTAGTTTTAATTAGTATTTAAATCGGATTAGATTAGCATAAGACCCTAATCACCCCCCCTCTAGGGTCTAACAATTGGTATCAGATCTTGGTGCTCTTTGATTTAAGGTCTAATCGCCTTGAGTTAAAGATCCAAGTTATCTTTTTGTGCTAATCTAATTTTTGATTTTTATATCCTGCTTGCATATATACATTATGGATATGAATGATGCATATTGTTTAGGCTATGATTCTAGTATTGCTCCTAAATTCAATGTTTTCCCCTATGCTCAATGGTGTTTGTGTCAAAAGTTGTTTTTTCCATTGTTTTCAAACCTGTTACACCGTTTATCGATTACAAGTTCAAACTGAAAGAAAAGTTGATCTTTTTATAAGATCTTCTTACAACGAAAAATAAAGATTACAACTTTATCAAACAAAACGCAGCAGTAGTTTATCTCCCGCTGCTTTGCGTGGGATCTTTGCATGTGCCGGGGACGCGTTAGTCCGTGGACCACCGCAGATCAACCCGATAGACAATATAATTACGCTCTTGTTTCACGAAGGAAACAATTGCGGAAGTGACAATCACGACCAAGCGAGATTATGGCTCTTCTCGAGATTAAAACTAAGTTTAATCCAGAGGAAAGAAGGGGAAAGAATCACAAACCTTTCGAAGGGGCTTTCTTTATGAAAGTGTTCGCCAAGCTTTGATGATTCTCCTCTGAAATTTGTGGTTAACTGGACAATTTGACAACACCTCGCCTTCTCAATCTCAGATCCTCTTTAAAGAAGACCCTAGGCTTCTATTTATAGGCTTTTGGAGATGTCCTTTTGAATAAGAATTTATGTTTAAACGTCTTCTGTAGTTTATAACTGTCTAAACACGTTTAGGGATAACCTCAAAACAGTTGGAGAAGTTTTGGGACGAAAGAATCCTTAAAAATCATCGAAATCCATGTTTTGGGAGGTTTTGTACTCGATAAGAGTCCTGGTGGCTCGGAATTGTGCGAGTCACCATTTGGTGGCTCGGAACAGTGCGAGTCACCATTTGGTGGCTCGGAACTGTGCGAGTCACCATTTGGTGGCTCGCATAGGTGCGAGCCACCATTTGGTGACTCGTGTTGGCCTTCTTGTTTTGATGATGATTTACAAACAATTTACTACTAATGTTGTTTTTCTAGTGTTTGTACATTCATATGTATTGTAGACAAACAACGTTGTTGGAGGTTGGATGGAATATGCGCTACAACGATGATATCCAATGGAGGTTGGCGGAATAGTGGAGTGAAGCCTTGCAATTCAAAGTTAAAGATAAAGTTCAAGTTTCATCCGCAACATGTACCAAGTTGAGCTACAATGAAGATCAAGATCAAGCTTGGGTAATTTAGTATAGGTTTATATTATGTGTGTTAAGTACGTTAAGCTCAATTATCTATACACACACATCTATTGGTTTCATAGTATATATAGTTAAATATATATATACATAAGTTTTGGTTTCTATGCATATATATAGTTCTATATATATACATACATATGTTTTGGGTTTTCATGTTTATAAATATGAAATCACATATTTCATATTTACTATTGCGTTTTCGAAAACATTGCATAGAATATGCAATTTTGTGAAAATATTATATTCTTAGTTTTTGGACTTAACAATAATCATATACATACTTTATTAAGTCTATATAATCATTGTGCAAAGTCTCAAAACATGGTTTAGCCAAAATGTCAAAATTCACATGTTTCCATTTTTGTGTTTTGGACTATTTTGCAAAATGATGATTTTTCACAAATGGGAAATGCAATTTGGAAAATTCTTTTTGTAACATGTTTGTTTTCATGTTTATATACATTTTCCAAAGTTTTATTATTTTTGGACTTCATTTGTTATTTTTAACATATTTTCTAAAGTGTCAAAATCAGCTTTTGGACTTCATTTGTTATTTTTAACATATTTTCTAAAGTGTCAAAATCAGCTTCCAAAACTGTTTTTCTATCATATCTGTTTTCGGTCGACCGCACCGGTCGACCGATCATTTGATCTTTCTTCACTGGGCGACAGAGAGTCTGTCGGTCGACCGGTCCGGTCGACCGAAAGCTCCATCGGTCGACCGCACTGGTTGACCGACGATTGTCCAGAGTTGGTTTTCGTGCTTTTTCGCTCCATCGGTCGACCGACTGAATTTCCGGTCGACCGACAATAGAGCCGTTGTCTCCTAACGGCTATTTCTGAGCTGATTTGTCTGGGGCTGTTTTATCATTTGGTTTGGGGTTCTTGTTGAGATCTTGAGTGGGTATAAATACCCAATTGTTGATCTCTTTTCAAGCACTCAAGAAATGTTTTAAAAAAAAAGCCAAGAAGTTTTTAAACAATGGTTTGAAGAAGGGTTTAAGCTTGTTTAAGGGTTTGGTTTAAGCTGTTTTGGTTTTCACAAGTGGAGGAGATTATCTTCTTGTTTGGGCTCATATCTCCATCTCTCCATCTTGATCTAGAGAAGTTTTCCTAAACTCAACTCTAGCTTTTATCTATAATTATTTGTTGATTATCATTTCTATTAAAGCTAGTTTTATATTGAGTTTAGTTTGATTTAATTTACTCTTTGTTTACACACACAACCATTGAGCTTATTGTATTTGCATACATTATATAATTAGCTTGTGGGATAGTGTGACATTGAGTTGAGCCTAATTGAGTTCTCACCTTGTTAGAGAGAACAATCATTTGTTATATTGTGCTTATTGTGAGATTCACTTTGTAATACACTTGTACACCGAGTGAGGAGTGTGTGGTGAGAGTCGGGGATCGTCCCAAGAGGAGTGGCGTCGGTTGACGAGCCTAGGGAGAGGTTGTAACCGAGCACTTGAGGGAGACACAGCTAGGTCCAACACTTAGTGGGTGTAGAGTGGGATTACAATAGTGTGTTGTTTGTAAAGTTTTTGGTTATCTAGAAAACCGAGTGTGAGATGTAAACGTTGTTCGGGTGAACGTAGAAAACTCGGTTGATAGTGGATTTCTCCCCGGGAGTGGGGAGCGGAGACATAGGACGGAAGGTCCGAACTCCGTGATCATATTGCTTGCTTGAGTTTGTCTTTGGCGTATTTGTTTTTGCATTTATCTTATATCGCCAATTGTGTATTGCTCATTACTATATCATCCACTATCTTGTTTAGATTATCTACCCTTGTGTTGTTTATATATCCTTGCACATACATTGCCTATATCTCATTATTAGGATATATATTGTTGTTCATATTGCTTATCCTAGCTTACAAATATTGTTGTATTTCATACTTGCTAGGATAACTTATTAATTAATTTTAATTGACATTTAATCGGATTAGATTAGCATAAGACCCTAATCACCCCCTCTCTAGGGTCTAACAATTGGTATCAGAGCTTGGTGCTCTTTGATTTAAGGTCTAATCGCCTTGAGTTAAAGATCCAAGTTATATTTTTGTGCTAATCTTGTTTTGATTGTATTTGTATCTTGCTTGCATATTTTTACAAATTATGGATATGAATGATGCATCTTGTTTAGGCTATGATTCTAGTATTGCTCCTAAATTCAATATTTTCCCTTATGCTCAATGGTGTTTTAGATTCAAAATATTTTTTCAATCTAAAAATATCGATTTATGGGAAATCATTGATTGTGCTTATATTGTGCCCACGTTGGAAAAATCCAAGTGGAGCAAACATGATAAAAAGATGTCTATTACGAACAAGCTTATGTTAGAATTTTTATTAAATGCATTTGATTCATTTATGTCTAACAAGCTTGATTCTTTTGATAGCGCTTATACATTATGGAAATTCATAGAAGCGCATCAAGGAGATTTGGAGTCGATCCGACATGCTTTGGAGGATCCCGCTTCAAGTTCAAAAGGGGCATCATGCACATGGCCACTAGGCGATAGCCCTAGTGAGGTTTGCGAGTTCGAAACCATAAATGATTTACCTAATGATGAACTTGCTTGTGCTAGTGAAAAATTATTACATGCCTTTAACAAATTGCAAAATGATTTCATTAATTTACAAAGCAAGCATGAAAATTTGAAATCCGATCATGAGTTGTTAGCATCTAAGTTTGAAATTATTTCTAATGAAAATGTGATCCTTAAAGAAAACAATGAAAAATTAAAATTGGATCATGTTTCTTTAACTTCAAACTACTTCTTTTATAAATGACTATTTATGTTCTACTTCTAAAAGTACATATGTGCCTAAAAATGAAGACTTGAATCTTATAAAAAAATGCATTTCATCTTTAGATTCAACTTTGAAAATATGCAATGATAACCATAAGAAACTTATGGACAAGTGTGCTAAATCTAGTGCTACAAAATCACCCACACACTATGCACACTTATATAGCAAAGTTTACAAGTGCTCCATTTGTGGTCGTAAAGGCCATTTAGCTAAATTTTGCTATGATGCATAAAAACATAAGAATATTAATCCTTCTTGTGCATCTCATCAAGTTTCTTCATCACATGTACACACACATGCACCTATTTCTCATCATAAGCATGCTCTTGTGTATCATTGTGATTTTTGTGGTAGAGTTGGTCACTTAGCTAAGTTTTGTTTTGATTTGCGAAAAGTTTCTAAATCGTAAAATATTTCAAGTAGACCAACATTATTTTAAAATGTTTCTCATTTGCAAAATAATCTTAAAAGACCATCTTTATTTGCAAATGTTCCACGTGCACCTTTTAATGGTCAACATAAGCAAATGCTTCCTTTCCATTGTACATATTGCAATCGGAAGGGTCATTTGAGTGATTATTGCTATGACCGATCCCGTGCACCACATATGCCTAAGAGGGTTCATAACCCTAGGGCCTTGAGCTTAAATGATAGGGGTCATGTCCCTAAATCTTTTGGTACCAAGAGTTCTTGGGTACCAAAACAATTTTGAATTTTAAACCAAGAATTTTAATGTTTTTATCTTTCTTTTTCTTGGTTTTGAAAATTATGCTTTGAAACTTTTTATGAAAACAAATTTTCTTTGATCAAATTCTTTTGTTTTCATGATTATTAATTTTGTTTTGATGAGAGGACTACGTTTATATAACCCACCGGATTATTGGGTGTTTATTCCCAAACATTGTTTACCGGATGCTAAAAATGTTCATATGGGTTAATACTAGCTCAAGAGCTAGATAGAGTTGCCTCTCTTGATTTTTGAAAATCAATGATGATTTGGTTTCATGATTTAAACTTTGATTTATGATTTCAATTGGTTGATTTGTTTTCATTTGAAAACTTTTTACATGAATCTCATGTTCCTCTTCTTTTGATTTCATAAATCTATTCTTTTATATGGTTTTTATATTTTTTTGTGCTAATGAGACACTTCTTTCATATTAACATATTTATATGTGTTCTCATTGTCCTTTTGTATGTGAGTGGTGTTTAGCATATTTTTCATCTATGCTTGCTCACATATGTTTGCCATGATCTTCATTTCATATATTCATGAGGCATTTTGATAGGGGGAGCAATCCCTATATCTTTTTATGTTTGATACTCACCCGTGCTTATTGATAGGGGGAGCTTTCGCTCTCTTATTCCTTTGTCCCCTTTTTGATGTTGTCAAAGGGGGAGAAATATTGTGAGTATATGTATATTCTTTCTTGTTTATATGCATGTGAATTATAAATTATATATTCGAGTCGGGGATCGTCCCAAGAGAGGAGTGGCGTCGGTTGACGAGCCTAGGGACGAGGGTTGTAACCGACACTTGAGGGAGACAACAGCTAGGTCCAACACTTAGTGGGTGTAAGAGTTGGGATTACAATAGTGTGTTGTTTGTAATAGTTTTTTGTTATTCTAGAAAACCGGAGTCATGTGAGATGTAACGTTGTCGGCTGTGAACGTAGAAACTCGTTGATAGTGGATCTCTCCCGGGAGTGGGGAGCGGAGAGCATAGGACGGAAGGTACGCGAACTAACGTGATCATATTGGCTTGCTTGAGTTTGTCTTTGGCGTATTTTTTTGGCATTTATCTTATATCTCCAATTGTTATTGCGCTCATTACTATATCATCGCAGCATATCTTGTTTAGATTATCTATCCCTTGTGGGTAATTTAGTATAGGTTTATATTATGTGTGTTAAGTACGTTAAGCTCAATTATCTATACACACACATCTATTGGTTTCATAGTATATATATAGTTAAATATATATATATATATATATATATATACATAAGTTTTGGTTTCTATGCATATATATAGTTTTATATATATATTTTTGGACTTAACAATAATCATATATATATTTTATTAAGTCTATATAATCATTGTGCAAAGTCTCAAAACATGGTTTAGCCAAAATGTCAAAATTCACATGTTTCCATTTTCGTGTTTTGGACTATTTTGCAAAATGATGATTTTTCACAAATGGGAAATGCAATTTGGAAAAAATTTTTTGTAACATGTTTGTTTTCATGTTTATATACATTTTCCAAAGTTTAATTTTTTTTGGACTTCATTTGTTATTTTTAACATATTTTCTAAAGTGTCAAAATCAGCTTCCAAAACTGTTTTTCTGTCATATCTGTTTTTGGTCCGACCGCACCGGTCGACCGATCATTTGATGTCATATCTGTTTTTGGTCGACCGCACCGGTCGACCGATCATTTGATCTTTCTTCACTGGTCCATCGGTCGACCGCACCGGTCGACCGACGATTGTCCAGAGCTGGTTTTCGTGCTTTTTCGCTCCATCGGTCGACCGACTGAATTTTTGGTCGACCGACAATAGAGCCGTTGTCTCCTAACGGCTATTTCTGAGCTGATTTGTTTGGGGCTATTTTGTCATTTGGTTTTGGGTTCTTGTTGAGATCTTGAGTTGGTATAAATACCCAATTGCTGATCTCTTTTCAAGCACTCAAGAAATGTTTTAAAAAAAAGCGAAGAAGTTTTTAAACAAGGGTTTGAAGAAGGGTTTAAGCTTGTTTAAGCTTGTTTAAGGGTTTGGTTTAAGCTGTTTTGGTTTTCACAAGTGGAGGAGATTATCTTCTTGTTTGGGCTCATATCTCCATCTCTCCATCTTGATCTAGAGAAGTTTTCCTAAACTCAACTCTAGCTTTTATCTATAATTATTTGTTGATTATCATTTCTATTAAAGCTAGTTTTATATTTAGTTTAGTTTGATTTGATTTGCTCTTTGTTTACACACACAACCATTGAGCTTATTGTATTTATATACATTATATAATTAGGTTGTGGGATAGTGTGACATTGAGTTGAGCCTAATTGAGTTCTCACCTTGTTAGAGAGAACAATTATTTGTTATATTGTGCTTATTGTGAGATTCACTTTGTAATACACTTGTACACAGAGTGAGGAGTGTGTGGTGACTCATTACTATATCATCCACTATCTTGTTTAGATTATCTACCCTTGTGTTGTTTATATATCCTTACACATACATTGCCTATATCTCATTATTAGGATATATATTGTTGTTCATATTGCTTATCCTAGCTTACAAATATTGTTGTATTTCATACTTCCTAGGATAACTTATTAATTAATTTTAATTGGCATTTAATCGGATTAGATTAGCATAAGGCCCTAATCACCCCCCTCTAGGGTCTAACAACTCGCGCCTATACGGGCCTCCAAGTGGTGTTTCATTCACTTTTTTGATACTTTGGCGATTTGTGACTCTTCCAGTTCCCTTGTTTTGCATACGCTTCATTGCTTCGATAGCTTGTGCATTCTACTGATCCATTTCATACACTTACTGATGTTAGATGAATTCCCTTGACTTGGATAATAACGTTTATCTTCTTTTCCTTGTCTTGAACTGTGTTTAAGGACCTATAGGCAATTTTTAACGCCTACAGATACCCCCTCCAAAGTGTTTCAGTCTCGTTTCTTTTATAGAAGAGCCTGAAATACTTTGGATGTGATAGACCCTATCTGCAGAAGGACCTGTAATAGGCTTCATCTCTTGACTCCTTCAGCCTTCAATCTATTCAACGTTCTGTCGAATAGATGAAGTTTTTACGGTTTTGCGTTTATCGTGTGACCGCTGTCGAAGTCTTGAATTGAAACTAAATAGTGTCGTTGATTTGACGTTGAGCTGACTATCTTTGTTGGGAATTCATATTTGATGACGTCTTGACAGACATTGGTCAAAAGTTATGCGTTGAAGCGGAGAGAACCAGTTTATACTCGTATACTCTTAGGAGTTTTGGGAGTTAGTTTAGCCTTATATACTCATCGGAGGTCATCGGGTTATCCTTAAGAATATTCTACACGATATTCTCCAGAAACTTCCCGTCGAGGGTGGGAAGCAGTTTAAACTCGTATACCCATTAGAGTATGAATACGGGTACCCTATGTGTCGGGAACACTCGAAGATAAGTCAAAATATCTAGAAATTGGGCAAATAGCTCGCCACGCATGCGAGGCAGCATATGGTGGCTCGTAAGCTGATGGTGGCTCGGGTCTTGCGAGTCAGCTGATGGTGGCTCGGGTCTTGCGAGCCAGCTGATGGTGGCTCAGGTCTTGCGAGTCAGCTAGTGGTGGCTCGGGTTTTGGTTCAACTTCGGGGGGAACTTTAAAACCTGAACTGTTCTTCTTCTTCATTCGTCGTTTCAAATATTCTTCTTCGAGCCTTTTCTTGAAGAACTCATTTCAGAACCTCTGAGTCCTCTTTACTCTTTTCTTCAAACCTCTTCAATCTTTCTTACATCCCACTGAGTTCACGAATTGGGAACTAGGGTTTCAATTTGCTTTTGATTTGGGTTCAAGCATTTGTGACAAGGGTTCATCGTCTCTTTTTTCGATCGGGTCTCAGGTATGCTTCAGCCCTCGAAGCTTTTAATTCGAGTCCATGAACTATGGTTTTAAAAGTATACCCGAAACCCTAGCTTTTGTGATTTGGGGGAAACACCAAGACTGATTTCAAGTTCTTATGTAATGGCTGACCATTTGGGGGGTTCAGTTTCGGGTTTACCTGCTCTGATATTTCAGATGTGAGGCCGAAATTAATTTTTGATTTCGGGTTCTTTGAATGATGGTCGGTCTTGGAATAGAATCCCAAAATTGAGCTTAGTCGTGTATGGGGTCTGACATGCGGGTTTGAAACATCTGGCTTGGACATTCTGGACCTCTTAATGTGGTCGATCCTTCGATGGAGGCTTAATTCGAGTTAGGATGCCTAAGTTTTGATTCTTGAATCTTGATCCTTGAATTCGGTTGTAGATGAAAACCCAAAATGTAGGTTTCAAACTTGGGTAATGACCGAATACCTAGTGTTGAACTGCGACTGATCCCAGGCTCTGATCCAGAATCATAATTTCACGTGTAGTCGTGGCTGGAAGTTTTGTTCTGTTTGCATGCACGAATTCGGCCAAGCTAAGGTTTATCACCTTTGGACTTTTACTTGTGCACAATAACTATTATACTGGACTTTTAACGTTCACAATAGCCTGATTTGTAGGCATGTCGTGGTTTATTATTGGTCACGTAAGTGACTTTGACCGAAATCCTGAAATTCAGGCTTAAATTATTGCACGACCTGTTGTGGATTGAAACCAAACCTATCCCACACCCCTTACTTAAGTTTCATCGGAGTATCATTTTTCTTTGCATTAATCTGATATTTCCCAATTTTCATCGTAATCGACCTGTTAATTCTCTGTAGATATGTCACCCAAGAGATCTCGCGTCGTTCGAGGCTGTTTGGCGACTCAGTCGCCCGAACCGGCGCCGTTCAGCTGCACAGGTATATCATAACTGCCTCTTTCACTCATGAGTTGCGTATTGAGATATCATCCTGCATGTTGCATCCCCGCTTTGTTCTCCTTGGTGAGGCAATTGGGAAGAGCCGCCACCCTCCTTCGTGGGGGTGGACGCTTTACAAGTCGTGTTTTGCTTGGTCAAGACATGACTGAATTATCTCGGGGCGATTTCTTGCCGTACTATACTCCGAAGGATAGGTATATTGTCGCATTATTCGTGCGATGATATATTCCATACTCCGTGTGTATAGTGCGACTCTTAATCGTCTCGCCTAGATAATCCATCGTGAATATGTCGTTGGTATAATTTCCTCGTTTTGCTCTCCTTTGTGGGGCGAAGGCCATGACTCTATCTCACAATTTGTGAGTCAAGTTCGATGCCTATACTGTTTTTTAACATAGGCATTTATGGTTGAACTTGATAATTACCTATTTTTTTAGTTGAATTTCTCTCGAGGGAGTTTAGCGCTCATTCGGTAGAGGGCCGTTGCAGTGAGGCTTATGCCTCTACTGATGAGCCAATCCCTGTTCTGGTGGCTCCTCAGTTTGCTCCGGGTATCCCGGAAGAGCTTCCACGATTAATACAAAAAGGAGAGTGCCATAGTTTACGACAACTTATCACGGATGCGCCGTTGGTAAAGGACCCAAGTTCTACGCACCCGCTACGAAAGCCAGATTATTTGTTTGGGGATTCCATAGAAGATCCCGCCACCGTTTTTCTTGGAATGGAGCAGTGGCTGCATCACGACGACGGTGGCCACCTCTACCTTCCTCCGATTCCTCGCCACCGTTCGCTTGCCGAGCTTCGGTGTCAAGCTATTCCTCGGGAGATGTCATGGAGATTAACGGAAGAACATGAGCGCATTCACTGCAGCTACATTACTCATGGCACGGTTAGCTCAAGTAATCGAAATCGGATAACAGGGTTATATCCGGGGATTATAGGATTGAATGACCCAGCCATAGGTGAGATCTTCACTGTTGCGAACACTGTGAAGAATCGGCTTGCTGCTTTGGGCCGAGAAATGCCAGCAACCGGTCATATATGTTATAGCTGGGTACACTCGTCAGATAGACTATGGTGGACCCGTTTGAGCCATTACATCTTAGATCGATTTGGCGAGGATTTGAAGGTTGGTGGTTTATATGCAGCCATTCGTGCCACCACTTACGGACTGACCATGAACGTTCCCCATTTCTTGGCGCCGCTGGAACTCTACAATCCTGACGCCAATACGTTTCTGACTAAGCACGGGGAGTTGGAATTAGCGCTGCACGAGATGTATAAAATCTCCGGTCTTCCGATGAAGAACATGATTTATCAGGAGTACTTTCCTTCTAATAAGGACCTGCAGCAACTGAAGTCGCGAACTCCCAACCGTTACAACACCTTCTGGGATCTTGTCTGCCATTATCACATAGCTCTTGCAGGTATTGATCCTTTATCAAAAAAATCACGACTGCAAATCAGCTTAAAGAAGTTCGCGGGTTATCTTTTCAAGAATACGGACAGTGTTCTGGATGAACCGATTTGTGAGTTGTTGCCGCTAACCATCTCCAAAGTGAACGAGCTAATCAAGAAGTCAAATGCTCAATCTTACACCACGGCTGGTATTGAGGATGGCTTTGCTGCCGGAACGAAGTTTCAAACTTTCTTGTGGCATGGAGTCAAACCAATCCGGCCTACGACATTACTTGCTGGGTATCTTGCCATCTGGCTGAAAAAGTGTGTAGTGCCATACCAATCTTCTGACGTACTTTCCCCAGAAGTGTTGTTTAAAGTGTGTAGTGCCATACCAATCTTCTGACGTACTTTCCCCAGAAGTGTTGTTTCCAGCGGTTCTGCTAGCTCACCGGAAAAACTTATGTCTTCTTCCGGCAATGACCACGGGTATTTATAGAGGGCTGCGTCAGATTGTAAGCGGATTTAGTCAAGAGAACTCGCCGCCTACTCAGATTCCTCTCACAAAGGTGGAGCTCCCTTAAACTTATTTAATGGCTTGGTTAGTGCTTCATCGATTTGATATGATGTGGACGCCGACCTCGGTGGATCCCTCCCTTCCCTTTCTTCAAATAATAGAAAACTGTAAGTGGAAGGGACGAGGTTTCACAGATGTTAGGAAGCAGTTTCAAAATCACAAATGCTGGGTCTTCCCTACTTGCTTCCCACGATTTTCCGGTCAGTATGGGGACTCATTGATAGATGTAGAGAAGCCGGGTACGGGTCGGACTTTTCTTGATTCTGGCTGCTTCGACTAGTTGGTTAATATTCGGCCGGGCTATGTGATCTTTCGCGTTCGAAACTATTGTTACATAGAACCCTACCTGCCATGTCGGTTCGCTCATCAATTTGGTTACGATCAGATTTACGTCGGGAACCCGAACCAATAGCTCCGGACCCGTGGAGGTTTAGTGGATGGGGCTCGAGCGTGGCTTTGGAACATCACTGGTTGTACCAGTGCCAAATTTAACCTTCCGGGCATTGAGCTCAAGTTAGAGCTGACTTTCCTACAATGCCGATGGATTTTGGATGCTAATGAACACGTGCTAGTTCAAACGATCACCGAGTCAACCGACGAAGAAGCTTCTCGGGTTGCTACTCGCAGGGCCCATGAATCCGAGCTTGAAAAGAAGAGAAGGAGGGAACCGGTGGGTCCTTCTAGTCATTCAAAGCAGAAGGAGCCAACTACGAAACCTCATTTTGGGGGTGGTGCAGAGGTTGGTGGCGATGGTGGAGAAGAGGCACCGAAAACAGGTGTATTAGATCCCTTCTCTTTAGAGTTATTTGAATTAGCAATTGCTGAAAGAACTCGCCGCTTTCAACCATCCAAATCTTCGCCTCGTGTAAAAAAGCCAAAGATGCAAGTCTTGTTCACCTATCCTAACAAGATGTCGGTTGAAATCCCAGGTGCATTTTCTGAAGAGGAGAGAGAGGAGCCCAGCCTTCTTCCTCGGATGCGGTCTCGATCCGCAGCCCAGGTTACCCCAAGGCACGAATTACGTTCTAAATTTTCGGAAGAGAGGCCTACTGATCCAGAAGAGGGACGTCCGGCTAAATGCAAGAAGCTGGCTTCTAAGCGGCAGAGCAGTCCTGAAACGATACTAACGGCTCAAGGAGTTGCCGCTGAAAGGGGTGAGTACTTCTTTGTATAGCTTCTTCCGATATATGTTGAGCTTAAACAATTTTCGCACTTTGCAGAAGGGGATTTTACAAGCGACTTTGTCTTTGACGCCTCTTCGCCTGATCTTGATTTTTTGGCACCAACTCCGGGAATCAGGCAGGAAGAGCGCACAGACACTGAGACTAATATTCTTGACGAGACCGAAGCGGGTCACGATGTTGAGACAGGTTTAACCGAACAGGCTGAGAGTCCAGGTATTCTTAAAACCAGTAGCGCCTCTTTCGGATGGCGGGCACTGAACGATGGAGAATTCGTATCCCCGCTAACTGTTTCTATGCTTCTTACTCTTTTAGAAAAGCTGTAAGAGGTGGATCGAAGCGAACAGGTGCAGGAATCTAGCGTTGCCGTTGAAGGTAAATTTTTACTTGATTTTTTTGTTGTAAGTCTGATGAGTTGAAGCGATTTTTAACTCTTGCACTTTCTTATAGATGCGGTAACAGAGGGTCAAGGTGACGAGGGGGATTCCTAAGACGCGCCTTTTGAAGGAGAGGATCTAGGTTCACGTGATCCGGTATCGGCTTCTGACGATATGCTGCTGGACGATATGTTGCGGGAACAAGCCTAACACGAGGCCGCCGACCCGATCATCACTGCTAACTCGCCCACAAGTAAGATTCTTATTCTCATGTTTCACTAATTTATTCGTGATTTTTTGTTACTCATCGGAGGGTTCAAATCGTAGGACTAGTCATAAAGACTGATACAACTACTCCTAACGGAAAATCTGGTGAATCTGAGGGTCTTGATTTCTTGCTTTTGGCAGGAGTTGTTATTGACGCTCGGTCATCAGGCTTTCCGCAACAACTCTCGGTTTCTTTGGGAATGCTGACTACCGTGCATGCTGCAACTATTAGCGAGAGTTCTCCCATGGGACCAACTGCAGGAGTTGATGCTTCAATGGTTACTACACCTATGACGCTCCCTGCGACACATGATGTTGCACGGCGAGAAGCGGGTGTAGTGCATTCGGTCACAGAAAGCTCTTCGGGGACTGGTAAATCTCGTGTTCATCTTTTCCTTTTTTATTTTTCTGGCTTATCATTTTTGGATATTCATAGTTTTGCGCTTTCTTTTTTCTAGGATCGTCATCTCACCTGCGTGTGCGTTGATGCCTTGTTGTCTGATGACGATCCAGATAAGCTCCTCCTATGCTTGGAGGTCGGCAATTTTCTTAATTTTGTAGAGTCACTGATTGGCAAACTTCTGGAGAAGAGGATCCTTAATTTTGTAGAGTCACTGATTGGCAAACTTCTGGAGAAGAGGATCCCTTTCAGCCACTTTCGGCCGGTCCTTGAGCGTAAAATAGCCTTGATCCCTTTCAGCCACTTTCGGCCGGTCCTTGAGCGTAAAATAGCCTTAATAAAGGACACTGTTCCCCTCAACATAACTGAAGCTTTGATCGATAATGTAAATCAATTCGAGTGCAGATTTGAGAAACTACAAGAGCTTCAATCTGTTGGTGTTTCTGGCTATGTTTCTGCGCGAATGGAGGCTCGTATGCAGTCATGGCATGAATCTTGAGAATCCGTCGGACTTGGGATCCAGGCGCAGAGAAAACGTGTCGACCAAGCGGAGAGAGTTCTTTCCGAAAGATTGGCTCATTTGCCTGAAATCGACTCGTCGTTAGCCTCTGTTGATGTCGAAATAGCGGAGCTTGAGCGGAAACTGGTGGAAGCAAAATAGCGAAGAACTATTTTGGAGGTGACCAAGGCCAGCTAGGAGCATAGCAAGGCCGTGATATCCAACAAAGTGATGCTCTCGAGGGAACGATTAGCCAAGATGGAGGAAGAAGCCGCCCAACTCTTATCTGCTTCTGAGGACTCCTTCAAAATCGAGCTGCAGCGTGCTTACGCTGAAGAGTTAATCAAGCTTGAGCAGGAAATTATCAGTCAAAAATACAATGTAAAGTGATTGTGGCTGTTGCATCTGAACACTTTTTTGTTAATGATACACATGTTTTGTTTCGTGGATTTTTTAATTCTCATTATGATTTCTCATTTTGTTTAGAATAATCAACCATAATACTTATAGAATTTTTTGGCAAATCCTCAGCCGTCAACGGATTTGATATGCCTTTACCGATTACCGTTTGAATCGGGCTAGCCTGTGAATTATCTGGGTCCGTTTCACAAGTAACGTTGTGCTAAAGGGATGAACCCCTTTAGACTTAATGCTACGAATTTGAATACGTAGACTTGGTCACTTTTTACGGTAAAAGACAAACCGGCGGCACATATTAGGTGCCGACTTATCCCTGCTTAGGCTTCGGGATAAAATTCCCCAGACTCAGATTCTGGTATCTTTTTCAATCGGTGAAAGACTAAATCGGCAACGCGTGTTAGGCGTTGACTTATCCTTGCTTAGGCTTCGGGATAGAAGTAGAATTTTATATTCTATCCTTGGTATGCAGAAGAAACTAAAAGTGGGATCTCCACTTCAAGAATCGGTGAGATGAAACTAAGAATGGGATCTCCATCCTGAGAATCGAGAGGATTCAGTTAACCCCAACTTTTATAGTCTAGGTTATCTGATCTGGAAATAAGTTTTCTTGTTTATCAAGATGATATTCAAATTCCGACCCTAACTTTTATAGGTTTGGCTAGAGGGACAGACATGAAATGTTTTCATTTATCGAAGAGAAATCCGATCCTGGCCAAAGTGACTTGTCAGTTGGACCAAAAGGGGATATTGAGGCGACCCTAACTTTTATAGGTTTGGTCGTTCAGGTAGAGTGAAGTGAAGGCCTTCGTTCCCCGAAAAAGGGGAAGGCAACTTGAAAGTGGGAATGTGAATACAAATCATAGTGGAAGTCAGACTTGGCCCAAGGAACTTTGTTAGGCTTGTCGTGAATTGATCTGATAGTGAGGGGCACTGAGAATTTTTTCGTGAGGAAAGATTGATTCTACGTAGTAATTAAATCTCATCTCAATAAGTGAGTGTTTAGAAGATTACAGCAGGGGTTCTCTATGACTAAACTTGAATTGTTTAGAGAACAGCTGGTTAGTTTTGGGTTATCCTTAAGAATATTGTATATGGTATTCTCCAGGAACTTCCCATTTAATAATCGGTTCTGAGCGTACTAAGGGTAGTACTTCTTCAGAAACTTGTTATTTATTGGCATCATAAGCCGGTCGTCATCCTTGGTAACCAGGCGATATGTGCCACTCGAGTAGACTGTCTCTACTACGAATGGTCCCTCCCATTTGGGTTCAAATTTACCTTTCTTCTTGGAGTTAAGGATCATAGGTCGTTTTTCAGTTAAGACCAAATCTCCTTCTTTAAAACTCCGGTGTCGAACCTTCTTGTCGAAAGCTCGAGAAATTCTGGCTTGGTAGAACTCAATATGTTGTTGACCTTCTAAGCGTTTTTCGTCAAGCATCTCGAGTTCTTTGAGACGTTTCTGATGTTGTTCTTCGGTCGTCATCTGGGTTGCGAGAGCGATTCGAAGAGATGGAATTTGTATTTCTAACGGAAGGACGACTTCACATCCGTACACTAAAGAATACAGGGTCGCTCCCGTAGGTGTACGCACCATGGTACGATAGGCCCATGGGGCCGTGCCGAGCTTGTCATCCTAATCTCGTTTATTGGTCTTCATGAGTTTTGACAACAGTTTTATGATAGTCTTTTTGAAAGCTTCAGCCAATCCATTCGCTGTGGGATTGTAAGCTGTTGAGGAGACGTCCTGAATTTTGAACTTTTTGCAAAACCTGATAAAGGCGTGGCTGACAAATTGAGGACCGTTGTCATGTATGATTCGTCTTGGGACACCATGCCGGTAGATAATATGGTGTTTGATGAATGCGATGACGTTGCTTGTCTTGACTTCTCTGAGTAGGACCGCTTCAGCCCATTTGGAGAAGTAGTTAGTAATTGCTAAGATGAATCGGTCACCTTTGATTGATGGGGGATTTATAGGACCGACAATGTCCATTCCTCAGGTCTCAAATGGACATGATGTGACCGAAGGATGTAAATACTCCGGCGGTTGGTGCATATAATTCGCGTGTATTTGACACTCATGACATCTTTGGGTATACGCGACTGCGTCACTCATTATAGAAGACCAGAAATATCCCATTCTTCTGATGCGGTCATAAAGTTTGGGACCGGGTTGGTGTGCGCCACAAACCCCTTCGTGTGCTTCCTTGAGGACTTCCTTCGCTTCTTTAATTGATAAACAACATAGTAGTAAACCATCATACCCCCTACGATATAACATTCGACTCTCCGTGTAGTAGTAGAATCTCACTGCTCTTCGTCGGATTGAATCCTTCTCTTTCACATCTTCTGGTAAGATTCCATGCAAGACATAATCGATGATAGGGAAACGCCAATCTCGGGGTTCAAGCTTGAGTTGAGTTGAATATAACTCCTGAACGTCCCCTTCCTTGTCATCCTCATCATGAATTGGCACGAAGAGTTGGTGAGTTCTCACCGTAACGGACTGTTCCATTTCGGGAGGCTACGCCAGGGACACGGCTAATGCTGCCAGCGCATCTGCGTACGTGTTTTGTAGGTGTGGAATATATTCGATGAAGAATCCTTCAAACGATTCTGCCATCTCGATGGCCATCTTGTGGTAGGGTATTAAATCTTGATTTCTGACCTCATACTCTCCCTGAATTTGTTTAAGTATTAGTTGAGAATCACCGAAGGCTTCGAGATACTCAACCCCCAGCTCTTTAGCAAAGCTGAGTCCAATAAGCAGCACATTATACTCGGCTACGTTATTCGAGCACGGCTTGGTCAGCGAGTAAGCTCGAGGCATTACGTGTTTTCCTGGGGAAACTAAGACAACTCCGACTCCGGAGGAAATCTTAGAAGGTCCAGGAGCGCTTGCTACATTGGTTGCTCGAGAAGCACCATCGAAGTACAAACGCCGTACTTGTTGGTACAAAGTTGCGTTGACTTCATGGGTTTCATCTGGCAGATCGTCATATATCTCAGCGGTATCCATAGTTGGGTTAGCTGCCAAGAGGTCACAGATGGTCTGTCCTTTTACTGACTTCTGTTGTTTAAAGTGTAAGTCATATTGGGACAAGAGCAAGGCCCATTTTGCTAAACGCTAATTCATGAAGGCTGGCTGTGTTATGAATACTCGGACTAGGTTAACTTTGGAGATAACATAAATAGTCTGTCCTACCAGGTAATGCCGCATCTTTTGAATTGCGAATACCAAGGCGAGACATTCCCTTTCGATCATGGGATAACGGGATTCTGCACCTACTAAGGTCCGACTTAGATAATATACTGCCTATTCATGACCGTTATCGTCATCTTGTGCAAGTAATGCACTTAATGAGTGGCTTATCGCCTTGATATAAATCAAGAACGGTTTGCCCGATTTCGGTGAAACGAGTACAGGAGACTTTGAGAGATATTCTTTGATACTCTCGAATACCTTTTGACAAGCGTCGTCCCACACGAACGACACACCCTTCTTTGTGAGTTTGGAGAATGGTTGACATTTTTCTGAAAGGTTCGAGATGAACCGACGGATATAAGCTAACCGTCCTTGCAATCCTCTGAGCTCCTTGAGATTTCTTGGAGGTTGTAATTCATTAATTGCTTTTACTTTATCAGGGTCGATGCGGATACCCATTGTAGTGATGACAAATCCCAGAAACTTACCACTGGACATTCCAAGGAAAGACTTGGTGGGGTTCATCTTTAATTGGTGAGTTTGCATGAGCTCGAACATGGTCCTTAGGTCTTTGATATGATCATTTTTATTACGGCTCTTCACTACCAAATCGTCGACATAGCATTCGATAGTTTTACGGAGATGTTCTTGAAAAATCTTAGACATAGCTCGTTGATATGTGGTGCCCGCGTTCTTTAACCCAAAAGGCATCACTGTATAGCAGAACACTCCGAGAGGTGTCCTGAATACAGTATGTTTTTCATCATCCGGGTACATCTTGATTTGATTGTAACCCGAGAATCCATCCATAAAGGACATTATTTCAAACCCACACATGTTATCGATAATAACATCGGTGATAGGGAGAGGAAAATCATCTTTCGGACATGCATTATTCAAGTCTCTGAAGTCAATGCATGTCCTTATTTTTCCATTCTTCTTGAGGACCGGAACGATATTCGCGAGCCAATCCGGATGTTGTTCTTCCCGAATAAAACCGGAATCGATTAGTTTTTTGACCTCTTCTTCAATCGCTTCCATGATTTGTGGGCGAAATCGTCTTTGCTGTTGTTTGACAGGTTTTGCATCCGGTTTGATGTTAAGACGGTGGGCTGCCACGTTCGGATCAAGCCCTGGCATATCTTCATAATTCCAGGCAAAAACATCTATGAATTCTCTGATGAGGGAAATTAACTCCTCTTTTTCATCTGGTGGAAGACTATCACTTATAAATATTGGCTTTGGATTCGTCTAATTACCTATATTTATCTGGACCACTTTATCTTCGGTAGGAGGTTCTCTTTGCTCGAATCGATCTCCATACTATATATTTAGATGGTGAATCTAGGGATCCTCCCAAGTCGGTATTTGATCATCTTCTTGAATCGTGGAAGGATCGACAGTGGTCATATTCGACATCAGGCCTTTGAACACCTCTCCCAGGCTGATATCTGAATCCCAACTGGAAGAGTCAGATGAGTATCCATCTTGATTTGTTAAATGGTCTACTATTTGCCAACAACACTCGTCATCAGAAGCATAACCCAGACCCCTTTTATAGCTATAATAGTTATAAGACTTTCCTTCTGGTACGTAGGCCATACGAGGTGGAACTCGTGGGCCTCGACCAAAACAAAGACCTTCTTCAAGCGCAAAATTGTATCCCCATTTTTCCATGTAATCACGGGCTTGATGACTATATCTGGATGAATGAAGGCCAAATCTCTCTTCATTTTTATCTTCACTTGGAGAGAGATACGATGGCGGGGATATCTTCACCCCCTGCTTTAGCAGGAATGACAAAGGTTGTTCCTAACGAGTCTTGGAAGCGTTTTTTCGTGAAGCAAGATGACTGAAGCGGCATATGTACGTCGGGATTATTGTACAACCCCTACATTACATTAGCCAAACATGGTAAGTACTCTAAATCGTTATTTATTACTTCTTCGTCAAGTTGCCAATTACAACTACCGTCTGACGATTCACCATCGTCAAGACCAATTACAAAGGGTACAATGTCATTTAGTACAAAACCACCATTGTAATCAAATCTTGCTTCTGTGTCCGCTTCTCCCCCACTATCCGTGCCTTGAGCCGATGATTCAGTATCAGATTCAGCACCGTAAAGGAGGGAATCAGTAAAGTAATTTTCCAATCCTTTAAACGGTTGCTTATCCGCGACCACCGTCTTGACTTCATTATTAGCATCTACGTATTTTAGACATTGATGAAGAGTAGAGGAAACTATAAGATTACCATGGATCCACGGTCGACCTAATAGTAAATTATAGGAGGTTTCTACGTCGATTACGTAGCACGTAACTTCGGATTTTAGATCCCCAAGTTGACATTTTATCCGGATTTTACCCAAAGGTCTGGATCCACTGGTATTGAACCCGTATATAACGGTACTTGTGGAAGCCAGTTTGCTTGCTGGGATTCCGAGATTGTACATCAATCGGAGTGGCATGATGCTAACAGCGGAACTCGGGTCGACTTGGACCCGGTTAACTACGCTGGAGCCAATGTATCCGGTGAAGTATAAAGGCCTATCATGCTTTGAATTCCTCACTTGCATGTCATCCTTAGTGAACGTGATATGAGAAAATTGTTTGGCCGATAAATTACAAAGCTGAACCGGTGATTCCGTTCCTTCCGGGCCGGTTTGACTTGAGTGAGGAACGCGTCAGAATCGGCTAAAGCTTCTCGCAATGCCTCTCTAGTATCCTTGGAGAGGCGCAACAAGTCATACAAAGGTATTCTTGCTGGGATGTTAGCTAGCTGAGCCATGACATCAAAGCGGTAGGGAGTGTTTGCACTTCCCGGTTTATCTCTCCCAATCGAACGATTGAATCGAGACTGCTTCGGGTTCTAAGCCTCCTGAGGTTGGGGCTCTTTCTCTTTTTGCTTATTAGCTGACTTCTGTTGAGCTTTTTCAACTGGTGCAGGGGGAGTTGTACTAATGTCTTGGCATTTGCGTCAGAAGTTTCGGGGTATTTATAATGATATTCATTCCCACCCCTAGTGGCAAGAGCCTCTTGTTCATCTTCAGAGAGTGATAAGGTGGGGATACCTTCATCATCTTTTTCGGGAATTGCTGTGGTGAGACAGCAGGTTTTGCCTTTGCCTCTGTACTTTTCCTTAGATGAGGATCCTACCCACTGCTCATCTCCTAACAAGTCCGGATGGACCCAAAGAATTTCGCCGCAAGAAGTTATGTGTTTTACGAGCCCTTTTTGACGTTGTCCATAAGGATCATCGTTGACAGTCTTCATTTGCACCTTATATACGGGCTCTGGTTGAAACCACACCAGAGGGACAGAACCAAAGCTAACAGAAACAGCGTTCGCGCCCACCTTCTTTTCTTTAGGCTGCTTTGGAGTGATAATTCCCACATCGATTAAGGCCTGAATCTTTTCCTTGAGAGCGTAGCACGTCTTCGTAGGGTGATGGACTATTCTGTGAAATGCGCAATATCGCGGATCCGTAATTTTCTTAGCTCCTTCATGATCAGTGATCGGAGGTAGCTTAATTTTGTTATTTTCCATCAAATACTTGAAGATACCAGGGACCTCATCTTCCTTGAAGGAGTATTCCTTCGGGAATTTTGGCTCAGAAGTTTTCTGTTGCCTTGGAGGTCGTTGTTGCCATTGAGGCGTTTGTTGCTTTGGCGCTTGTTGTTGCGGCTGTTGTTGCTACGATTGCTGTTGGGGTTGCAATTCAAATGTCTGATTTGTGTCTACCACGTTTGCCCGTCCTTTCCCTTTACCACAGGGGGTAAAGTTCTGTTTTTGGGTATTATTTGCCGGTTGTCCCCTTTCAGCTTTCTTCCTTTTGAGGAAGCGTTCAGCCTACTCTCCTCGCACCTTCAATTCCTTCCATGTCTTAGATGGTGCAGTGTCCATAGCTTCTAATACATCTATGGAAAGGTTATTATGGCACATTTGGAGGATGAATTCCTCCGTGATCGGATCTCGACAGTTCATTGCATTATTTCGAAAGCGCTTAACAAAGTTCTCCACGAGTTCTCCATCTTTCTGCTTCTCTTCAAAGAGCGTTCCGATCGATACTTCCGTGTCATCGTCGAAGAAATTAGCGAGAAACATGTCTTCCATATCGTCCCATGTATTGATACTTCCTGGTTTAAGATGGTGGTACCAGTCAAACGTAGCTGCGCTAAGGGTTCCTACGAATGATTGTACCATCAGAGGTTCATTGCCCGAAATGATTCCTAGGTGGGACTTGAAGTAAATCAAGTGTTGGTTAGGGGAGCCCCTCCCATCCAATGGCGTGAAGTTAATCAAGCTGAACTTTGGCGGGTATGGAATGGAGTCCCACTCTCTCGGGTAGGGACACAGAATGCCAGTCTTTTTTACTTCTTGGGCAGACATCAAAGCATTGATTTTGCTTTCCAAGTCTTTCATCTTAAGGTCTTCGCCTACCTCTCTCTTTTAGCGATTTTGAGGATGGATATTGGCGCCACCCCCAGCGTTAAGGATACCTTCAGTATTTTTATTCTCAGGTGGAACCTTGATATTAATATTTTCCTCTACTTCTGAGTTGCTATCTATCTGATTAGTAGTCGGACGACGGCTAGATTCACCGCGCTAATTTGTCAATTTCTGGAGTTGTTGGGTATGTAAATCTTTAACACGTTGCACGGCCATCTCCATTTCGATTTTAAAATCCTCTTTCTTCTTTGCCAAAGCTTCTTGAAGAAGTTGAGCCATCTATTCAGTGGTGATCATGAATGACTCTCGAGTCTGTCCCGTACTGGACACAGTGGCATCCGAAGCGATTGCAGAGTTAGCATCTGATGCCTCATCGTCTGAGGACTGTCCTCTCTGAATTCTGTTGTAATCTCTAGGCCTAATAGCCCCGGTTCGCAGTCGCGTCAATCGTTGGGATATTTGCGGAAAAGGTTCAGTCTGCCATGTTAACCGTGAATTCTAAAAATTCACGTTCTTGAACGACTAGCTTTCTTTTACGGAAACGTCTTGATTTGTGTCTCGGCGTTTCTATAGAAAGTCTGTCAAACACCGAAATCCTTTGTGAGGCAGTCTTGGAACAATTACATTCTGACAATACCGCCTTTATAAGTTTAGTACATGAACAACGAGAATCCATTTCCCGGGTATTTCTCTTCCGAGATCTATTCATACCCCCAGTCTGATAGTACAACTCATCGATATGACTATCGGAGCAACCTATCTTGTGTTGGCATAATCCTCCCATTCTAATATCGTCGTCTTCTGACGAATAAGGCTCTCTTTGAGGATATAATGCCTTGTCGTTATTTTCAAGAGTTGCTCATTTGAAAACACGCCTTCGTGCGCGTGAGGACTCAACAGGCTCTTGGACTTCTACCCGTAGTCCAAGGCGAGTAGTTACTGGTACTTTCTCCATAAGAGGGGTCTTTGACTTACTGGAGAATCGCGTACCACCCTTAGTCTGACAAACTATACAGGGTCCATCTTTATGCAAAGGACCAAGACGATCCGTAATGCTCATTTTAAATCGGGACAAGTCCACGCTGCCGTGGGGTTCTACAGAAGGTGAGGAAGTCACCGGAACAAAAACAGGAGCTATCGGAGACTCGAAATTGGTTGCAGGAGGTGAAACTTCTACAGACGGAGGTAACCGGCTTTGGCGGTGACGCGGGCCAGCAAAAGGTGGCTCGGCCTTGGCCGAGTCAGTGTTTGGTGGCTCGGCCTTGGCCGAGCCAGCGTTTAGTGGCTCGGCCTTGGCCGAGCCAGTAGTTGGTGGCTCGGCCTTGGCCGAGCCAGTAGTTGGTGGCTCGGCCATGGCCGAGCCAGTAGGTGGTGTTTGACGTGGTTTCGTCAGTTTATCGTCTGCACCATTTGTTTGTAGTTTCTTGGCCTCTTGCACCAGAATTCTTGCGTGCGCAAGTAAAGCGTGGCGCTTCTTGATTCGTTCTTCAAGAGTTGAACGTGTTCTCTTAACGGGGACCCATTCATGCGTCGTTGGTTTGGACCAGTCGCCAGCTTGCTGCCGTGGCGGTTGGCGTCTTCTAGACTTTAGACCCGCTTCGTAGCGGATTCCATCAACTGGTTCGGAAGCTTTGGCCAATTGGCATGCAAGGCGTTGACGCCGTCTTTGACGCGCTCTCTTGGATAAGGTCGGCTTGTTTTCCGTAGCAGCTTCAGCTTTGCAAGGTGTGCCTTGAGCCGCTGCGGGATGATATTCTTGGTTTTGAACCTTCAAATCCAAGTGTCCTCGACCTCTCCTTGTAGAGTTTCTCCTATTCCTGCGAGGGGAAGATGAGCGAGACGAGGTGGATAGGTATTCCTCATACTTTACCTGGTCAAACTCGTACTCGACCTCCTCGTTGATCGGGATGATGATCTTTGGTTGCGACACTACAGCTTCGGCAGAAAAGATGTCGGCTCCCACTGTGGTCGCCAGTTTGTTTGTGTCAAAAGTTACCTTTTCCATTGTTTTCAAACCTGTTACACCGTTTATCGATTACAAGTTCAAACTGAAAGAAAAGTTAATCTTTTTATAAGATCTTCTTACAATGAAAAATAAAGATTATAACTTTATCAAACAAAACGCAGCAGTAGTTTATCTCCCGCTGCTTTCCGTGGGATCTTTGCCTGTGCCGGGGACGCGTTAGTCCGTGGACCACCGCAGATCAACCCAATAGACAATATAATTACGCTCTTGTTTTACGAAGGAAACAATTGCGGAAGCGACAATCACGACCAAGCGAGATTGTGGCTCTTCTCGAGATTAAAACCAAGTTTAATCCGGAGGAAAGAAGGGGAAAGAATCACAAACCTTTCGAAGGGGCCTTCTTTATGAAAGTGTTCGCCAAGCTCTGATGATTCTCCTCTGAAATTCGTGGTTAACTGGACAATTTGACAGCACCTCGCCTTCTCAATCTCAGATCCTCTTTAAAGAAGACCCTAGGCTTCTATTTATAGGCTTTTGGAGATGTCCTTTTGAATAAGAATTTGTGTTTAAACGTCTTCTGCAGTTTATAACTGTCTAAACGTGTTTAGGGATAACCTCAAAATAGTTAGAGAAGTTCTGGGATGAAAGAATCCTTAAAAATCATCGAAATCCGTGTTTGGGGAGGCTTTGTACTCGATAAGAGTCCTGGTGGCTCGGAACTGTGCGAGTTACCATTTGGTGGCTCGGAACTGTGCAAGTCACCATTTGGTGGCTCGGAACTGTGTGAGTCACCATTTGGTGGCTCGAAACTATGCGAGTCACCATTTGGTGGCTCGGAACTGTGCGAGTCACCATTTGGTGACTCGCATGGGTGCGAGCCACCAATTGGTGACTCGCGCCTATACGGGCCTCCAAGTGGTGTTTCATTCACTTTTTTGATACTTTGACGATTTGTGACTCTTCCAGTTCCCTTGTTTTGCGTACGCTTCATCGCTTCGCTAGCTTGTGCATTCTACTGATCCATTTCATACACTTACTGATGTTGGATGAATTCCCTTGACTTGGATAATAACGTTTATCGTCTTTTCCTTGTCTTGAACTGTGTTTAAGGACCTATATGCAATTTTTAACACCTACAAATGGTGCTTTAGATTCAAAATATTTGTTCAATCTAAAAATATCGATTTATGGAAAATCATTAATTGTGCTTATATTGTGCCCACGTTGGAGAAATCTAAGTGGAGCAAACATGATAAAAAGATGTTTATTATGAACAAGCTTATGTTAGAATTTTTATTAAATGCATTTGATTCATTTATGTCTAACAAGCTTGATTCTTTTGATAGCGCTTATACATTTACCTAATGATGAACTTTCTTGTGCTAGTGAAAAATTATTGCATGCCTTTAACAAATTACAAAATGATTTTATTGATTTAAAAAGCAAGCATGAAGATTTAAAATCCGATCATAAGAAGTTGGCTTCCAAATTTGATATCATTTCTCAAGAAAGTATTGCTCTTCAAGAAAACAATGATATGTTAAATTTGGAAAATAAAAATTTAAAATTGGATATTGCTAACTTGACTCATGATAAAAATAATGCCATGTTAGAAGTAGATAACATACAAAATGATACTGCTTCCTTTATAAATGACTATTTATGTTCTACTTCTAAAAATGCATATGTGCCTAAAAATAAAGATTTGAATCTTATGAATAATCGCATTTCATCTTTAGATTCAACTTTGAAAATATGCTTTGATAATCATCCACTCGTCATGCACACATATATAGAAAAGTTTACAAGTGCTCTATTTGCGGCCGTAAAGGCCATCTAGCTAAATTTTACTATGATGAACACAAACATAAAAATGTCAATGCTCCTTGTGCATCTCATGTAGCTTCTTCATCACATGTACACACACATGCACCCATTGTTCATTATAAGCATGCTCATGTGTATAGATGTGATCATTGTGATCGTTTTGGTCATTTGGCCGAATATTGTTTTGATTTGAAAAAGAAATCTCATTTGCCAAATGCTTCTAGTAGACCACATGCTTTTAAATGTGATGTTTATGGTAGGTTTGGACATCTTGCTAAATTTTGTTTTGATATACAAAAAGCTTCTAAGTTGCAATGTGTTTCATTGTTTAAGAATGTTTCTCATTTGCAAAATAATTTTAAAAGAAAATCTTTATTTTCAAATGATTCCCGTGCACGAGCTAATGGTCCACAAAAACAAATGGGTCTCTTTCATTACACAAATTGCAATCGGAAGGGTCATTTGAGTGATTATTGCTTTGACCGTGTTAGTGCACTAAATGCGCCCAAATGGGTTCATAACACAAGGGCTTTGAGCTTTAATGATAGTGGTCATGTCCCTAAACAATCCGGCACCAAGAATGCTTGGGTACCAAAAAAATTTTTAAACCAAAAATTTTAATTTTTGTTATTTTTCTTTTCTTGGTTTTTAAAAAATTATACTTTAAACTTTTGAACATGAAAACAATTTTCTTTCATTGATCAAATTCTTTTGTTTTCATGATTATTGGTTTTGTTTTGATGAGAGGTTTGTACTTATATAACACTTCGGATTTATTGGGTGTTTATTCCCAAATTTTGTTTACCGGGTGCTAAAATGTTTATATGGGTTGATACCAGCTCAAGAGCTAGATATAGTTGCCTCTCTTGATTTTTGAATCAATGATGATTTGGTTTTATGTTCTTGTATGATTTACTTGTGATTTATGATTTCATTTGATTGATTTGTTTTCATTTGAAAACATTTTGCATGATTCTCATGCTCTTTTTCTTTTGATTTCATAAATCTATTTTTTACATGGTTTTTATATTAGTGTAATGAGACACTATCTTCATAATGACATATTTATATGTGTCTTCATTGTCTTTTTGTATGTGAGGAGTGTTTAGCATACTTTCCATCTATGCTTGCTCACATATATATGCCTTAGCATTCATTGTATATATTCATTAAGGCATTTTGATAGGGGGAGCAATCCATGTACTTGTTTTATACTCACCCATGCTTATTGATAGGGGGAGCTTTCGCTCTCTTCATCCTTTTGTCTCCTTTTTTATGTTGTCAAAGGGGGAGAAATATGAGTATATTCTTTCTTATTTATATGCATGTGAATTATAATTTATATATTCATTTCCTTTCATGCATATATCCTTTTTGTAAATTGTTTGTCATTGTCAAAAAGGGAGAGATTGTTAGCCTTCTTATTTTGATGATGTTTAACAAACAATTTACCACTAATGTTGTTTGTCTAGTGTTTTTGTTTTCGTATTTATTCTAGGCAAACAACGTGTTGGAGGATGGATGGAATTGCGCATTCACGATCATATCCAATGGAGGTTGGCGGAATAGTGGAGTGAAGCTTTGCTATCAAGTTAAAGATCCAATTATAAGCTTCATCCTAGTTTACCAAGTTGAGCTACAATGAAGATCAAGATCAAGCTTGGGTAATATTTAGTTTAGGAGTTTATATTATGTGTGTTAGTACTTTAAGCTCAATCATATACACACATACATGTTTTGGTTTTGTATATATATAGTTATATATATACATATATATTTTGGTTTGATAGTTTTTAAGTTTTAATATGAAACAATTTAATATAATTAGAAAACATATTTTTGTTTCATACTTATATGCATATATATGATTTCATCAATATCAATTTTATTTAATTCAATGAAATCATGTTTTAGTGCATTATATGTGTATTTTGATAAAATACTACATTCATTGTTTATAAACTTCATAACATTAGTTTACATCTTTCTTCAAGTCTATAAAATTATTTTGTAATGTTTCAAAACATGGTTTAGCCAAAATGTCAAAATTCATATGTTTACATGTTCGTGTTTTGGCCTATTTTGTAAAATGATGATATTTTTCATTTGGAAAGTCCTTTTTGGAAACCAGTCATTGTAGCATGTTTATTATTATGTCTATAATCATTCCCAAAAGTTTTATATTTTTTGGAATTTATTTGATATTTTTATACAGGGTTTCAAAATCAGAATAACAGCCTTCAAAACTTATTTTTAGCCTGTGTCAGTTCCCGGTCAACCACCACGGTTGACCGTCATGAGTTCTAGACTCAGGATATGTTTTGTTGCCTCGTGGTCGACCGTGGCGGTCGATCGTAGTAAGTCTAGAGACTTTCGCGGTCGATCGCAGCGGTCGACCGTCGCATGTCCAGAGCCATAGTGTTGTTTTTTTGTTGCTCGCGGTCGATCTCCGCGGGGTCGACCACCGAACTAATGATTGCTTTCTAACGGCTAGTTTCTAGAGCCATTGCTGAGTTGGTTTTTTAGTCTTTTCTTGGTTTTCTCTTGGCTTTGGGGTTTCATATAAATACCCAGTAACCATGAGAGTGTTTTAAACAAGTTTAAGAAAGTTTTTAACAAGGGTTTATGGTTGGTTTGAGTTTGGTTTAAAGCTATTTTGGTTTTCACAAGTGGAGGAGATCATCTTCTTGTTTGGACTTCAATCTCCATCTCTCCATCTTGTTATCCATTGAAAAGTTTTCTAAACTCTTATCTAGCTTTACATTTGCTTAAGTTATTTGATTATCATTCTTTAAAGCTAGTTTTTATATTGAGTTTAGATTTGGTTTCATTTTCTCATTGTTACACACACCCACTTGAGCTTATTGTATTTTCATACATAGTATAATTGGGTTCACTTGAGCTTATTGTATTTTCATACATAGTATAATTGGGTTGGTGAGAGTTGTAACAATTGAGTGTGAACTATTATTGTGTTCTCAGCCATATTAGAGGACAATCATTCTTGTAATTGTGCTTATTGTGAGAATCACTTTATAATACACTTGTACACCGAGAGAAGTGTGTGGCGAGAGTCGGGGATCGTCCCAAGAGGAGTTGCGTTGGTTGACGAACCTAGGGAGAGGTTGTAACCGAGCACTTGAGGGAGACACGTCTAGTTCAACACTTGAGAGAGTGTAGAGTGGGATTGCAAGAGTGTGTAAGTTGTAGAGTTTTCGGTAAACTATAAAACCGTAATGTGACGTGTAAACGTTGTTCGGGTAAATGTAGAAAACCCGATTGTGATAGTGGATTTCTCCCTGGGAGAGGGGAGCGGAGACGTAGGACGGAAGGTCCGAACTCCGTGATCATATCGTGTGTTTGAGTTTGCTTTGGCGCACTTAATCTTATGTTTATATCTCTTGTCTCCATTGTCCATAGCTCATTATTTTTATCATCCACTATCTAGTTCATATTGTTTACCCTTGTGTTAGCTTACATATCCTTGCATATATCATATTGTATATCTCTTTGGTAGGATATATCATCTTGTGCTAGTTTATATATCCTTGCATATATTTATCATATAGGATATATCTCTTTATTCATATTGCTTATCCTAGCTCATATATCTTTTTGTATTTTATACTTGTTAGGATAACTTGTTAATTAGTTTTAATTAGTATTTAAATTGGATTAGATTAGCATAACACCCTAATCACCCCCCTCTAGGGTCTAACAGTCTCGTGCGTCATGAGTAGACCTAGTGACATGTGTGGGTGTGTTGATTGATTTATGTGGAACCAGAGATATTGTGGACTTTAATTATTGACTTAGAAAAGCAAGATGAGTTGGGGTGGGAAATTCCTTGTTCATGTGATCGGATATGACTGTTGATATATCTTCCAGGCTTGCACAAGTAGATCGGTGTCGCCATTGGGATTGGTTTGTTGAGTCAAAGTGGATCGGTGTCACCAGTGGGGCTGGTTGGTTGGGTCAAAGTAGATCCGTGTCACTACTTTGGTTCATGAATTTATTTGATTGGATGCACGTAGGGGATATGCGAACAGTCAGTTATCCGATGATATGAGCGTTGACTCTGCGTAAGATGTGAACCAGTGACCTGTTATAGGATGACTAGTTACATGACCTTGTTATTTGAATGATCTATGAATTCTTATAAGATGTATGCCAGTTGTATTTCTTTTATACACAGATCAAGATTAATATTTAATTATCTACAATTTGAGACATATAGTATATACATGAGGGTTTCCTTGTTTGGATTATTTCGCTCGACGTACTACGTCTCTTGTTGTAGATTTGTAAGTATTAATTCAATCTAGTTTTATGACCTTGTTATTTGGATGAGTATTCTGATTGCTAGTTGCATGACCTCGTCACCTGATTAATTTTTAGATTCTTTGATTATTATATACTATTGGTGGATTTCATCTAGTTTTAAGTTTTCTAGCTGTATGCTTCCATTTATTATTACTATTTTTCCCTTGACCATTCGACCGTTTTATTTCTCCCATGCGGGATCTTGTTGTGTGCCATGCACGCTGACGTACACCTATATTCTCTGGTGTATGTTAGATTTAGGAGACGGACAGCCTCAGTTCGTAATCGTACAAGAGCCAGAGGATTCTTAGTAGGAGTGCCTTACAGACGAAGTAGAAAAACAAGCTGAAACGTAGTGGTTTTCTTCCGTAGTAGTTGTGGGACATTAGAACTCTTTATCATATTTTTCCTTAGTTTGATAATGGATTTTCATATTTTTAGTAGTACTTTCTTTTATTATGAACTATGTATTTCTATTCCTAGTTGGACCGTTTTCTAATAAGGGTATGTTTAACCCATATTTTTATGTCTAGGATGATCTGCTTGATGATATACTTATTTCTTATTCTGGATTATCTTTATATTCTTGCTACCGTGATTGGGGACCTATGATTGAGATTTATGTATCTGACGCTTAGCGTATTAGATTGAGAAGAAAAGAAAAAAAAATGATAGTGTATATTTCTTCTCAATCTAATACATCACGGACTTGTTCACGTTCCGATTCCCTGGTATTTTGGAAAGCGGGGCATGACAGACCATATTTAAACATATAGATACATACATAAAAATGTACCATATACACATGCATTTACACATGTAGACCATGGAAAAGCCAATAATTTCGGTAAGAGGGCTTCAACCTAATAGAGGGGGAAAATATGTAGAAAACGACTAAAATACATTCTGGTTGAGTATGAGAATTGGAGGTGGAGGAATACAAGCGGATGATGATGGAGGAAATGCAAGCGAGAAATCTAAATGACTCAAGATCTGCTCGCAATTTATTCATAACTCATGAGAAGAACTTAAGCATTTTGAAAAAGTTCAGGGGTTTACACATTTTACAGCCTATTATAGGGATTTTTAAATCTTACAAAAACCCCAAAAACCATCAAACGTAGCAAATAAAATCACACAAGATTTAATGGTCCGTAAGGGCCACTCACACCACCACGACCGGCGAACCCCCCGCTACTGATCCACTTGTTAATGGTATTTACGATTTGGTTTTCACATGAGGTTAGGCGTGGTGGTGAGATCACAGTGACGGCATGGTGACGGCATGCTCTTGTCTTGGGTTCTCTGTTTGTGAGAACATCAAAGGAGACAGGTAATAGTCACGTAAAAAAAACATGCGTTGCGCTCGGGAGAAGTTTAGGTGGGGCTACGTGTGAATAGTAACAAGCATGTGAAGAACAATGAGTTCCCATGGGATTCGGTGTTGGGGTCTTTGCGTGTTTGTTTTTTGGTGAGAAGCAGTTGGTCACATGTGAATTTGAGGAGTGGATTTGGATTTAATTTGTTTTTAAATCTAGATCCGACGGTTGAGGTTGATTTGTCTTTTGATCGAGGATTTGGTGATGGATTTTGGTGATCTAGGAGTCATTCCTAGGGTTTTTTGACGTGCTGAGTTTGTTTTTGAAGTCGGTTTTAACAAATTTAATCTCTATAATAACTGATTTGAATTTTGATTGCGGTTAGATGATGATGACTTCTTCGGTTCCGAAGTTTGATATTCCGCTATTCAATGGTAAGACAAATTTTATAATATGATAGTGCACAATTCAAGATATTCTTATGCAGTAGGGTATTGATCAAGCTTTAGAGAATAAGAAACCTGATGGATTGAAGGATGTTGAATGAAGTTCTATGCAAAAGAGGGCGGTTAGCATAATTCGTTTAGCACTTTCTTCCGAGATCAAGTACAATGTTATGTAAGAAACCACACCAAGGGGTCTATAGGAAAGGATTAAGGGGATTTATGCGTCAAAGTCGATGACTAACTGATTGTGTTTGATGATGGAGCTTTATTCGTTGAAGATGGAAAAAGTTACTACAATTCAAGATCACATCAATGCCTTTAATCAGCTAGTTTGCTAACTTATGAATATTGATGTAGAGATTAAAAAAGAAGAGCAGATGCTACTTCTATTGTCTTCCTTGCTGAAGTCGTATAAACCATTAGTTCAGACGATAATTGCAGGGAAGTAGACTTTAAAGTTTGACGATGTGACAACACTCCTACTTGAGAATAAAAGAATGATAGAAAAGGAGAGTGTATCTAATGGTGGTGAGAGTGCACTAGCATTTGAAGGTTCTAATCGAGGGAGGAGTACGAGGAGATGTGATAATTATCGAGGAAGGTCAAAATCTCAGGCTATTATTACGGAGTGACAAAGAAGTGCTATTATTACGGAGAGAATGGTCACATTCAGTTTAAATGTTCCCAAATACGTGATGATTTAAAGAGTATTAGACAGATGAAGCTTAAAGAAAATAGGAAGAAGGCGGACTCCTCGGTGGTTGTGTGTGATGAAGATGTGGTTTTATTGATGTAGAGTATAGGTACGGATACGAGTAACACTTGGGTGTTAGATTCTGCAGCCTCTATGTACTTTTGTAATAACAAAAATTATTTTAACACATTGAAGACATATGAAGAATTTGACGACGTGATTATTGGAAACAATGAGAAGATGAAAGTTGAAGGTGTTGGAAGTGTTCGCCTCAAGCTTCACACTGGGAAGGTCAGAATTCTTCATCATGTGAGATATGTGCCGTCATGTGGTGCTAATTTAATTTTGTTGGGTGAGAAGACATCACGTGGGTACAAGTAAGTGGGTGAAGGAGAATGGCGCAAAGTGTATAGATTGATGATTTGATTTTGCAAGGGAGGAAGAATAGCAACCATATTTGCTATATAGATGAGCGATCCATTAATAGTGTAGATTACTCTTCTCAGAATCTTGTCCACAATGGAGAGGTGAAGAACAAGAAGAAGAGAGTGAGTTATTCTGAAGCCGTTAAGACACTTGGAGATTTTTCATCGAGGGAGGATATGTTGGGTATCAACTCAAACTCCAAGTTAGTATAGTGTTTTTAATTCTTTGTAGAATTTTATAAGAATTAAAAACACTATACTAACTAGGAGTTTGAGTTGATACCCAACACCTATGACATAAAGTTATTATTAACCATATTCTTTTTTGGGGTTTCTATATACATACCCCTTTAAATTATGCAAATATGCATACCTTCCCTTAAATCTCAATATTTTCAAATTTATCATCAATCATCAACTACTTTGGGGGGAAAAGCCTCCCAAATCAATAAATCACTAACTTTGATATGTTACTTTGTAAATGCAATCAAAACATATCAACAAAATAGTCAAATATTAGCTCACCATAACCACCAAAGTTTATAGAAAAAATAAGCGAGGGAATATAAGTGCAAAGTGAGTGAAACTACATGATATTAAAGTCCTATTTGAAAAGTATATTTGTATGTGGATATTTCTTGTGCATTATTATATATATTATATGTATGTGATATTGTTGGTAATGAGTTTCGTATGAATTTCTAGTAAAATGTTATATTGCTGTTATCTATTAATAAAGACTTTTCCTCACCTGCTCAAAGGATGCCTTGGCATGATACTATATGGGATAATATGTGT
>NC_033797.1:73395451-73399439 GCF_001876935.1 Asparagus officinalis
GCAGTTCAAAACAGATTGCTCACTCAAGATAGGTTGATGAATAGAGCGGCCATCAATGCTAACAAATGTTGCTTTTGCTCAGGTGAAGGCTTGGAAAGCCGTAACCATTTATCCTTTGATTGTAGATTCTCTGGAGAGGTATGAAATTGTATCATGAGCTGGTTGCAATTTAATTGGAAGTCTTGTGATTAGAGGCTTCTACTAGATTGGTATTGCACTAGGGTGAGGGGTAAAGGTTTCAAGCAAAGAATTAGACGAATGACACTATTGGCAACAATCTACAGAATTTAGATTGAGAGAAACACCATGATATTTCAACGTACAAAAATGCAGAAGTTTGGAGGTAAGGGATATTAAGTTGGACAAATAACATTTGTTAACACTAATCTAAATATGCCTTTATTAGATAAAAATAGAGATTGGTTACTCTCTTTGTAAAGTTCTATATGTAGAGGTTATTCTTTAGAGCTTGGTTTTTAGTTTTGATATCTCATATGTTACAATGAGATCCTTGATGTACATATAACTATATATCTATTTGGTGAATGAATAAAATCTTTTCAATGACAAAAAAAAAGATACCATCTTTTTATGCACAGGAAAAAAGGATCAGAATAATGTTGTTAATTAAAAAAACAGTTACAGAAGAAAAAATCCGTTTGCATTGTTTTATGTATTATAATCTTTTTACAATTTTGATTCTTTTCAATTTAGATAGAAAATTCCTTATGCATGGTTTCTGGGATAACCATGCAGACGTTTAAACTGTATTTTTTTTTTCTTGTTTCCTGTTCTCCATTCAATGAAAAAAATTGCGGGGAGCTGTTTGTGGGACAATATTTCAAACGAAATATTCTTCACAGACAAAAGGAGAAAAGAAAAAAAATTCCATTTACAATATTCCAAAGACTGAAATGTTTAGACATTCACATACTAAGTTTAAAAAAGAAAACCCATGTACACCAACTTATTGACCATCACATACGGATTTGCCCATCTATGAAGATCATTGTTCTTTACTTTTTAAACCTATCTATGTTTCTATATACATATATACATACATGTGTATGTACTAAACACATGTATATGTCTATGTATGTATCTAACGCATTGTGTTTATGTTGACTCTATAGATGAAAATTGGTAAGATATGAAAGAGGATGAAAGAGATGGACAAGTGGGAAGGAGAGAAGTGTCAAAGAAGCCAACATGAGAATTATGGGAGAGGGGGATGAGGGGTTTTGGCTTTTGTTGGAAGTGGTCCTGAACTGACCCTGTACATAGTAGTTCTATATTTGATGCATCATATTGTTCCAACAGGAGATGTTATATAATAATATTGATAAGAATACGGGCCAGTCCCTTACTCATCTGAATAAATGATGAAAGAGATGGGGGAGAGATCAAAGAGGAGAGGTCCCCTATTAGCCAGCCTTTATCTTTAAAGACCAAACCCCACCTGTTTCATAGGTGTCCATTTTTGAGACCATAGTCTCTCTCTCTCTCTCTCTCTCTCTCTCTCTCTCTCTCTCTCTTCCTCCTATAACTCTCTCTCTCTCTCTCTCTCTCTCTCTCTCTCTCTCTCTCTCTCTCTCTCTCTCTCCCTCTCTCTCTCACACACACACAATTTGCACTCATGTACTACATGTCCGTAATGCTAATACATGCACAAGAGTCATGCATGTGATGTGGCATGACTTAAGAGGAAATATGATCCGGGACAAGCCACGTGGCACATCAAACTCATGATTACAATTTGATAGGTAGATTCACAATCAATAACAGGAGTTCAAAAGAATAGAATTTTGATATTGTCATGACAATATGTATAGAGAGCTGAAAAAAAAAGAAAAAATAATAATTAAAAAAAGAAAAGAAAAGAACAGCCTATACTTTGCAAGTCCGTGTTCAGGAGCCAAACTAGCCCATGATATTTGATAGTGCCATACCAACCACAACCACAGTGCACCAAGTGGATCTAGCTCAGTACTTGTAGTTGCGATGGTTGAACGTATTGATCAATATTAACCGCATGTATACAGTATAATGCGGTAATATTCACGCTGATTTTCCGTTACAAGCACTCTAGTTATGTGAATGTTTGCATCGCTTATACATTGGTAGCGCTTCTGGTTGTTGCATAAAGATCTGTACAGATGCATTTGCCGGTATTATGTGGCGGATCTTTCTGAATATATGCTTTGGAAAAATCCTAATACAATATCAGTACTGTTGCAAATAGTTGTATGATGTGGAGTATTCACGCAGACAGCTAGCTATGTAACAAGCCTCACTCTTGTAGATATTAGTGAGGCGCGAGAGAGCAACTGTTGTTACGAAGGCATGGTCCCCTCTTGAGCTTAGCTTACACCAACAAGTGGGTAATATATGAGACTCACAGGATCTGGTTTACCGGGGCGGGTGTGCTAAAATTTTCACATAATATATGCTTACCAGTTATATTTCAAGCAGTAAAAGAATATAGCAAAAATCTAACACTGACTACCAATTACCTCTTAGAAATTAAATGATAACAACTGGCCAATTAAAAATTAAAAACTCGATCTAGACATTAGCTTGAAATTAACACAGTTACGCATTGCCTTAAATTTCAAATACAAGTATCTTGAGACTTAGATCCATTTTGTCTACAAATTATTCATAAGCCACTCTCACAGATGTGTAGATACAATAATAATCAAACATATGAAATGGGCCTCACAGGATCTGTTTTTTATTTTTTTTGGGTTTGGTGGAGTGGGGGTAAATTAACAGATAATAAATGGGCCTCCTTGATATCATGTGCACTGTACTAACTATGCAACAATTTTCTCACATATAAAGTTTTGAAAGCAGGCCATATCTATTCTCAGTTGTCACTCTCAAAGGGTCCCCTCTCCTCACACAATTCTACACTACCCTTAATTCTATTGAGTGGAGGGTACCAACACCAAGAGTATCCTAACGAAAGGGAATTGGGCGCAGATCACCATGATTCATGTGAAAGAGGACATTGCATCAGATGGCTTTGGATTGTCTAGGATGCATTTTGATTTCTTTCAAGGATATTGATGAATTAGGGAAGCAAAGGGAGAGGGACATATAGGTGTGGTAATTTTCTATGGGGTCTCAGCTTTTGAGCTATGATGGATCTAATTAATTAGGCAGAGAGGTCTATATATAGAGATCGATTGGACTTTGTATATAAAAAGGGCTCCCATCCTTCCGTGATGCATGAAAAGAGAAATGTCCTTATTGTCTTCTGTTTTAGAAAAAGCAGCTTGCGTTGGTGTGTTGTTTCATGGGAAAAGCTCTGCTTTTTCATATAAAAAAGCATCTCACCTAGAGTACCTTTGGTTTAGCGCTCTCTCTCTCTCTCTCTTTCTCTCTCTCTCTCTCAACAAGCACAAAATGCAAGGAAAAAAAACTTCATGCACATGTAAACTCAAACGTATGCGCATAACACAATATTAATTATTGTTCTTTGTATTCCTCCAAAAGAATTTTATTTGTACTTTGTTAAATAATTAGTCATAACTATTATATAAATAGAATTTTTTTCATTTTTTATTCTTTTATAGTAATATGTATAATATTATATTTTCATATTACTATTGCAATATTGACGATGCATTGACCGATGTCAATGTGAAGTCATATGCGTGACTCGTATATATTACTATTGCAATATTGACGATGCATTGACCGATGTCAATGTGAAGTCATATGCGTGACTCGTATGACTCGTATGATCATCTGTGGTCTCCGACGGGGGAGAGAGGACGGCGACGACTGGCGGTGATAGGAGGTGGTCGGGTCTCAAGTTGAGGGCGAAGGGAAGCTCGGAGTTGGGCTGGTCGGCGGGAACTTGAGCAGCAGCAAGTTCGGCGTGGGGAAGCTCGACAGAGAGAGGAAGAGGGAGGGTCTGGGGGATGAAGGCGGGGAGTGGAGGGAAGAGGAGGAGATGGAGGTGTTGAAGTCGGGCTCG
>NC_033797.1:73399626-73435422 GCF_001876935.1 Asparagus officinalis
TACTTATAATTAAGACTGTACAAAGATTAAGCCACCGCGTGCAATGCACGTGACGAGTTCTCGCCGGAAAAGTGGTCACTGACGAGAAAATGGACCTAATTGGTAATTTTATTCAATTAAAATGCCTTAACGCCGAATTTCCTAATTAAAATACCTTCTTAGCAAATAGGGTTGAATTAAAATACCAATATGGGTATTTAGCCATAAAAATAGTGACATAACAAAATTGAGACTATTACTTACGAAAAGAAAAGAAAAAGAAAAAAATGAAACAAAAAACAAAATTGAGGCTCGCTTACAATTCAACAATCCAACTCTTGATACTTGGAGAGTCACACTGATACCAGTGTATCTTCTCTGCCTCGGGAGCTTAGCTATCCTCATGAGATCTTGAGGATAGATGATTTTCATGGTATCTTGAGAATAGAAGCACAGGTCAGTACAACTGGCGAAACGCAGATTGGAAAACACAGAAAAAATTCTTATCGGTTGACTGATGACTTGCGTCAACCGATGATGATCCCGGAGTTCAGTATGAGTTTCTGCTCGGTCGACTGATAAGAGGATCGATCGACCGATAAGAACCCTGAGTTGTGGAAGACTTTCTGCTCGGTCGACTACTAGGAGAAATAGTCAACCGATAAAGTCGTGCACGTTGTGCACGTTCACGATCAGTCGACCGACGGGTTAGATCGGTTGACCGATAACTGGGCCGGTTGACAGTTGATTTTCCTAATCTGTTTTGATTTAGGGTTTGATATAAATAGGAGGTGTTTGAGAGGTGTTTTCCAGGAGGGAGAGAATAGAGAGATTGTTCTTTATTCTAGAGAGATTGTGAGGAAAGAGAGATTTTAATCGATTGTTCTTCATAATCTAAAGAATGTATTTTCCTTCGCCATATTGAATTGTTCTGGTGTTTGGCTATTTTCTTCAGAAAGATATCTTTGTTAATTTCGTGATCAAATGTGCTCGCACGGCGACTCGTATCAAGTTGGTATCAGAACAATCAAACCCTGTGAAGGGCATATCCTATGTATTGTCCTTACATGATCACAATACAAGAATCTAGATGATATTCTTGTTTCTTTGGAAGAAGTCTAGAAATCAAGATAGAAGAAGATGGCGGATAACGACGATTCATCAAGACTTGATGCAGTGGAGAAATAGATCGAGACAATCAATTCGACCCTCATGAAGCTTGTCGACCGTTTCCACGGAGGCAACAAGAAGGTTGGACATACGGAGGGGTCAAAGCCATAACCTATAGAATTTGATGGAGATAGTGAGGATGCGGATTTTGACGAGGAGGACGAAACCGTCAAGACTGTTCCACATCACGATGGTAAGATTTCATAACAGAATTTGAAGATAAACTTCAGAGTGGAGATTCCTATTTATGATGGGAGTGTCGACGTTGAGAGGCTAGATGGCTGGATCGAGCATCTCGGGACCTACTTTACTCTTTATGGCTATTCGTCTAAGGAGAAGATCGTCTTTGCGACACTGAAGCTTTTTGGGCACGCGCTGACATGATGGAAATCCTACTACAAGCAGGTGAAGAAATTTGTGTCGTGGAGAAGGTTCAAGGATCTACTTCGGAAGCAATTTTACCAGGTGGGATTCCTTGAAGAGCGTTGGTACAAGTGTTATGGCTTGCGTCAAAGATTCAGTCAGACCATTTAAGAATACACTATAGAGTTTCAGTAGCAGGCTATGGTCCTGAATATTACGACAAAGGAGTACTCTATTTTTATAAAGTATATAGTGGGTTTGAATGAATACATCTGGAAGGAGATAAAGCTATTCATGGTTAAGTCGATTATGGAGGCTAGCGTGAAGGCTATTTCCATTGAAGGCAAGCAGCAGAAGAGCAACGAGATGAAGGGAGCATACTGGAGGCAAGTCTAGTGGCTCCTATGTTAGCCTTCGTGTTTTGATGATGTTTAACAAATAATTTACGACTAATGTTATTTGTCTAGTGTTTATATTTATCTATTTATTGTAGACAAATAATATGTTAGAGGATGGATGGAATTGCGTCATAATGATCATATCAAATGGAGGTTGGCGGAATTGTAGAGTGAAGCCTTACAATTCAAGCTGAAGATCTTAGTTCAAGCTTCTTCTGTAATGTTTACCAAGTTGAGCTACAATGAATATCAAGATCAAGCTTGGGTAACATTAGTTTAGGTTTATATTATGCGTGTTGGTACTTTAAGCTCAATCATATATACACACATATTATATTGGTTTCATTGTATATATATAGTTATATATATATACAATACAAGCTTTGTTTATATATATATTATATACACATTCTAGTTTTGGTATATATAGGTATATGTATACATACATGTTTTTGTTTCCAAGTTTACATAAATATGAAATTACATCTTTCATATTTATTCTTTTGGTTTTTCAAGTTTAAATATGAAAAAATTGAATATAATTGGAAAATATATTTTTGTTTCATGTTTATATGCTTATATATGATTTCATCAATATCAATTTTATTTAGTTCTATGAAATCATGTTTATTGTTTTGAAAGTTTACAAAACAAGTATTTTTGTGAAAATATTATTTTCTTGGTTTATAGACTTAATAATAATCATATACATCTTTTATTAAGTCTAAAAAATCATTTTGTAATGTTTCAAAATATGATTAAGCGAAAATGTCAAAACTCATGTGTTCACATTTTTTTGTTTTGGACTATTTTGCAAAATAATGATATTTCTCATTTGGGAAGTCCTTTTTGAAAAAAAGTTTTTATAACATGTTTATTATCATGTCTATAATCATCTCCCAAAGTTTTATAATTTTTGGAATTTATTTGATATTTTTAAACCCAGTTTAAAGTTGAGTTTTTCTGTGCACTTCAGGTCTGTGCATGTTTAGTTGACTCATTAGTCGACTCATAAGTCGACTCACAAAATATAGCGGAGTTATGATTTTTCTTCTGCTGAGTCAACTCATATAAGCCGACTCATTAGTCGACTCATAAGTCGACTCATGAGTTGACTCATAAGTCGACTTATTAGAGAGCCGTTATACAGTAACGGCTAGTTTCCAGATTTGTTTATTTTAAAGTTTTTATGGGATTTTGTTGGATTCTTGGGCTGGTTTCTTCAAGCCTATATATACCCCTTTACATTAACTATTTTAATCAACTAAGAAAATGTTTTAATCAAGTTTAACAAGGGTTTGAGTTTGTTTAAAGGTGTTTAAAGCCTTGTTTCAAAGTTCCGGTTTTGTGAAGATAATTTCACAAGAGGAAGAAGAGATCATCCTTTGGTGTTTGAGCTTCAACTCATCTCTCTCTCTCTCTCTCTTGATCTATAGAGAAGTTTTCCTAAACTCATTCTAGCTATTTATTGTTTTGTTTCTAATTTCCATAAGCTAGATTTATATTGAGTTTAGTTAAATTGTTTTTATTGAATCTCTTTGTTCACACACAACCTATTGAGCTTATAGTATTTACATTCATAGTATATTTTGGCTTGTGGGGTTTGTGACTTAGAGTTATGCCTAATTGAGTTCTCACCTTGTTTAGAGAACAATCATTTGTTGTGCTTAATTTGTGAAGTTCACTTTGTAATACACTTATACACCGAGAGGAGTGTGTGGTGAGGACGGAGTCGATACCTAGAGGATTGGCGTCGTTGGCTTAGTGAGAGGTGATAATTCTAAGCACTTGAGGGAGTTGATACGTGAGGACCAACACTTGATGTTGTAGCTTGTGTATGTACATTGTGAGGATTTGTGAGAGTTGTCGGTTGACTTGATAATCGAGTGTGTAGAGTTTTTGGTTAGCTAGAAAACCGAGTGTGTAGAGAAGTTCCGACTTCCAAACCGGGTTATGTAGTGGATTCTCCCCGGGAGTGGTGAACGGAGATGTAGGACGGAATGTCCGAACTCCGTAATCATTTCCTTGTGTTTGGGTTTGGCATTGACGCATTTATTCTTGCATATTGTTATATCACCATTGTTGCCTGATCATATTGTTTACCCTTGTTTATATTGTATATCATTGCACATATCTTGTAGCATATCATACTTGCTAGGATATATTTATTAATTAGTTTTAATTAGCATAAAATCGGACTAGATTAGCATAAACCCTATTCACCCCCCTCTAGGGTTCTTTCATAGTGACCTTAGGGTCTAATAATTTGTATCAGAGCTTTGTGCTCTTTGATTTAAGGACTAATCGTCTTGAGTTAAAGATCCAAGTATCTTAGTTTTGTGCTAATCTAGTTTTGTGATTTTATTGTTATCTTGCTTGCTAATATATACATTATGGATATGCATGGTGCACCTTGATTAGGTTATGCCATCAATATTGCTCCTAGATTAGATAATTTCTGATACGAGTTGCCGTGCGAGCACCCTTTGGTCGCGGAATTACCAAAAGGTGGGTTGAGAAGAGGACGACCAAAACACAAGAACAATTCAGTTTGGCGAAGGAAAATACCTTCTCTAGATTATGAAGAACAAAAGATTACAATCTCTCCCTCACAATCTCACTCTAGAATTGAAGAACAAGCTCTCCAAATCTCAATCTAGAATCTAATCTCTCTTGATTAAACTCTCTGATCTAAAAAGATGTTTAGAAACCCTAAAACAATCCCTTATATAGGTGTACAAACGTGGATGGCAGTTTGGTAAATAACCAGACTCAAAACCAACAGGAAAACGCGTGAACAGAATCCCAAACGAACCAGGAAACCCCCGATGAGTCGACTCATGACTGAGATGAGTCGACTCGACAGAAACTGGAGAAATCTCAATAACCAGCGATGAGTCGACTCATGACAGTCATGAGTCGACTCAACCTGATGAGTCGACTCATAACAGTCATGAGTCGACTCACAGGCTGAAAACTGGGTACTTCGATTCTTCTGCTCGTCGTCTTGTTCCACGCTTCCTCCTGTGTTCCCTTATACTGTTTGACACCCCCTATTCTCATGCTAGTATGAGAATCATCTATCCTCAAGCTCCCATGAGGATCGCTAAGTTCCGAAGAGAAGATACACCCGTATCATGTGTCCCCTCTTTAAGAACTTGAAGTCCCGTTCAAGTTAGAACTTCAGCTGAGGAAACTCGCGAGCCCCTCCTTCCTTATTGAACCACTTGGCCTTGCTAGGAATCCGGTCTCGACGTCCGATCGGAAACAACTCATTCGTCCCCCGTCTCGTCATAGTCACCGTTCGCTCTAAATTGTAATCCTTTGTCGATGGCTTTTCTGGAAGTCTAATACACAGTGAGACAAACTTCTTGCTTACATTCACTAGTCTCTTCGCTCGCGTCACCGTTCCCAAGCTTATCTCCTTCGGAAGAGATGCCGAACGAAATATGAACTTTACACCATCCTTAGTGAAGGTGTACTTCTGAGCCGGCCTCTCGTAGATCGTATATCTATCCCATAAGTACGGATTGCCCAGTATAATCTGACAAACATCCAATGAAACGACATCGCATGTGACCTCGTCAATATACGACTCGTGGAGCGCAAATCTGACAGTGCTTTGATCAACTACACTCAGTTTCTCCTCCTTCTGAATCCACCCCAATGGATAGGGCTTCGGATGCTTGATCGTCTTCAGACCTAGCTTCTGCACCAATGCCTCGGATATCAAATTCTTCTCGCTGCCCGAATCAACAATGGCATCAACCAAACTGGTCTTCACTTGCAACTTAAGAACAAAGAGTTGCTCTCTCGGGTCGTCGTCCTTTTTCGTGGCCTGCTTTCCCGTCATAAGATTGAGACTGCTGTTGGGTTCTGTCATCCCCGGGACTTCTTTCGGACCTTGAGCTATCATGTATGCCTTTTTCTCCTCCTTCCTCTTCAACCCTCTTGGCTTCAGATAAGGGTAGTTCTCCCAGCACCGATCAGCTGTATGCCCTGTCTTCTCGCAGTGATTACAAATCAGCCCTGCTTTCCCTGGATCACCCTTTTTCTCCTCCTCCTTAGATTGAGAACCACTAGACTCGCCTCCCATCTGTTTGGAGTCTCCCTTAGTCTCGTTGCCCTTCTTTTGCCTACCCTCAATGGCAATGGCCTTCACGCTCGCCTCTGTAATAGTCCCGACCGTGAATAATTTCATCTCCTTTCGGATGTGATCGCTCAATCCCGCCATATACTTCATAAACACGGAATATTCCTCTGTTGCAATGTTGAGGACCATCGCCTGCTGCTGGAATTCCGTAGTGTATTCTTGAACGGTTTGATTGACCCTTTGACGCAAGCCGTACCACTTGTACCAACGCTCCTCAAGGAATCCCACCGGATAGAACTGTTTCCTGAGTAGCTCCTTGAATTTGTTCCACGACGCTGCCTTCTTCTCCTGTTTGCAATAGGATTTCCACCACGTCAACGCGTGTCCTGAAAGCTTCAAAGTCACGAACACAATCTTCTCTTTCGACGAATAGCCATAAAGAGTAAAATACGTCTCCATCCGCTCGATCCAGTCATCAAGCCTCTCGACGTCAACACTCCCATCATAAACAGGAATCTCCACATTAAAGTCAATCTTCAGGTTTTGATAAGAATTCTTACCACCTTGATGTAATACAGTCTTAATGGTCTCCTCCTCTTTGTCAGAATCTGAATCTACTCTTTCCACATCGGACTCAACAATTTTCTTCAAAGAAGATTCACCTTGTTTGCCACCTCCATGGATAAGACTGACGAGTTGTGTGAGAGTCGAACCTATCGTCTCGATCTGCTTTTCCAATGCATCAATCCTCGTTGAATTGTCTCCTTCAGTCATCTTCTTTTTCCTTAAAACTCGGACTCCTTCCAATGAAATAAGGATCTCGCCAAGCTCCTTGTATTGCGAACGAGCCAGGACCATGCACAGGATGCCCCCTTCGTAGGATCTGTTCGCTCTGATACCAACTTGATACGAGTTGCCGTGCGAGCACCCTTTGGTCGCGGAATTACCAAAAGGTGGGTTGAGAAGAGGACGACCAAAACACAAGAACAATTCAGTTTGGCGAAGGAAAATACCTTCTCTAGATTATGAAGAACAAAAGATTACAATCTCTCCCTCACAATCTCACTCTAGAATTGAAGAACAAGCTCTCCAAATCTCAATTACAAGTTAATCTCTCTTGATTTAACTCTCTGATTGTTTAGAAACCCTAAAACAATCCCTTATATAGGTGTACAAACGTGGATGGCAGTTTGGTAAATAACCAGACCCAAAACCAACATGAATTCGTGTGAACAGAATCCCAAACGAACCAGGAAACCCTCGATGAGTCGACTCATGACTGAGATGAGTCGACTCGACAGAAACTGGACAAAACTTAACAACCAGCGATGAGTCGACTTATGACAGTCATGAGTCGACTCAACCTGATGAGTCGACTCATAACAGTCATGAGTCGACTCACAGGCTGAAAACTGGGTACTTCGATTCTTCTGCTCGTCGTCTTGTTCCACGCTTCCTCCTGTGTTCCCTTATACTATTTGACACCCCCTATTCTCATGCTAGTATGAGAATCATCTATCCTCAAGCTCCCATGAGGATCGCTAAGTTCCGAAGAGAAGATACACCCGTATCAATTTCCCCTATGCTCAATGATGTTTAGATTTAAACTTTTTGTTCAATCTAGACACTTCGATTTATGGGAAATTATAGATGATGCTTATATTGTGCCCACTTCGGAGAAATCCAAGTAGAATAAAAATGATCATCGTATGTTTACTATGAATAAGCTTTTGTTAGAATTTTTACATAATGCGTTCGATTCATCTATGTCTAACAAGCTTGATTCTTTTGATAGTGCTTACACATTATGGAAACTTTTAGAAGCACATCAAGGGAATTTGGAGACAATCCGACAAGCTTTGGAGGATTCTGCTTCTAGTTCATGTGGAGCTTCATTTTTATGCACACGGCCACTAGGCGATAGCCCTAGTGTAGTAGGCGAGTCCGAATCCGAATATGATTTATCTTTTGATGAACTCGCTTGTGCTAGTGAAAAATTATTGCATGCCTATAACAAATTGTATAAAATTTTTATTGATTTACAAAGCAAGCATGAAGGTTTAAAATCGGATCATGAAAAGTTAGCTTCCAAATTTGATATCATTTCTCAAGAGAATGATGCTCTTAAAGAAAATAATGATATGCTAAATTTAGAAAATAATAATTTAAAATTGGATATTGCTAACTTGACTTATGACAAAAATAATGCCATGTTAGAAGTAATGAACATAAAAAATGATATTGTTTCTTTCATAAATGACTATTTATGTTCTACTTCTAATAAAAATGCATATGTGCCTAATAATGATGAGTTGAATCTTGTTAAAAACCGTATTTCATCTTTAGACTCAACTCTTGTTACATGCATGGATAATCATAAGAAACTTTTGAACATGTGTGCTAAGTCTCATGCTACTACATCTAGACATCCCATACATCATGCACACATGTATAGCAAAATTTACAAGTATTCAAATTGCGGCCAAAAAGGCCATATTGCTAAATTTTGCTATGATTCACATAAACCTACAAAGACTAATATTAATGCTCCTTGTGCATCTCATAAGGCTTCTTCATCACATACACATTCACATGCTCATTCTCATAAAGTTCATCATAAGCATGCTAATGTGTATCATTGTGATTTTTGTGGTAGAGTTGGTCACTTAGCTAAATTTTGTTTTGATTTACGAAAAGTTTCTAAATCGCAAAATATTTCAAGTAGACCAACATTGTTTCAAAATATTTCATATTTGCAAAATAATCTTAAAAGACCATATATGTTTGCAAATGTTTCTCGTGCACATGTTTATGGTCAACAAAATCAAATGGGCCTCTTTTATTGCACTTATTGCAATCGGAAAGGTCATTTGCATAATTTTTTGCTTTGATCGTGTTCGTGTACTAAATGCACCCAAATGGGTTCATAACCCAAGGGTTTTGAGCTTTAATAATAGGGGTCATATCCCTAGTCTCTTAGGTACCAAGAGTAATTGGGTACCAAAACTTGTTTAATCTTTATAAACAATTATTTGTTTTCATGTTCTTAAAGATGATTTTTTTTATTTTTTTAAAATCCATAGTTCATGATTCTTGTATGTTTTGTAATCTTAATTTGAACTATGAAGAATTTGTTTTAGTATGTACTTTAGAATTCATTATAAAACACTTCTATGATGATATTTATGTGTTTGTGCTTATGGATCATCTACTTGTGCTTTATAATGTATTCTATATATGGTTTGATCAAAAATTTCAAAGAAAATTTCCTTTATTGATCAAACAAAATTTTTGGATATATACATATATACTTTTTTTTGTGTTTTCATATGAGAGGTATGTGTTTATATAACCCCCTGGATTTATTGGGTGTTTATTCCCAAATCTTGTTTACCGGATGCTAAACTGTTTATATGGGTTATTACTAGCTCAAGAGCTAGATATGGTTGCCTCTCTTGATTTTTTGAAAAATGATGATTTGGTTCTATGTGATTTACTTATGATCTATGATTTAATTTGGTTGATTTGTTTTCATTTGAAAACCTTTTTGCATGACTCTCATGTTCTTCTTCTTTTGATTTCATAAATCTTTTATACAGGGTTTATAGGTTTTTGTCATGAGACACTATTTCATAATGACGTATCTAATTGTGTTCTCATTGCCTTTTTGAATGTGAGTGAATTTTAGCATGTTTACGCTTGCTCACATGTTTGCCTTGTACTTCATTTCATATATTCCATGAGGCATTTCGATAGGGGGGGCTTTTCCCTATATTTGTTTTTATACTCACCATGCTCATAGGTAGGGGGAGCTTTTGCTCTCTTCATTCTTGGTGTTTTCCCCCTTTTGATGTTGTCAAAGGGGGAGAAATATTATCAGTATAGCCTTTCTTGTTTATATGCATGATAATTCTAATTTATATATTTATTTCTTTCAATGCATATATATCTCTTTATGTAAATTGTTTGTCATCATCAAAAAGGAGAGATTGTTGGCCTTCTTGTTTTGATGATGTTTAAAAAACAATTTACAACTAATATTATTTGTCTAGTGTTTGTGTTTATCTATTTATTGTAGACAAACAATATGTTGGAGGATGGATGGAATTACGTCATAACGATCATATCAAATGGAGGTTGGCGGAATTGTGGAGTGAAGCCTTGCAATTCAAGTTAAAGATCCAAGTTCAAGCTTCTTCCGTAATGTTTACCAAGTTGAGCTACAATGAAGATCAAGATCAAGGTTGGGTAACATTAGTTTAGGTTTATATTATGTGTGTTGGTACTTTAAGCTCAATCATATATACACACACATTATATTGGTTTCCTTGTATATATATAGTTATATATATATACAACACAAGCTTGGTTTATATATATATATGTATATACATAGTTATATATATATACACATTCTAGTTTTGGTATATATAGGTATATGTATACATACATGTTTTTGTTTCCAAGTTTACATAAATATGAAATTATATCTTTTATATTTATTGTTTTGGTTTTTTAAGTTTAAATATGAAACAATTGAATATAATTAGAAAATACATTTTTGTTTCATGTTTATATGTTTACATATGATTTCATCAATATCGATTTTATTTAGTTCAATATAATCATGTTTATTGTTTTGAAAGTTTGCAAAACAAGTATTTTTGTGAAAATATTGTTTTCTTGGTTTATAGACTTAACAATAATCATATACATATTTATTAAGTCTACAAAATCATTTTGTAATATTTTAAAATATGGTTAAGCTAAAATGTCAAAACTCATGTGTTCATATATTTATGTTTTAGACTATTTTGAAAAATAATGATATTTCTCATTTGGAAGGTCCTTTTTGAAAATTAGTTTTTGTATCATGCTTATTATCATGTCTACAATCATTTTCTAAAGTTTTGTAATTTTTGGAATTTATTTGATATTTTTAAACCCAGTTTAAAGTTGAGTTTTTCTGTGCACTTCAGGTCTGTGAATGTTTAGTTGACTCATTAGTCGACTCATAAGTCGACTCATAAGTCGACTCACGAAGTGTAGCAGAGTTGTGATTTTTCTTCTACTGAGTCGACTCATATAAGCCGACTCATTAGTCGACTCATAAGTCGACTCATGAGTCGACTCATACGTCGACTTATTAGAGAGCCATTACACAGTAACGGCTAGTTTCCAGATTTGTTTATTTTAATGTTTTTATGGGATTTTGTTGGATTCTTGGGCTGGTTTCTTCAAGCCTATATATACCCCTTTACATTAACTATTTTTATCAACTAAGAAAATGTTTTAATCAAGTTTAACAAGGGTTTAAGTTTGTTTAAAGGTGTTTAAAGCATTGTTTCAAAGTTTCGGCTTTGTGAAGATAATTTCACAAGAGGAAGAAGAGATCATTCTTTGGTGTTTGATCTTCAACTCATCTATCTCTCTCTCTCTCTCTTGATCTATAGAGAAGTTTTCCTAAACTCATTCTAGCTATTTATTATTTTGTTTCTAATTTCCATAAGCTAGATTTATATTGAGTTTAGTTAAATTGTTTTTATTGAATCTCTTTGTTCACATACAACCTATTGAACTTATAGTATTTATATTCATAGTGTATTTCGGGTTGTGGGGTTTGTGACTTAGAGTTATGCCTAATTGAGTTCTCACCTTGTTTAGAGAACAATCATTTGTTGTGCTTAATTTGTAAAGTTCACTTTGTATTACACTTGTACACCAAGAGGAGTGTGTGGTGAGGACAGAGTCGATACGGAGAGGAGTGGCGTCGGTGGACTAGTGAGAGGTGATAATTCCGAGCACTTGAGGGAGTTGATACGTGAGGACCAACACTTGAGGTTGTGTAGTTTGTGTATGTACATTGTGAGGATTTGTGAGAGTTGTCGGTTGACTTGATAACCGAGTGTGTAGAGTTTTCGGTTAGCTCGAAAACCGAGTGTGTAGAGAAGTTCTGGCTTCCAAATCAGGTTGTGTAGTGGATTCTCCCTGGGAGTGGGGAGCGAAGATGTAGGACGGAAGATCCGAACTCCGTGATCATTTCCTTGTGTTTGGGTTTGGCATTGGCGTATTTATTCTTGCATATTGTTATATCGCCATTGTTGTATGATCATATTATTTACCCTTGTTTATATTGTATATCCTTGCACATATCTTGTAGCATATCATACTTGCTAGGATATATTTATTAATTAGTTTTAATTGGTATAAAATTAGATTAGATTAGCATAAACCCTATTCACCTCCCATCTAGGGTTATTTCATAGTGACCTTAGGGTCTAACATCCCAACCTAAGAAGGAGAAGAAGAAGGGTACTCCAGGGAAAGCATGACTAATTAATAGTCATTGTGAGCAGACATGGCATGTCGCTGATCGAGGTTGGGAGAAGTATTCTCATCTTAAGCCGAAGGGGATGAAGAAAAAGGAGGAGAAAAATTCATACGTGATGCAAGGTCCGAAAGAAGTCCCGGGTATGACAAAGCCCTACAATAGTCTCAACCTTATGGCAGGGCAGCAGGCCATGAAAGAGGATGAAGATCCTAGGGAAAAGCTCTTTGTTGTCAAGTTGTAAGTGAAAACCAGTTTGATAGATGCCATAGTTGATCCAGTCAATCAAAAGAATTTGATATCCGAGGCCTTAGTTCAGAAGCTGGGTCTGAAGACGGTCAAGCATCTAAAGACCTATCCGTTGGGGTGGATTCAGAAGGAGGTGGGGCTGAGTATAGTTAATCAATGTACTTTCAGATTTGCACTCCATGAGTTATATATCGACGAGGTCATGTGCGGCGGGGTTCTATTGGATGTTTGTCAGGTTATACTGGGCAATCCCTATTTGTGGGATAGATTATAGTCTATGACAAGCGGGCTCAGAAGTATATGTTCGCCAAAGGTGGCGAGCAGTTCGTAATTCATTCATCGTGTCTTCTATAGAATACAAGCTTAGTGGCGATTACTCAGGCGAAGAGGCTAGTGAATACAAGTGAGAAGTTTATCTTACTGTTCATTAGGCCTTACGAGGAGCAGTTGAGTAGGGTATGCTTGACTACCTTGAGTAAGCTTCAGGAGGGAGATCTTGACAAGTTAAAAGCCAAGTATGTAGACTTGTTTTCGGAGATCACTGGACTATCGCCATGATGGAGTGCGGAGAACAAGGTTATGCTGATAGGGGAGAGTTCCTTGCCAAATACAAGAGGAAAAAACTTATAATATCGTAGCTGCTCATGGTTATTTTGGCGGATTGATCTTCCAATAGGTCTTTACCACACATTTGTACAAGAGTTCAAGGAGATAAAGAGGCAAGTTCAGGAGCTTCAGGAGAAGGAAGTGATACTACCGAGTTGTTTGCCTTGTAGGTCACCAGTGTAGTTGGTACCCAAGAAGGATGGAGAGTGGCACATGTGTGTGGATTACTGGGCACTTAACAAGATAATAGTCAAGAATCGTTATCCACTACTGAGAATCGATGATCTTATGGACCAGTTGGAGGGAGCGAGGTTCTTCACAAAGTTGGATCTTAAGTCTGGTTGTCATCAGGTGAGGATTCGGGAGGACGACACTTGGAAGACTACGTTCAAAACCAAGCAAGGATTATTCGAGTGGTTGGTAATGTTGTTTGGGTTGTGCAACACTTCAACAACCTTTATAAGACTGATGAATGATTTGTTATGATCTTTTATAGAGGATTTTGTGATAGGTTATCTCGATGACATCTTGGTGTACAACAGAACCTGGGAGGAGCATCTTGTTCATGTCGAGAAGGTGTTTGAAGTATTGCGGGATGGTCATTTAAAGCTTAATAGAAAGAAGTGTGAGTTTGGGAGAGACGAGTTAGTATATATCGGCTTCATCATAGGGAAGGGCCAGCAGAGGATAGATCTAAGTAAAGTGGAGGTTATCACGAAATGGTCGACGCCTAATACAGTAACAGAGGTTCGAAGCTTCATGGGTGCTTGCTAGTAATTACGCAAGCTTATTCGACACTTTTCTACTTATGCGACACTTTTACATGGCCTTACTAAGGTAAAGGTTCAGTTCGAGTGCGGGCAAACACATGAGGAAGCTTTTCAGTTACTGAAGAGGAAGAACTCAGAGACACCAGTGTTAGCGTTGCCTAATTTGCAAAGGACCTTCGAGGTATAGACCGATGCTTCTAGCTATGCTATGGGCTCCATGTTGACGCAGGATGGAAAGCCAGTGGAGTACTATTCTGAGCTATTTACGGGTGCTATTCAGAACTATCCAACTTACAATAAGGAGTTCTATGTGCTCTACTAGACGATCAAGCATTAGAGGGTGTACTTGTTGGGTAAGGAGGTAGTTGTTCACTCAGATCACAAGCCGTTGGACTATCTACATGCCTAGATGAAGCTGCAACAAGCATGCTACATGAAGTGCATGTCCTACTTAGTGACGTTCAATATCATTAGTAGGTACAAGAAGAGGGCAACTAACAAGTTGGCTGATATGCTATCTCGACTGCCAGTGAGAGCTTTGTTGGTGGTGACATGCATTCAACCATTAGTTCCCTTAGAGTATTCATAGATGTACACATCCAGCAAAGACTTCGACAGTGTGTTCGAATAGGTAAATGTAGATCGGAAGGGGGAATATGAGCTCAGAACAGATGGTTTGTTGTATCATGGGACATCACTTTGCATTTCAGAGGATGGCGATCAGTTGTAGTGGATTAGAGAGGCACATACATCATGTGTGCAAGGGCATTTAGGGATCCAAAAGATGCCTCTCAATCTTTGACACTATGTCTTTTGGCCAAAGATGTTAGAGGATGTCTAAGTATATGTGAGGGTGTAAGCTATGTTGCATATTAAAGCCTTCTAACAGAAAACAAGGATTATATCTACCATTGCCAGTGCCTTCTAGACCGTGGAAGATTATCTCTATGGATTTTCTAGGAGGGTTGTTGACGACCAAGCGCAGACATGGTTACTTGTTTGTTGTGGTGGACAGATTTTGCATGATGGTAATCATGATTCCTTGCAAGAAGACAGTGACGGGAGCATGTGTAGTGCAGTTGTTCTTCGAGCATGTGAGGAAGCACTTTGGTTTGTGGAGTTCAATTATTTTGGATTAGGATAGCAGGTTTCTTAGGCACTTTTGGGATTCTTTGTGGGGTTTGATGGATACCAGATTGAAGAAAAGCACGACCTTTCATCCACAGACATATGGGCAGACGAAAGTAGTCAACCGGATTATGGTTCATATGTTGCGGGGGTATAATTGTAGACATCCCAAGACTTGGCATGAGAGCTTACCATATCTTCAGTTTGCTTTCAATAGGGTTATTCACGGATCTTCAGGAAAGTCACCGTTTAAGACTTGTTACGGGTTCTTACCTCTAAGTTAAAAGTACCCTCGAGGGGGGGTGGGGGTGGGGGTGAATAGGGTTAATGCTAATCTAATCTGATATTAGTGCCAATAAAAACTTAATAACAAATATATCCTAGCAAAATTGATATGTAATAAATTATTTGCAAGGATATGTAAACTAAGGGCAAATAAACATGAAATGATATAAACAAAATAGTGGACAAATGAGCAATGCAAACATAAAAAAATGATCACGGAGTTTGGTCCTTCCGACCTACGTCTCTGCTCCCCACTCCAGGGGAGAATCCACTATCATAACTGGTTTTCAACGCTAACCGAAAATGTTTCCACACAATCTCGGTTTTCTAGCTCACCAAAATCACTCATAATGCTATCACATAAACTACCACCTTAATTGTTGGTCCTCACGTATCGTCTCCCTCAAGTGCTCGACTTTACTACATCTTACTAGGCTTTACTACCGACGCCACTCCTCTTGGTATTGACTACGTCCTCACCACACACTCCTCTCGGTGTAAATGTGTATTACAAAGTGAACCTCACAATTAAGTACAAATACAATTTTTTTTCTCTACAATAGATGAGAACTCAATGTGAGCTCATTCTCTAAGTCACACTCACCACAACCCAAATTATACAACGTAAGAAAATACTACACGCTCAATGGTTGTGTGTGTAAACAAAGAGTATAAAATCAAACCAAACTCAATATGAAAATCTAGCTTAGTGAAGAGGATAATCAATGAACAATATAAATATAAAGATAGAATTGAGTTTAGAAAACTTTTCCAATGATAACAAGAGAGAGAGAGAGAGATGAGATAAAAGCCCAAACAATGAAGATGATCTCCTCTTCCTCTTGTGAAAATTTATTCACAAAACAAACTTAAAATAAAACTTAAACAAACTTTTAAACACCATTTAAACTTCTTTAAAAACTCTCTTGATTAGGTGAAAATAGTTATGTCAATGGGGTATATATAGGATTATAGAACAAACCCTAAAACCAAGATAAAACTAAGGAAAAAGACAAAAAAATGGAAACATAAAAATCTAGAAAATCTAGCCATTGGAAAGTCGTCGTTCGACTGATGAACAATATCAGTCGATTGATGAGCTGATCATTACAGGAAGCTCACAGCTCATCGGTCGACTGAAGATCTCATCAGTCGACTGATAAACTTATTAGTCGATTGATAGTTCATCAGTCATAAAAATAAAAACTTTTACACTTTCCAGACGAGTTCATCAGTCGACTGATAAAATCCATTAGTCGACTGATAACAAGTTATAAACCAGAAACAAACAGTAAATCTAATTTTCAAACCTCTTTTAAAAATAGCAAATAAATTTTAAAAAATGTAAAACTTTAGAAAATGTTTATGAACATGTTAATAAACATGTTACAAAAAGAATTTTTGGAATTGTACTTCCCAAAAATGAAAACTCTTCATTTTACAAAATAGTCCAAAAACATGAAAAATAAACAAGACATGTTTTTGACAAAATATTTTAAACAAACTTTTGAAACTTTGTAAAGTGATTCTATAGACTTGATAAAAGATATAAACTATAGTTGTTAAGTCTATAAACCAAAAACATAATATTTTTCAAAATACAGTAGAATATGAAACGTATGAATATGTATATAAATTTATATTTGTTTCATATAAATATAACTAAACTAAAATAACTTATCCATATGAAAACAAACATATATGTATATAAACATAAATTTATTTGTTTGTAAAAACTTTGTTTGTGGATAAAACCCAAAACAGATAAACTCATAAAATGTGTCTGTGTATATGATATTGAGCTTGAAGTATTAAACATACATAATATAGCACCTAAACTAATTTACCAAAGCAATCTTAATCTTCATATGAGCTCGTCTTGGTAAACTTTATGGATGAAGATTGATTTTGGACCTTGACTTGAAATGTATTGCTTCATACTACTATATCTGCTAACCTCCATTTGATATGATCATTATGACGCAATTCGATCCAACCTCCGATATTGATATTTGTGTAGATTACCTAACAAAATAAATACAAGCACTCAACACACAATGTTAGGAATTGTTTGTAATTATTAAAACAAGATTATAGAGTAGGCTCATAACCATGAGGCTAACACAAGTCCGTTCGATCTAGTATTCTCTAGTGATGCTATGGCCGACGGCGAAGAAGGGAGTGAGAGACATAAGGCTCAGCGATTCCTGGAGAAGATTAGGCAGATTCATACTATAGTTGAAGCACAGTTAAGAAAGTCACAAGTGAAGTACAAGGAGAAGCATGATCAGCATCGAGTTCCTTACAACTTTGGAAAATGTGATATGGTATGACTGAAATTAGGTAAAGAGCGGCTAAAGGGAGAAGGAAAGAAATTGAAACCTTTACAATATGGTCCGCTTTAGATTCTTGATCAGATCAGTGACAATGCTTTCAAGCTGGATTTGCCACCTTACTTAGGCATGTATATGATGATCAATGCTGAGTACTTGAAGTTATTCGAGCCTCCATTGCTGGATGATGAGGGTGATGACAAAGTGATCTTGCTGCATGTTGAAGACTTGTGGTTTGATAGAGAGGAGCTACTGAAAGAGGATTGCATATTAGAGAGGAAGGTGACTATGACTAGACGAGGGATGAAGGAGTCTTTTTGGTTAGACGTTAAGGTCAGGTTCCTAGCAAAACCAAGCGATTCAACAAAGAAGGAGGAACTCGAGAGTTTCCTCAGTTGAAGTTCTAACTTGAACGGGATTTCAAGTTCCTAAAGGGGAGCCATGATACATGTGTATCTTCTCTGCCTTGGGAGCTTAGTGATACTCATGGGAGCTTGAGGATAGATGATTCTCATGGTAGCTTGAGAATAGAAGCGTGAGTCAGTACAACTAGTGAAATGCAGATTGGAAAATATAGAAAAACTTCTTATTGGTTAACTTATGACTTGCGTCGGTTGACTGATGATGATCCCGGAGTTCGGGATGAGTTTATGCTTAATCTACTGATAAGAGGATCGGTCGACCGATACGAACCCTGAGTTGTGGATTACTTTCTGCTCAGTTGACTGCTAAGAGGAACAATCGATTGATAAAGTCGTGCACGTTCGCGATTAGTCGACGGACAGGTTAGATCGGTCGACTGATAACTGGGTCGGTTAACAGCTGATTTTCTAATCTATTTTGATTTAGGGTTTGATATAAATAGGAGGCGTTTGAGAGGTGTTTTTCAGGAGGGAGAGAATAAAGATATTGTTCTTTATTCTAGAGAGATTTGTAGGCATCAAAAACTGCCTATAGGTCTCCACAAACGGTTCAGTGTTAAAGAACGACGATGAACATCACTACCCAATCCACAGGAGTCCAATCGACGTCGATGAACGACTGAAGTGAATCGACGATGCTACGTGAGCAGACAGGATTTCGGAACAACGAAGACCCGGACCAATCGGAGACCCGGCGGTGTTCACAAAAAGGACAACGCCCTTCGTGCCTCGACCACTCTACAGATAATCCAACCACCAACGCGGATCGAACTCTTCGTCAAGCATCCGACGCACCCGGAATCACTCAAATCCGAGTTCGGACGAAGAATCTACAGGGAAGACAACGAAATACACCTAAACGGAGTCCCGACAAGTCGAAATACCCCGGGGGTGTCTAGGAAAAGCCTAGACACCCCAGGGGTGTCTTGGCCAAGCCGAGACACCAGGGGGTGTCTAGGCCCCCTAGACCCCCCTACACACTCCTATATGCCTATAAATAGACCCCTAGTGCCTTGCTTTTGAAAGGAGGATTTTTGGAGAGCCTTGGCGAAGCCCTGCTACAGTGAAGAGTGGTCGAGCGCTTCAACCGAGGAGGAGAGGTCTACATCAGTCTTCATCATCCATTCCCCGTCTGATCCTTAGTATTAGCCCTTGGCGTTAATACTAAGAAGAGCTAATATCTCGCTTTAGCCGAGATTGACGCTTTAAGCTTCTAGATCTCACGCGGATCGACGAAGCTCTGTCCGATTTTTCTGGATCAGAAGTTTATAGATCTCACGCGGATCGACGAAGCTCTGTTCGATTTATCCGGATCAGATCTGATTGCCCCGGTGGTCCACGGATATTGACGTCCCCGTCACAGGCCAAAGACCCACGCAAGCGAGACCGCACCAAAACGGGATCTCGTGTTTATTTTCGATAAAGTTGTAATCTTTGTTTTGTTGCACGAGGAGGTCTTATAAAAAGACTGACTTTTTATCGATTCTTGTTGTAACGCTTGAAGTTGTAACAGATTCAAAAGCAATGAAAACAGCAACTTTCCCCGAAAATAAGGCTGGCGACCACAGTGGGAGCCAACAGCATCTCTACCGACGCCGTCGTGATGCAACCGGCATTCAAGATCCGGGTGAATGAAGAGATCGAATACGAGTTCGATCAGCAGAAGTTCGAAGAGTACCTCTCTTCCTCCTCCTCCAGATCCGCCTCTCCAAGTAGTCGCAAGAAGGCATCCTCCTCCAGAGTCGTTCGCGGGACCCTCGGCTCAAAGACCCAAGATCCCCTAGCCATCGCTGCACTCGCACCACGTGGCGTCTCCGCGTCGCCCAACGTGGTCGAGATCGCAGATCTGGGCATCTCCTCCCCCAAGAAGATGGCTACTGAAGGCGCTCCAGCAGTATCAAAGAGAACCCGCCAAAGACGGCGTCAACAACTTGCTCGTCAAATGGCCAAGGCTTTGGAGCCTATGGACGGGGTCCGTTACAACGAAGATCTCAAATCGAGACAGCGCCTGGAGCAACAACTGGGTTCGTGTCATGAGGACTCGTTCCACCCTCGAAGAGAGAATCAAGAAGCGCCGCGCCCTGCTCGCGCATGCTCGAGCTCTCCTACAGAAAGTGGAGGAGATGCAGAAAGAAGAGGTGGTCAAGACTCCGCCAAAACTCAAGCAAGTGTGGATGCTAAAGGCGAACCCAACGCCTAAGACGAGAGTGGAAGATGTTGCTGCCCAACCTTCACCGAAGCTAAGTCCCGTTCCCCTTACCCCGGCACCTCCGGTGGGGTCAGGTATGAACGCGGACCCTTCAACATCCAGGGTTCCTGTGAAAGGTCGCCTCGGTCCCTTACCAGGGAATCGAGATAAAGTACCTATCAAGGAGCGATTGGGTCCGTTGAAAGGTCCCCTAATGATAAACCCGACTGGGGGTCGTTCTAACTCCCCCCAGGAAAATATCAAAGGGAAAACCCCTATTGCCGACCGCATCGGGTTGCGTGTCGAAGTTCAAGAGCCCGTTAAGTTTTTACGTTCACAAAAGCGTAGACTGGAACGAGCGACTCTTGAGAACGCTAATAAAGCGTCATATTCATCTGATGATGATAATATTGTATCTGGAAAATCGTACCAACACTCTGTAGGTTGCTCCAGTTATCAAACTGATGAGTTGTACTATAGAGCTGGGGGTGCGAATAAATCTTGGAAACGAGACGCACGAGACACGGAGCCTCACTGTCCGTGTGCCAACATCATCAAGGCGGTGTTATCAGAATGCTGCTGCTCTAAAGCTCCAAGGAGAGTTTCGGTGTTCAAGAGAATCTCCACCGGAACGTCTGAAGCTAAGCCTAGGCGTTTCCAGCGAAGAAGAAGGATAGTCAAAGACGGAGAATTCCCGAAGGTCACCATCAACATGGCCAGCAAAGGAGCATCGGCAGGGGACAATCCCGAGTTAATCCCGTTGGTACCCTGGTATCTAACTCATCTGCAGTCCGGAACCATCACACGAGGGACTTATAGTAGGGTCCGGACGAGATTACCGTCGGAAGACGAAGGATCAGATGCCGGCTCCGCGATTGCTTCGGACAACACGGTATCTAGCGAGGGACAACCCCGCGAGGTACTCATGATCAGCGCCGAACAAATGAACAAGATGCTTGAAGACGCCCTAGCTCGGCAGAAAGAAGCTTTCAAATTCGAGATGGAGATGGCCATGCAGCAAATGAGGGAAATGCACGACCAGCAAATCGCAGCTCTGACAACTCATCAAGAAGAGCCCACTCGACCCAATCATCAGAATCAAGAAGAAAATGAACGGGAAGGGAATAATATCAACGTAATTATTCCCCCTGTCAATAACGACAACGGAGGTGGTCCTGTAGATGATAATGCCAAAGAAGACCACATTACCTCTCCCCAAAGCCACTCGAAGATAGAAACGAGTGAAGACAAAAAGATGAAGGACTTGGAGAGCAAAATCAATGCATTGATGAATGCTCAAGAGGTAAAAAGATCCGGTATACCATGTCCATATCCAAGGGAGTGGGAATCGATTCCATATCCGGCAAAGTTCAATCTCATTAACTTTACGCCGTTTGATGGAAAGGGTTCCCCTACCCAACATTTAATCTATTTCAAGTCTCACCTAGGAACAATCTCCGGCAACGAACCCTTGATGGTACGGTCATTCGTTGGCACTCTTCGCGGAGCGGCCTTCGATTGGTATCGTCGCCTCAAGCCGGGAAGCATTGGCAGTTGGGACGACATGGAAGACATGTTCTTGACGAACTTCTTTGATGATGACACTGAGGTCTCGATCAGCACTCTGTTTGAGGAGAAACAGAAAAATGGTGAGACAGTCGAAAACTTTGTGAAAAGGTTTCGAAATAAAGCGATGAATTGCAGGGACCCGGTCAGCGAAGATTTCATCCTCGAGACCTGTCACAACAATCTCACCTTGGATATCCTTGAATCTATGGGAACGGCGCCATCAAAGACCTGGAAGGACCTGAAGGTGCGAGGGGAAAGAGCCGAACGATTCATGAGGTCTCAATCAGCACTCTGTTTGAGGAGAAACAGAAGAATGGTGAGACAGTCGAAAACTTTGTGAAAAGGTTTCGAAATAAAGCGATGAATTGCAGGGACCCGGTCAGCGAAGATTTCATCCTCGAGACCTGCCACAACAATCTCTCCTTGGACATCCTTGAAGCTATAGGAATGGCGCCACCAAAGACTTGGAAGGACCTGAAGGTGCGAGGAGAACGAGCTGAACGATTCCTCAAAAGGAAGAAGGCGGAAAGGGGTCAAATAGCTAACAATGCCCCACAACCAAAATTTGCCCCTAAGGGAAGAGGAAAGGCACACGCAAACGCCGTGAACGCAAATCAAACGTTCGAGGTGCAAGCGCAACCGCAGCAACAGCAGCAGCAAAAGGCACCTCAACAACCAAGGTGGCAACAACAAACCCCGAGGCCGAAAGCTTCGGAGCCAAAGTTCCCGAAAGTTTATTCATTCAGAGAGGACGAAGTTCCTGGGATCTTCAAATACCTCGTGGAGAATAATAAAATCAAATTGCCTCCAGTTCAGGATCAGGAAGACGCCAAGAGGATTAATGATCCGAAGTACTGTGCATTCCACAGAGCGGTGCACCACCCCACCAAGGTATGCTATGCTCTTAAGGACAAGATCCAGGCTCTCATCGATAAGGAGAAGAAAGTGGGTGCGAATGCAGTCACGATTGGCTTCGGCTCCTTTCCCGTGAGCCAGTTCCAGCTTGAGCCAGTAATAAAGGCAGCAGTGAAGACGGTGAACGATGATCCTCACAAACAGCGCCAGAAGGGACTCGTGCCACACACAGCCCCTAATGGTGAAATTCTTTGGGTTCATCCAGATTTGATCGGAGATGAGCAATGGACTGGAACCTCTTCCAAGAAAAAGTCAAAAGGAAAAGGTAAGTCTTGTTATGGAGCTTCTGCTATTCCAGGAAAAGACGATGAAGAAATCCCCGCCTTCCCGCTTTCTGAAGATGAACAGGAGGCCTTTGCAACCCGAAGTGGGAATGAGTATCACTACAAGTACCCGGATGCTTCCGAGCAATTAGGTACCAACACTCCTCCGTCCAAGACATTGGCAGAACTGGGAATAGCAGCAATTCCCCCGACGCCTATAGCCGCGGAAAGAGTCCAACAGAAGGAGAAAGGGAAAGAACCTTTACGTCAAGAGACTCAAAACCCGAGGCAGTCTCGATTCAATCATCCGATTGGGAGAGGCAAACCGGGAAATGCAAGCTCTCCACCCCATTTCGACATCATGGCGCAGTTGGCCAACATCCCGGCAAGGATAACCCTGTACGAGCTATTGCGCCTGTCCAAGGATACAAGGAAAGCATTACAAGAAGCCTTGAGCGATTCTGAAGCTTTTCTAACTCGGATCAAGCCATCTCCTGAAGGGCCAGAGCCGTCAGCTCAGCACTGCAATCTAGCGGCGCATCATTTTCCATGCATCTCTTTCACCAAAGAAGATATGCAGACGAAGAACTCAAAGCATGATCGGCCCTTATATTTTACCGGGCACATTGGCTCCAGCATGGTCAACCGGATCCAAGTTGATCCGGGTTCCGCTGTTAGCATAATGCCATTCCGATTGATGCATCATCTCGGAATCCCGACGAGTAAATTAGCCTCCACTGGCACTACGATTTATGGATTCAACACCAGCGGGTCTAGACCCTTGGGGAAAATCCGAATCAAGTGCCAGATCGGAGATTTAAAATCGGAAGTTACTTGTTATGTAATTGATGCAGAAACGTCCTATAATTTGCTGTTGGGTCGACCTTGGATCCACGGTAACCTTATAGTTCCGTCAACTCTGCATCAATGCCTCAAGTACATAGACTTGAATAACGAGGTCAAGACGGTGGTCGCGGATAAGCAACCGTTTAAGGGATTGGAAAACTATTTCACCGATTCCCTTCTATACGGCGCTGAATCCGATACTGAATCACCGGCCCAAGGAACGGACAGCGGAGATGAAGCTGATACCGAAACTGGGCTTGATTACGATGGTGGTTTTGTACTTAATGACATTGTACCCATTGTAATCAATCTTGATGATGAAGAATCATCGGAGAATAGTTGTAATTGGCAACTTGCCGAAGAACTATCAATAAACGATGATTTAGAGTATTCGATGTGTCTTGATGAGGTCACCAAAAAGCTTTATGATGACCCTGATTTATATATGCCTCTTCAATCGTTTTGCATGACGAAAAAGCAGGTACAAGATCCATGCGGAGCGACGCTTGTCATCCCCGCGGGAAAATGGAGTGGAAAAGAAGTCGTCTACGGCAAAGGAAAAGAAGATCCGACACCCGATCACTTCTTAGAGGAAGAAGAAGACGAAGATAAACCTGCTCCTCATCTATTCAGATATGACGCAAAAGCGCGCGATATGATGGAAAAGTATGGGTATGACTTCACACTCGGAGAAGGTCTTTTCTTTGGTCGAGGCCCACGAGTTCCACCTCGAATGGCCTATGTACCGAAGGGAAAACCCGACGATTATTATCGCTATAAAAGAGGTCTCGGCTACGTCTCCTCGTCCGACGACGAATGTTGCTGGCAAATCATTGATCAGATCGCTAACAAGGCTAGAAACGGGTACTCTTCCGACTCTTCGGCTGGGGGTTCCGACACTAGCCTTGGCGAGACGTTCAAAAGGTTGATGTCAAATATGGTCACGGTCGATCCTACCGCAATAGAGGAAGACGACCAGATGCCAACATGGGAAGATCCTTGGGTTCACCACCTAAACATGCAGTATGGTGATAGGTTCGAGCAAAGAGAGCCTCCTACCGAAGATCAAGTACTCCAGGTGAATATGGGAACTGAGGAAAATCCTAAACCGATATTCATTAGCGATAGTCTTCTACCCGATGAGAAAGAAGAGTTAATCTCTCTTATCAAGGAGTACATTGACGTGTTCGCCTGGAATTATGAAGACATGCCAGGACTCGACCCGAACGTAGCAGTACATCGTCTCAATATCAAGATGGATGCCAAACCAGTCAAACAACAACAAAGACGGTTTCGTCCGCAAATGATGGAGGCGATCGAATCCGAGGTCAAGAAGCTTATTGACTCGGGCTTCGTTCGAGAGGAGCAACATCCAGAATGGCTAGCCAATATTGTCCCAGTCCTTAAGAAGAACGGGAAAGTCAGGATTTGTATCGACTTTCGGGATCTCAACACTGCTTGCCCAAAAGATGATTTTCCCCTCCCCATCACGGATGTCATCATCGACAATACGTGTGGGTTCGAGAGGATGTCTTTCATGGATGGTTTCTCTGGTTATAACCAGATAAAGATGCATCCGGATGATGAAAAGCACACCGCATTCAGAACGCCCCTCGGTGTCTTCTGTTACACAGTTATGCCCTTCGGCTTAAAGAACGCAGGTGCTACATATCAACGAGCTATGTCAAAGATCTTTCAGGATCATCTCCGAAAGACTGTTGAATGCTACGTAGATGATCTGGTCGTGAAAAGTCGTGATAAAAAGGATCACATCAAAGACTTAAAGACCATGTTCGACTTAATGCGAGCCCATCAGTTGAAGATGAATCCTACCAAGTCTTTCCTCGGAATGTCGAGTGGAAAATTCCTGGGATTCGTCGTCACCACCAAAGGTATCCACATCGATCCTGATAAGGTAAAGGCGATCAATGAATTACAACCTCCGAGAAACCTCAGGGAGCTCAGAGGATTGCAGGGGCGATTGGCTTATATCCGTCGGTTCATTTCGAACCTCTCAGGAAAATGCCAGCCATTCTCCAAGCTCGCAAAGAAGGGCGTATCATTTGTATGGGATGAAGCTTGTCAGAAAGCATTCGAGAGCATTAAAGAATATCTCTCAAAACCTCCCGTACTCGTTGCACCGAAATCGGGCAAACCGTTCTTGATTTATGTCAAGGCGACGAGCCATTCATTAAGTGCATTGCTTGCACAAGATGACGATAACGGTCACGAGCAGGCAGTGTATTACTTGAGCCGAACCATGGTGGGCGCCGAGTCTCGATATCCTATGATTGAGAGGGAATGCCTCGCCTTGGTGTTCGCCATTCAGAAGATGCGACATTATCTGGTCGGGCAGACCATTTACGTCATCTCTAAAGTTAATCCGGTTCGAGTATTCATGACTCAACCCGCTTCCATGAGCTGGCGGTTAGCAAAATGGGCCTTACTCTTGTCCCAATACGACTTGCATTTCAAGCAACAGAAGTCGGTCAAAGGACAGGCCATATGCGATCTCCTCGCAGCTAATCCAACTACGGATCCTGCCGAGATATACGACGACCTACCTGATGAAACCCACGAGGTCAACGCAACTTCACACCAACAAGTGTGGCGTTTATACTTCGATGGCGCCTCTCGAGCAGCTCTTGTCACAGATACTCCTGGACGTTCTAAGGTCTCCTCCGGGGTTGGAGTGGTCTTAGTTTCCCCAGGAAAACACGTGATGCCCCGAGCCTATTCATTAACCAAGCCATGTTCAAATAATGTGGCAGAGTATAATGCACTGATTATTGGACTCAACTTCGCTAAGGAGCTGGGGGTTGAGTATCTCGAAGCCTTCGGCGATTCTCAACTAATAGTCAAGCAAGTCCAAGGAGAATATGAAGTCCGAAGTCAGGATTTAATTCCATACCATAAGATGGCAGTGGAGATAGCGGAATCATTTGAAGGATTCTTCATCGAACATATTCCACGGCTACAGAATACCTATGCAGATGCGTTGGCCGCATTGGCCGTGTCACTAGCGCAGCCTCCCGAAACAGAGCAGTTTGTTACGGTAAGAACTCACCAACTCCTAGTGCCGCTTTACAGTGAAGATGCCGAGGAAGAAGAAGTTCAAGAGGTACACGCTACTCAAATCGAGTTCGAACCACGAGATTGGCGTTTCCCCATCATCGACTACGTCTTGCATGGAATCTTGCCAGAAGATGTGAAGGAAAGAGAGTCAATCCGGCGAAGAGCACCCAGATTCTACTACAATACAGAGAATCGAACGCTATACCGCAGGGGGTACGATGGGCTGATATTGCGTTGCCTATCAACCAAAGAAGCCCAAGAAGTGCTTAGAGAGGCACATGAAGGGGAGTGTGGCGCGCACGAGCCTGGCCCCAAGCTTTATGATCGCATCAGAAGAATGGGATATTTCTGGCCTCACATGATGAGCGAAGCAATCACATATGCCCGGAAGTGTCATGCGTGTCAAGTACATGCGAATTATATGCACCAACCTCCGGAGCATCTGCATCCCTCGGTAACATCTTGGCCGTTCGAGACTTGGGGAATGGACATTGTTGGTCCTATAAATCCCCCTTCGATCAAAGGCGACCGGTTCATCCTGGCGATTACCGATTACTTCTCCAAATGGGCTGAAGCAATTCCACTCAGAGAAGTTAAGACGAGCAACGTCATTGGATTCATCAAGCACCACATCATTTACAGGCATGGTGTTCCAAGACGAATCATACATGACAATGGTCCTCAGTTTGTCAGCAACGCCTTCATAAGGTTCTGCGAAAAATTCAAAATTCAGGACATCTCATCAACGGCTTATAATCCCACAGCAAATGGATTAGCTGAAGCCTTCAACAAGACTATCATAAAACTTTTGTCAAAGCTTGTGAAAAGTAACAAGCGAGATTGGGATGACAAGCTCGGTGCAGCACTATGGGCCTATCGTACCACGGTACGTACACCAACCGGTGCAACCCCGTATTCATTAGTATATGGATGTGAAGCCGTTCTCCCTTTGGAAGTTCAAATTCCATCTCTTCGGATCGCCCTTACAACCCAAATGACGACCGAAGAACAGCATCAAAAGCGCCTCGAAGAACTCGAGATGCTCGATGAAAAGCGCCTGGAGGCTCAACAGCATATCGAGTTCTACCAAGCCAGAATTTCTCGAGCCTTCGACAAAAAGGTTCGACAAAGGAGTTTTAAGGAAGGGGATTTGGTCTTAACTGAAAGACATCCTATGAACCTGAGCTCCAAGAAGAAGGGCAAGTTCGAGCCCAAATGGGAAGGACCGTTCGTAGTAGAAACAGTCTACTCAAACGGCGCCTATCGCCTAGTCACCAAAGATGGTGATCGGCTGATGATGCCAATAAATGGCAAATTCCTGAAGAGGTACTATCCTTAGCACCTTTCAGAAGGAGCTGATGTATCGGGAAGTTCCCGGAAGAATACCACATTGGGGTATTCTTAGGGATAACCTGGTCGGTATAAGAGAGATGAACAAGAAGTCCACATTCGAACCCCGAATGTTCTAGTTTGTCAGACTCTAACCCTCATCAGATGAGATCCAATCATTCGAGGGATTAATTTTCCCTCACAAAACTTTCATTGGTGTTCGATTACTCATAGTCTTCGCCACACATTCCTCACTCGGTCAAACCTTACGACAGTTAGGACCAAAGCCAAAGTCCCCTCTCGATTCCTTCAACGAACGAGAGGTCCACAAATCGGGCGGTCAAACTTTCACGTAGTTGTGATCGTTCCAAATTTCCCACTTGGTCAAACCTTACGACAGTTAGGACCAAAGCCAAAGTCCCCTCTCGATTCCTTCAATGAACGAGAGGTCCACTTTCAAACTCCCGAATGACCAAACCTTACGACAGTTAGGGTCATCTCGAACCCTCGCTTAGTCACAACTTACCCTGGTCGAGACTAAGACCGAGTCATCTTTTGTTCAAATGACCAAACCTTACGACAGTTAGGGTCGTTTGAACTTTCCGATTCTCGGAGTGGAGATCCCACTTCTAGTTTCATCCTGCGGATTCTGGAGGTGGAGATCCCACCTCGAGTTTCCCTCTTTTGCTGGAGATAGAATATAAAATTCTTCCTCTCCAGTTCTGAAGATAGAATATAAAATTCTTCCTCTTCAGAGTCAAATGACCAAACCTTACGACAGTTAGGGTCGTTTGAGCCTTTCGGATTCTGGGGGTGTGCCACCTCGAGTTTCCTTTCCAGCTGAAGATAGAATATAAAATTCTTCCTCTTCAGAGTCAAATGACCAAACCTTACGACAGTTAGGGTCGTTTGAGCCTTTCGGATTCTGGGGGTGTGCCACCTCGAGTTTCCTTTCCACCGGGAGATAGAATATAAAATTCTTCCTCTCCTCGGACCTTTCCGATGCTCGGAGTGGCGACCCCACTCCCAGTTCATCATTCCGGGTGCTCGGAGTGGAGATCCCATTCCCAGTTCATCCTTCCAGATACTGGGGGTGGGGAATCCCACCTCAAGTTTCCTTTCCAGCGGGAGATAGAATATAAAATTCTTCCTCTCCTCGGACCTTTCCGATGCTCGGAGTGGCGACCCCACTCCCAGTTCATCATTCCGGGTGCTCGGAGTGGAGATCCCATTCCCAGTTCATCCTTCCAGATACTGGGGGTGGGGAATCCCACCTCAAGTTTCCTTTCCAGCGGGAGATAGAATATAAAATTCTTCCTCTCCTATTTTGACACAACTTTCAACTTCCAATCCGCGCACTTGGTGCGTGGGGAATTTTATCCCGAATCCTAAGTAGGGATAAGTCAACACCTAACACGTGTTGCCGGGTAGCCTATTCCCGTAACAAGGGCAAAGTCTACGTATTCGAAGTCGTAGCAGCAAGTCTAAGGGAGTTCATTCCTTTAGCACAACGTTACATACGGAACGGATTTCGATAATCCGCATGCTAGCCCGATTCAAACGGTGATCGGTAAAGGCACATCAAACCCGTTGAAGGCTGGGGGTTTGCCAAAAACCCCAAAGTCAACGCCTAACACGCGTTGCCGGGTAGTCTATTCCCGTGAGAAAGACGAAGCCTATGTATTCAAGATCATAGCACAAAGCCTCAGAGAGTTTACTCTCTCAGCACAACGTTACATGCGGAACGGATTTCGACAATCCGCATGCTAGCCCGATTCAAACGGTAATCGGTAAAGGCACCTCAAACCCGTTGATGGCTGGGGGTTTGCCAAAAATCCCATAAATCTGTCATTCGGAAGAGATACAGAGAAAACACAAAAGAAGCAAATGCGGATTTTCTATTAATAAATCAAGTCAAAAGCATACAACAAAAGCTCGTTAGTCCGAAGGCAACCGACGGCTAAGAATATGAGACTCTAAACCAGAGAGCCTGTCCATATAGTCCTGCTCGAACTCCGCCTGCAGGCTAGCTCGGACAGAATCTTCGGAACTGTTGAGAACCTCTGCGGCTTCGTGTCGTAGCTTCATCAACCCCTCCTGCACTGATCCCAGCCTGTCGAGTGTCCATTCACGAGAACGCTCCAACCCAACCAGTTCCTCAGAAATGGTAGCGGCAGATTCTTCGGCGCGTTCCAAGGCCTCCTTCAGTCTAGCTATCTCTGCACGAGTGGAATCTAAGGAGCTCACTAACTCAGCTCTGCTGGTGTCTTTCCTCGCCAGAGAGGCCATCAGCTGCTCGACAGTGCGCTCACGTGATCGAAGCTCGCTGCCAACGGAAGATCGCAGTTCATGCCACTGCGTCAACCTATCCTCCACCTGAGAAGATGCAAAAGAGGGAGCTCCACCAGCCTTCAACTCCCTCAGCTCTCGAATCTCTGACTCCAGGGCAGCGAAATCAGCTGTAAAGGAATCGGCCAAATCCGGATATCCCTCTTCCCTCATCATCATCATGTGACGGGAGAAGGAACGCCTGAACTGATCAAAAGAAGACCCTCTGTGCAGAAGCTTATCAATCACGCCGTTATAAAAGGCAGTAAAGAAGCCGAGGTCAGTGCGGAAGACATCCCCATCTGGATTGGTATCGGCCAAGAGAGCATGGACCTGCTCATATAGAGACGGTCGAGAACCTGCAAGCAGCAGTATGGGAGGTCAAGAAACTATTAAATACAATCGAAAAGACCCTAAGGGAAATTCGAGGTATACCTATACCGGCGGAAATCCCCTCGGGTTGGGGTTCGACAGGCTCCGAAGTAACGACAGGAATGCTCATGGAAGGTATATCAACCCTCGTGGGCAAGTCAGTCGTATTAGGCGAAGGCGGGAAAACACCCGAAGCTATAGCAGAATCAGGTACAGCGCCTGGTCATATAGTTGCACTTCTTTATTAGTCAAAATGGAGACTGAGACAAGCAAAGAAGAGAGGAAATTGGATATATACCTGTGGATGAATCACTCTCAAAGAGTGGTCTCACAGTCCCGGTGGGAGCTTGTTCAGCTAACATATCGGCTAACAGTCCAGAGTCAGGTCTCGGGAAGACCGGTGCAGGAACATATCCCTGCTCTTCGAAATCTGCAATAGGGGAGGCCCCATCCCCGTCTGGCCCTTCTGTCGCAACACCTGCAGCACCGGATGTAGGTATATCTGAAAATGAACCGGTGGGATCAACACCATCTGCCTGCCCAAGATCGATGTTCAGATCAATGCCCAGGGAGCCATCACGAAGGGCGTCGCACACCTGCTGCATGAAGCAGTCCATGTTGTCAGCCCCAGAGAATACCGGACCTGGTGGAAGCTCGCCCTCCTCGAAGAACCCTGAATTATGAAACAGGATCAGGGATCCCGGAAGGTAAATCATCTTAAAGCAATAAAAGTGGGTACAACAAAATGTTACCTTCCTCCCCGTCGGCAAAGCCTCCTGAATCTACCCCATGGGAGCGCTGATCAACATGAGGTTTATGGGCAATCTTTTTCCTTTTCGAAGGATCACCCCTCATAGAACCAACGGGGCGGTCATGCGAAGTTTGGCCACCAAACTTGGATTTCGCACGACGGGAAGCGAGCGACCCATGGTCGTCGGCTACCCCACCTGAAACAACAAGAATCATCTCATGAACCAGATCTTTCGCCAATACCAATTGAAGTCGAGAAAGAGGATCAAAGAGCATGACAAACCTGTATCAAGTTCTGCTTGGTCGGTATCTATATCTGCATACTCCCCTTCGGGAATTCCGGTGGACTTCTTCCTCTGTCTCTGAGCAGGCTCAGCCCTGCGAGCAGCCATCATAGCAGATTGAACCAAGTGATCGGATTCTAGTTCCGAAAGACTCCTCACACTTATGGATTCATCGGCAGAGAGGAACCATTTACAGCTGAGGAAGGTAATCATCGGCTTGCGTTTATAGGAGGGAAGAGCAAACTGAGCCCCGGTGCAGCCAACCATGGTCCATAACCACGCCCGTACGCCGTCAACGAGTCCTCCCTCAACACGCAAACTACGACTCGGATTCCCAACGTATAGTTGGTCATAGCCAAACTGACGTGCGAAACGGCAGGGAAGGTAAGGCTCTATGTGGCAGCGGTCCTTCACCCGGAGAACAAGATACCCGACTCGGATGTTCACCAACCAGCGGAAACAACCGACGTCGAGAGCAGTCCGGTTAGTTCGGGGTTTCTCCATATCAGTCAACTCCTCGCCATAACGTCCCGAAAAGCGAGGGAAGCATTTGAAGAACTCCCAGTTCCTGCGAACTCGAAGTTCTTTTTGTACATCTTCAAATTTCTTCCCAACCCATCTACTCTCCTCCAACAGCTGTAGGAAAGGAACGGGAACATCAACGGCGCTGGGCGCCGACATCAAGTCCGGACGGTGAAGAACGAACCACGCCATCAAATAAGCGTAGGGCAGCTCAACCTTCGGGCAGGTAAGCTCAGTCGAGGGTTTAGAACCCACTTGGGTAAGAACACGAACTACACCCCTAAGCCCGCAATGGATGCTGGCAACCATCGCTGGAAGCAGAGAAAGCTCCCTCCCATAAGCTAGCTGGACCGCAGGGAAGAGCACCTCGAGGGGTAGAGCGTCTGAAGACTGATATGGAACAACACACTTCTTCAGCCAAAGAGCAAGGTAGCCAGCTAACAGAGACCGAGGATCGATAGACTTCTGGGCATGATAGAGGAACGATCGAAACTTAGTCCCGGCCGGAAAAGCCCCCTCGGCACTAGCAATGGTATAAGAATGAGTTTCATTCTTCTCCATCAGCTCATTAATAGCGGCAGGGGTCAAAACGCCTAACTCATGTATGGACTCCTCGGAATCATCCTCCAAGTTAGGAAACAGGTAAACAGCAAACTGCTTCAAGCTGATCTTCCTCTTCGTCTTCGCTGGAGGAGAACTCTGGAGCAAACAGGTGTGATAATGACAGGTGAGGTCCCAGAGAGTGTCATACACATCGGGAGTATCCTTCTTCAAACACTCCAACTGTTGGTTAGAAGGGAAGTATTCCTGATACGGGCAATCTCCCATCGAAAGCCCGGAAACCTGGTGCATCTCATGAAGAGCCAACCCTAGCTCTCCGCCACTGGTCAAGAAGGTATTACTATCAGGCATATATGTCTCGAGCAATGCCAAGAAGTGACGGCAGCTAACGGGAAGTCCATACATAGTAGCCCGTATGGGCGTATATAATCCACTACCCTTCAAGTCTCTCTCCCAGCGTCCCAGAACATAACTGGTCAAACGGGTCCACCATCCCTTAGCCAGTGAGGAAGCCCAACCATAACATCGGTAATCCAGTCGAGGTAATTGTCTTCCCAGATGAGCTAAACGATTCCTCACGGTGAGAGCGGCCGCCGATACCTCGCCTGGAGGTGCAGTGTCAAGACCCATGATCCCGGGTCGAAGGCCACAAATGGATTGATACCCCAGAGAACCGGGACTCTTGTGATGAGAAATGTATCCGCACTGAACGTGTGTAACAGCATTGGTAAGAGGCCAGGACATCTGTCGCCCCACAGCCTGTTTCTCCAAGTCAGTAAAAGAGCACTGGCGAGGAATAGAGGGGATATATAAAAGAGCTCCCTCGTCAAGGGTAAGCCAGTGCTCCTCAGCAAGAGTCAGCGCGGCAGGATCTTCGGTGCGATCCCCGAATAGAAAACCCGGCTTCTTTAAAGCTTCAGTAGAAGTGGCGTCTGCGGTGAGAGGAGCATCGGTGATAAGTTGGCGTAAACAGTGACGCCCTCCATCCTTTATCAAGCGACAGAACTCGTCTGAGCGATCTCTGTCGAACTGCGGAAGGGGATCGATGATCTGCCTGGCAGAAGCCGAAGAAAACACTTCCCTACTACAACCGGTAGGGGCATGATGAGGGAGACTACCCCCGGGAAACTCAACTGCAACAAAGCAAAGATGGAGTCAGAAAATCCATGTCATAAACGCAAGACGAGATTATTCGATTTCGAGTGCCCTACACCGGGAGAACGGTATGCGTCATCACGTAGACACCGTGATAACATATACCGACCTATAAGGTGTAAGGCAACACGAGATCGCCCCAATATAACCGAGGACTTGAATTGGCTAAGCAAAGCAAGTCCGAAACCTTAACCCCCGCGGGAGGGGTATCGGTTCTTCCGTCATGACCCGCGAGAGGTCAATCCGGGATAAAAGAAAAAAATATATATAAGATTCTTACCCCCAAAGCAAGAGGTCACTGGAGATGATGTCGTAGGAGCCTCCTCCACGCCATGCTGCGAGCAAGGGTGACTCCCGGAAAGACGAGACCGACGGGGAGACATCGTGAATCTGCAATGAAGAGCAGTACATCAGGTACGATATATATACACGAAATATCGGAAGAAGGGAAATTAAGCACTTGGACTCGAAATCCTAATAACAAATAGGATTTTGTAGTTAAAGTCTAATTAAGCCTACGAATTTCGTGCACGCGAAACGATAATCGTCATTTCGCGGAAAATTTTGGTGAAATACCCAAAATACCCCTCGTGCTCAAGGCCAAATTCAGGTCAAGGACACGTATGACTCGGGTTATGGTCATCATACTTGATCATCGAACATCCCGGTACCCTATAATTTTGATCAAATTTTGCAAATAAGCCCTTTTGCAGAATTTGGTCAATTTTACATAAAAGTCCCTCCATGAACTTTTGGTTTTGCATCCATATGCTTTTACCAAAAATTCGATCAAGGGTCGGGGGTTTAAACTTCTTGGATTTCAGCCCCAAATTCGTGGCTCTTTTGACAATAAGCCCCTCCAAATATTTAGGGACTGTTTTGCAAATAAACCCCTCAAACAGTTCTTTAACCCTCTTACACAAAGCACCCCCATTTCTTGAAGAAACAAACACGAACCCAAGCCTCCCAAATTTCAGTTCATGTTTGCATAAGAGCCCCCAAAATTTCAGACCCACGAATTTTGCAAATAAACCCCTATAGTTTCGGTTTTTGCAATAAAACCCCCCAAATGCTTATTTCATCCATAAACCCTTATCTATTACAAGCATAAAGACATGATCTTTGCAAGAAAATAAGGGGTTTGTGAAGAAAAACTTACCAAGTCAAAGGAGTTTTCCTTCGGGCTCGGAAATGGAGGCCAAGACCCTCGTTTGAAAGAGGAGAAGATTCCGGCAAATGGGTACCCGTCAAAATCCCGAATCTTTTAAGGGATTGAAGGGTTCTCAAGAGCAAATCAATGGAGGAAAGAGGGGGAGGAAGAAGAAAGAAAACCGAAAATGGGGGGAAAGAATTCGGTTTTGGGGGTGGGGTTCTCTCTTGAAATTCAAAATAAAGGAGGGGGGGACCATGCACAAGAGGCCAAAAAAAGGAACAAGACAAAACTAGGGGAGAAACACCCCTAGGGGTGTCTCGGCATTGCCGAGACACCCCCAAGGGTGTCTCGGCATTGCCGAG